>NW_020173758.1:839783-968370 GCF_003031525.2 Neophocaena asiaeorientalis asiaeorientalis | reverse complement strand
CCTGGCTGGCAGCAGGCTCGCCCTGCCGCCCTGAGGTGCCACCCGCCCGGGACCCGCCGCCCCTTCTGCTAGAGATGCTTGTTCGTGGCGTCCAGCGTTGCCTACGTGCGTTCGGGCCTCTCGCTTGAAGTTTAGGAAAAGAGCTTCCCAGGGAGCCGACACCTTGAAGGTGGTGGGACGTGGCTCCTCACCTGCACGGGTCGGCGTGCAATGTTTGAATGTTATCCTTCATTATATATGCACTTTCCATAATAAAAAGCGGCTCTCGGTCTTATCTTGATCGTCTGTGTTTTAGATTGCGTTAGAGGCAGTCATTGCAAAATGTCGCTTGCACTGGAGCAGGCACCACCACATTGTGCATGCCCTGTAAGCCTGTTCTGTGTGCGGGCAGGACAGAGGCTGATCTGCTGAGAACTGGCCAGGCAGACCTTAACACTAAGGCATCCTAACCGAATACATCCGACGGTGTTGGATGGTTGTCTGTGGAAGTTTCAGTATAGAGACATTTTAGATACAAACGAAAAAAGTCAAGGTTTGGGTTTTTTATTGGATGCAGTCCTAACTCTTCTTACACATGTGGGCTTTGTCCTTTAACGTAATTTATGGAAAACCCTTCCTAGCCGGCTTTCCCTGCTAAGTTGAACCTGGAGTCCTGCCCTTCCTGAGTTGGGCGGTGGACACCCTGGGCCACTGATGGCTCCTGGGCTGTGCTTCCAGGTCATTATCACAGGGCTTCCCCCATGAATAATTTCAAACAAGGGTTTCAAGATCCTTGTGTGTTTCCTCAGATTACCCGGTCAATCTTGCCATGAGGAAATTCTGGGTTTAGGAAAAAATTGCAGATTTTTTCTTACGATAATTCAGTTAAAGCTTTTGTGGTTGGAAAAATATTAATGTGAGGTTTATGATGGTGTTGGGGAGTGGGAAGATGTTTTATACCATCAACATGAAATCGTGTGCTGAGAAGTTCATGTAAACATTAATAGCTGTTTCTCTGTTGTTTAAAGGCACTACAGATGTAGTAGTAGCATATAATTTAACTTGGAAGTCAACTAATTTCAAGACCATTTTGGAGTGGGAACCCAAACCCATCAATCATGTCTACACTGTTCAGATAAGGTAAGCTAGGTACCAAAAAAGAAAAATAAGATTTTTGCTGTTTCCTGTGCTGAATATAAATGTCTTTAAAGCTGATTGATGGATGAGATTATTTAACAGATAACAAAGAAGAGGGCATTCATCGTAATTTGCTGGCCAGAGCCATACTCTATCAAGCCTGCAACATTTCCAGAACTTAAACTGATAGAACATTTAAATTGTTTTTGGAGATGATGGGGAAATTTATAAGTGGAGTATACGCTATGGATAGGAGAACCTTCTTGAGCAATCCACGGTGGCAATGATCGCTGATAATTCATCTCATCTAAGTACACAGCTCTTTTTCCGTGCTGTCTAGACTGCTAGCGGGATTTAACATGTTAGAGAAGAGGTGGGGAGGAGTTTGGATGTATACATTGCCTTTAAACAGTGTTTGAGTCATTACTCTTTGGACTCATGATTCAAAATTCGGTTGCATACATGATCTTGGAGGGGGTCAAATTCATGACTCACTGAGCGGGAACGGAATACTCCTCTGTCTACACCCTGAGCTGTCAGGGCTGCTCTGCTCATCCGTCCCCATCCCTGATTGGCAGCTGTCCCCAAGAGCCCCTAATTCAGCATATTCAGTCTCAATGTCCTCTTTTTGATGGTTGCCACCATATTCTTAGCAAGTTTTTGGTTTCTGAAATGTTCTAGGAAGCTTGGTAGAGCTCTTATTAAGTAGAGGAGAGCAGCTGTGGAAATTAACACTGCTTGTAAAAGGCACAAAAGTATCGCTGGCTAAAATTAAAGGTGCTTTGCCATTTTGTTTAGCTTGTGCCAAGCCTTTTGTAGCATTTGGAATGCAGCTGCTAAGAATGGAGTGGGGCTTTTAGGTGGTTTTTTGGGATTTTTTTTTTTTCCAAAATCAAGTTCATGACAACCATTGCCAAGGCAACACGGAAGAGAATTTGTGTGTGCATGCATGCTTGTATAGATACATAGAAAGATTTAAAGGAATTTCATAACTCGAGGTAATAATTACTATTATGGTCAAACTTGTCAAATCAGATTCTACTGGTTGAGAGTTAGTAATTCCACTGATACAGAGCTGAAGTTTACCTTAGTAGATGCTTTCCTTCTGGGTAGTGAAAATAAGATTTTAGGAGGAATGCTTACCTTCGAAATATATTGTTTGGTGAACACGAGGAAACATATTTCTGAGTTACCAGCTTTTGAAACATAAGCCTTTGTCCACTCAAAGTTCTTGGACTTTGCAAGGCTGTTGTTACTTAAGTGGACGCAGTCCCCTTGTGCAAACATCCTAGTGCAGAGCTGCCTCTTGGGGGCGCCCGCGGACCCGGGCTGGGGGTGGTTCCCGCCGCACCGGCCGTCTCCACACCTGTGCTGAAGGACTTGTGAGCAGTCCCTCGCCCCTGCCGGAGACCCGCACTCTTCGGCGACCAGCCCACGGGTAAATGGGATTCCTGGGTGAAGGGACCGTAGCAATCATTTTATAGAAGAGGAAACTGGCCCTGGGAAGGTGACTGCGCTGATGGGGCTCGCCCAGCAGGGCCAGGTACCACGGTCTACCCAGCGACGCGCACCACCACCCCTCAGTGGGTCTCCCCCGGGTGTGATGTGGGGCTCCAAAGACGGGAGGAGGAAAGAAAGTCATTCCCACTGGTCTCCTCAGTGCGCCTTCCTCCCTCCCGGTTTCCTTCCCTAGAGAAAGCGTCTTGACCTGCTGCTCCTCCTGACCCACCCACCTCACCACCAGCCAGTCCTCAAACACAGGGTGCCGCTGCTGTGTCTGAAGCCCCTCCTTGGAGCGCTAACTGCCTTTTTACCCTTTGGAAAGTGTTCACCGGTGGTCGCAAAGTGTTACTGGCTCAAGCCTTAGCACCGACCATCCCTTGTAGTATTGATTCCATGAAACGTGCTGAATTCTAAAACAGAACTCCCCAAGCTTGTAGAAAACAACTTGCTTCTTAATTGGTGAGTCTGGATTCTGTTGGGATTTTTTAGAAGTTCAGGCGGAACTTTTATTATTTCCAAATCAGGAGATTTTGCAATACCCAGAGGAACCTTGGAGGCGTTTATATTGTTCATGCTGATTATAGCATTCAGAGGAAATGAACTGCAGAATTGCCCCTTCTTAACCTGTTCACAGCACTTCATGGCTTTATTACTTTTGATGATTTAGTTGCTTGTGCTAAATTTTGTCAGAGGACTGTGGTTGCTATTGTGAGCCGGAAGGAACCAAATGCTATATCTCTCAGACAGAGTGTAGCCTCAGCACCCAGCAGTGTTGCTCCTGTTATCTGAACCATTTGTTTGCCGTAGCAGTGGAGAAAAACCATCAGGTTCTCATTCACTTTTTAAAATAGAAATGATGTAATTTAAAAAAATGCATTCTGGTCATTCTGGAATTAAGACTGCATCTCTACTTTTATCACAGAAAATTAGAGAAATCTAAGAGTATGTAAACTGATATTTCTGTATCAATCTTTATTTGTGAATTTAAGGACCAAGAGTGTGTTTACTCACACCCTCTTAGCCCGATTACTTAGTTCAGACTTAAAAAAAAAATACTTATTTATGGTTCTCATGCCTGGATTTAGACAACTGAATCCATATGGCAGCTTGTTTTCCCCTGGTTCAACCTGGAAATGTAAACCATCTAATATCCAGCAAGGCCTGGCCATGTGCAAGCCCTAAAGCCCCACTGAGTGATGGGGGAGCACAAGCGTGGAGCCCTGGTACCACCCTCACCTTAAGTGCTTTAATGAGATGTCAGTGCTGGGGGATGGGGAAGGGAAAGATTAATTCTGAGCAAGGAGATCTGGAGATTCCTGCAGAAGGTGGGATTGGAACGTGGCCTTGAATGAAGGGTAGGGAACGCTAGTGGTTGATGATGGGGAAGGTCAGGGTAGCTGTCAACTTATGTGGGACAGATGTGTGTGGATCCAGCTGCAGTGACATTTGTCTAGGAATTGTCTTGGTTCTGTAGAATAATTTCATTTTTAGAAGCTCTTTATATCATTTCAGGATACTTTCATTTTTGGCAGTACTTTAAATCATTTCCTCTTCAATGACATCTTACAAAAGAAAGCTCTGTCTTTCGTCAGATCTGTCTCTTAGTCTCAGACTTTGACAGATAACCACCTGTGTTGTTGCTCTATAGTTTTTGACAGCACATCTTGTGAAAGTGAGGGAGGCATGTCATATAATGAGAGGAACAGACCCAGCTCTCACCGCATAAGCTGTGAGACCTTGTACAAGTTACCTAGCAGCTCTGTGCTTCAGGGTCCTCATATGTAAGGAAGATCCAATACCTTCTTGGAAGGATTATACCAAACAAAGTAACATGGCTGAGGGTCCAGTACAGTGCCTGGCTTATAGCAGATTCAATAACTTAAATAACCACACCAAGAATGGTCACAATAGAATGTAATAGGATAGAATATATTACATAGAATATAGAATGTGGTAAACAGAACATAACAAGTGGACTGTAATAAATAATTGGGTCTTGATGGAAAACTGCCCTTTATCCCACATAGTCATGACAAATCATCTACATTTTAAGGAAGATATTTAACAAAACGGTTCAGAGCACAGACCCAGTAGTCAAATTGCTGTCTGGCTCAAAATCCAGCTGTGTGACTTGGAGCTGGTCACCCAGTCTCCCTTTGCCTCCATTGCCTTATCGGTAAGAACAGAGACAATTACAGAGCCACCCGCAGGTTGCTGTGAGGATTCAGACTCATCTAAAGTGCTCAGCATACCAAACGCCTCCTCGGGATTGCTTGTGGGAAGCTGCTGTTGTAACAAGGCACCCCAGCCAGAAAACAGTTTGTCTTGTTGGATGCAAATCATAACGTTCCATTTCTCTTCCTTCAGCTCTAGATTAGGAAATTGGAAAAACAAATGCTTCTACACAACAGACACAGAGTGTGACGTCACCGACGAGATCGTGAAAAACGTGGAAGAGACATACTTGGCCCGGGTCTTTTCCTACCCATTGGATGCCATCGGTTCTACTGGGGAGCCTCCGTTTACCAACTCCCTGGAGTTCACACCTTACCTAGAGAGTAAGTAGCTCGGTTTGTAGTAACCGTTCATTCTTGTTTTCAAAAACTTCTGAATATTCTTGTGAGCTTGTGACCCTTAGGAGCCATGACATAAAAAAATATTTATCCATAAACACATCTTCTTTCTCAGAAACTGGTAAGTGCCACAGGCCTCTTCGCTCATTCCGGATGTGGCAGGAGGTTCACGGAACGTGAACTTTGGAGTTGATAACAATGTCATCAAGTAGGTTTCTCCACCAGTCTGTCCCCAGACCCTACCAGTAACTGGCTGGATGAGGGGCAGGGAGTAGGAAATTCACCAAGCCTGGGGTTCCAGTATTATTTCCCCATATATATTTAGGAGATTCTATATACCTCCCTTCTGAATTTTCAGAAGTCCCAGTTGAGGGTTTTTCACAGGTGGTCACGAGTCCATGGGGAGAGTTCCGTCTCCCTCCAATCTCATCGTTGGGCTTGCTGACCTTTTTAATCACTTGACCATGATCTGAGTCCTGTGATGTGCTGGCACTTGCCGGGCCAGCTCCCATCCTGCTTCCTTCATGCTGGTCTTGAAAATGCAGAGTGCTCTTCTCCCCAGCCTTTGGCCCAGGAAACTGACTTGAGCGTCTACTAAGGGAGAGCACTGGATTCCTGCCAAGTAGGAGATGTACATTTTTTGTCATGGCTATGGTTCTGAACTAGGTATTTTAAATAAACACATGTAGCACATTGAGAAGAGTGAAATCAGCTGCTCTAGCAAGAAGACTTGGAATGAAAGTGTTGTGTTATTGGTGCTTTTATATTTACCCTTCTGACACCCAGAGGGGAGTTTCTCAAAGCAGGGATGGAGAGAAGGGGCCAGAGGGACAGGCAGCCGCCTTTCCCCTTAGCACCTACTCTGAGGGTGGAAATAGGGCCAGCCTCACCCCAGGTAGCTGCCTGCCCTGAGCCCCCGTGTGCCAGAGCCCGTCTTCAAACTCCCCTAGTGCTTCTACCTGTGTGCCTCTCCCAGCACTTAGCTAGAGTAGTGACCCTACCCACAGCCACCTGCAGTAACTGCAGGGTCCCTGACATGTATTCTCCCTCCACTGGCAGCATCCTCACGATTCCTTTTTATAGTTCTTGAGTTTTTTGTCAGCCACTGCAAATCCTTTCTCGGTGCAAGAGGGAAAATAGTTTATGGTTTTGCATGTGCTCACACACACACATACTTGCATGTAGTTCCTGTTAAGTTATCGGGATTTGTTTTACTGTCCTTCAACCAAAGCACATGAGATAACTGAGCCATCAAAGAGACCTGGTGGTTAAAACTGGTTCCTTGAGGTACCAAGGACAGACATTTCTTGGGCTTTCCCACAGCCTCTAATTTATTGTATCTAAGATATGGAATCTTATGCAGCTGTTTGGTTAACCACATGTGGCTGCTAAGCACTTGAGATATGGCTAACGCCCTAAGTGTAAAATACACGCTGGATTTTGAGAAAGATCTCCTGAAGTTTTTATACTGATTAAATGTTAAAATGATAATATTCTAGCCATATGGGGTTAAAAGAAATATATTATTAAAATTAACTTCACCTGTTCCTTTTTACGTTTTCTAATGTGACTCCAAGGAAACTTAAGGTGACATCTGTGGCTCCCACTACATTTCCGCTGGACAGCACTGCTGTAGAACGTCTCGGGGCCCAGGTCTGGGGCTAGGGAGTTGGTTCTATGAGCTGTTTCGTGAGGGATGACCAAGTTGTTATTAACCGTGATTAATGGGATTCTACTTTGTCTAGAATTCTTTGATTCCAACAAAGCTCATTTTCTGTGTTTTAGCAAACCTTGGACAGCCAACAATTCGGAGTTTTGAACAAGTTGGGACAGCACTGAATGTGACTGTACAAGATGCACGTACCTTAGTCAGAGTGGGCGGCACATTCCTAAGCCTCCGCGATGTTTTTGGCAAGGACTTGAATTATATACTTTATTATTGGAGAGCTTCAAGTACAGGAAAGGTGAGCGTTCTTTTGTTTTTATGACTCGTTTTAAATTGCAGATCCTTGATTTTACAGCCTGCTTCTTTTCCAACTCAAATATCAGAGCGGGTGGTTGAGAGGACAGGGTGGCGGAGTGGGAGGGGCCGCTGTCCTGGTTTTACCTGTGACTTCCAGCTGCCTTGGTCAGGGCCTCCTCGGATACTCAGGTTCCTCAGCCAAGGGGCTGGACCGGTCATCTCCAAGGTTCCCAGCAGCTCCCGCATTTCTTCCTCTATGGAGGATCCCAGAGACAAGATTTGTTTTCCATTCAACAATTAATACTTCATTCCTATTTTCCTTTACTGCAGATATCTTTTTAAAAAATTAATTAATTAATTTTTGGCTGTGTTGGGTCTTCGTTTCTGTGCGTGGGCTTTCTCTAGTTGCGGCGAGGGAGGGGCCACTCTTCATCGCGGTGCGCCGGCCTCTCACTATTGCGGCCTCTCTTGTTGCGGAGCACAGGCTCCAGACGCACAGGCTCAGTAGTTGTGGCTCACGGGCGTAGTTGCTCCGCGGCATGTGGGATCTTCCCAGACCAGGGCTCGAACCCACGTCCCCTGCATTGGCAGGCAGATTCTCAACCACTGCGCCACCAGGGAAGCCCCAGATATCTTCTAAAGGGGCTAAAAACTGGGTTGGATGTGCCCAAACTGGATATCTTTATCCTTGGGAAAAAAACATCCGTAGCAGTTATCGGGGGAACTTGATGAGCCAACTCACTTCCAACCCTTTATGTCAGATGTGTCCATGTAGGCTTTAACTACCACAGTGACTTAGTAAAGGGGACAGAATTCACTCTGAGCCCAGATGAATAAAGGACTCTATCTTTTAACAGAAAAAGGCCACGACGAACACTAATGAGTTTCTGATTGATGTGGATGAAGGAGAAAACTACTGTTTCAATGTTCAAGCAGTGATTCCATCACGAAGAGCCAACCAGAAGAGTCCAGAAAGTCTCATCGAGTGTACTAGCCGAGAGAAAGTTCTGTCCACGGGTGAGTGGCTCTACCCCTGATCCATCTGGGAGGGAGGGAGGGGTGCCTTCCAGGACGAGGATGTACTTTCTTCAGGGGAAAACTGCCTTGGTTTTTTGTGGTTTTGGGGGTACTCATAATTTTAGGCATTTAGAGATGTTTCTATGTTGTTCCCTTGTATTAGCAAGTGTTTTTCTGAGCACGTACCATGCGCTAAGCTCTCTGCTGAGCCCTGGGCCCATGGTACATGTTTAGGATTTAGCATCAAATGCAGATTTCTCTGAGCATTTCTTCATACTTAAATTCTGACTTGGGGAGCTTGGGGGGAGCTGCTGGGCCAGGTGCAGCGGCACCTGATGCACATTTATGAGCACCTACTGTGGGCTGTTGCCACAAAGGTTTTAACCCACGAAGGGAAGGGAAGGGAAGGGATTGAGTCTATCAGGTATACCACGTGCATGTGTGTGTCCCTGGCCGGCACGTGTGTGTGTACATTATGTGCCACACCAGGGCCCTGACACCAAGTGAGGAGTGGATCTTATCTGGAGATGCCATGGAGGCTCAGACACGTGCATGAGGGTGAGAGCCCAGGAATCTCCCACCAGGCTTGAGCGGGTAGTGCTCTGAGTACTTTTGGGAACAAAAAGTCAAAGGATAGCAATAATGACCTAGTGCCTTGTTAAGATGTAATTTAAGCCTTTTAAAAACACTTTTAAAATTCCCTCCCATTTATTGACACTGACAGAAGGAAAGGGCTCTCTTTCCCTCTGGTTCTGCACCGTCTGGGCCCTCATACCCACAGCCCTCAGGTCCATCCTCCTAAAGCCAGCCTGAGTTCCGCTGCTCTCTGACTTCAAGCACACCTAGATCGCTGCTTCCCCTGCCTCTTCTCTATCTGCTGAATTGGGTCCTCTGAGAATCATTTCAAATGCCACCTCCACCAGGAAGCCTTCTTATTGCCCCAACCAGTTATCATCTCTTCTTTACTTGAATCTTGGTAGTGCTCTGTATCTCTCTTTGCACTGAGAGTTCAGCTTCTATAATCGTTGCCACCCAACTCAGCATCATTTTCAGCCACTTGTTTCTAACAGCCGTTCCTGCTTTCGTCTTCATGCATCTTTCTAGACTGTGAGCATGATCCAGTTTATTAAATCGTTTTCACTATTGTCAATTGCCCGCAGACATCTAGGGTTTGACAGATTCTTTCCTAATCGAAATATGTTGTGGTGGAAAGAAATTTCAAGTTACGCAAAAGCAGGATGGTGTAATTTGGGGTTATGCCTTCAGTTCTGCCCACTGATAAATGGGATTCAAGCTCTCTCTCTGAGTTGACTTGGTACCTTTTATTTTTCAGAAATGCCCTTCATCGTTGTAGCAGTGATGCTTGTTGTTATCATCTTCATCATCGTCCTGTCTGTGTCTCTGTATAAGTGCAGGAAGGCGAGAGCAGGGCGAAGCGGGAAGGAGAGCTTGCCCCTCAATGTTGCATGAAAGATCCTGCTCTTGGATCTGCCAACTCTGCAGAACTCGTGTTGCACTGTGACCAAGAACATTTAAGGCAGTAGAATACATGGAAACACAAATGAGTGTGTGTTTGGAGCTTAGAGACCCTTGGGCTCAAAGAAAGCTCTTATCTGACCTATTCTCACGATTAGCATTCTGGTTTCAACATCAGCATTAGACACCTTGGGACGTAATTTTTTTTTTTTTTTTTTTTAAATTTATTTATTTATTTTTGTCTGTGTTGGGTCTTCGTTTCTGTGCGAGGGCTTTCTCCAGTTACGGCGAGCGGGGGCCACTCTTCATCGCGGTGCGCAGGCCTCTCTCTCACTGTTGCGGCCTCTCCCGTTGCGGAGCACAGGCTCCAGACGCGCAGGCTCAGTAGCTGTGGCTCACGGGCCTAGTTGCTCCGCGGCATGTGGGATCTTCCCAGACCAGGGCTCGAACCCGTGTCCCCTGCATTGGCAGGCAGATTCCCAACCACTGCGCCACCAGGGAAGCCCAATTTCTGTTTATTTTAATGCTACAGCACCTTTTGCACGTATCATGCTCTAGACTGTATATTTTCTACACTCAAGTTGAAGCCAGATCATCTAAGGAAAAACAAATGAACAAATGCCCTAAAAAATCCTGGGTGGATTTTTGGAGAACTTTTGAGAGGCTGACTTCAAACCATGTGGGAGAGTAAAATGGAAACTGGGTGGACTTTCTAACGTATGTCTGTCCTTTTGTAATATGGTGTTTAGGGTTTTTTTTTTTTTTGAGTACTTTTGGAGGTTCGAAACAATTAGCAAACATTTATATGAATGTGTTAAAAGCAGAAGACTTGTATTTGGGGCACATTCATAACATGCATTACAGTTTAGCACTTTAACTGACTTAAATGCTGTTGATGAAACACTTGACAGATAGATAGCTGTATTTTTATAAGACTACTATACCAACAAGTTACATAGAGTTTAAGATTTAAGGTACTTCACACTTTATGATCAACATTGTACATATTTATATAATTTGAAAAAAGGTTTTATATATGGGGATTTTCTATTTATAGAGGTAATATTGTTCTGTTTGTATATATTGAGATTATTTATTTAATATACTTTTATATAAATAAAGGTAACTGGGAATTGTGACTGTTTATTATATCTTATTTATCTTATTTAGTTATTATTTATGGTTTGGCCTTTGTATTAGTTGGCTCTGCTGCAGTAACAAATGACCCTGGAATTCTCAGTGCCTTATGACAATGGTATCTTTACATTACACTTACAGTTTGGTGGCTGTGGGTTGACTACAGCTCTTCTTAATGTCTTCTCATTCTAGGACCAAAACCAAAGGTGAAGCCCCTATTTGGATCAGGGCAGAGGGAAAAGCAAAAAACTAGTAGAACGGGCAGCCATGTCTTCAAGCTTTATGCCTCCTCCTAAAACTTCCACTCCAGAGTGGCTCAGTGTCACTTCTGATCACATGCCACTGGCCTAAGCAAGACATATGACCAAGCCTGATAACACTCTGCCTGCCGGGAGGCACCATGAGTCACACAGCAACGGGCAGGGATGTATGGTTTCCAGGGAAGGGAGGATCTTATACCATCTACTGCAGGCTTAGCGGGAGAGAGATCTTCCCATGGGCATCAGTTTGAGTTGCAGATGAGGGTTGGAGAGGAGAACAGAAGAAAAATTCTTCAGATTATTGAAAGAAAATTTGATAAAAGGACAATGTAAGATAAGGAGAGAGAGAAGTGGAGTTTCTAGAGTTATTAGAAGCAAACTAGGTTGAGAGCTCTTTGTGGGCAGGATGGGGTCACCGTCTGCTGCTCCGTGAGGGTGACCGTGCCAGTGGGCTCTTAGACATGGCTGAGTCGAACTACTTCACTTCGTCTAGAATGTAGAAATAGTGAGTTCTCCATTCAAATGCAAATAAAATCTAGCAGAACAGTCTTGATCTCACAACTGCACTGAAAGAGGATTCTAAGTAGAGATGAAAATGAGGCTCCTGGCACCTGGTTGAGCCCAGCCGTGTTTGCCTCCTGTTGTGGAAGGCTGGGCCAGTGCGGCCTGAGAAAGGCTTCCAGAGGCCACCCCCGCTTGGACATGGTCCCGCCAAGGAGACACTTAGCAAGCACTGAAAGCCAAGACTCAACTCACTGTCCAGCTGTTCATGAATTAAGTGCATTTTGTTCCTTTGCTCCAAAGAGCTCAAAGCATTGTCAATAAAAATCTAAACATGAAATGTTAAGTATAACACCATATTCTTAGAAAGAATGGGGCCAAACAACCTTTCAGGTCCTCAGAAAGATGGCAGCCTGAAAAAAAAAAAAAAAGAAAATATATTTTGGAGAAATTAAGGGAAACAGACCAGTGGTTGGTTTATTGGCTGGTTCTGATGGGTTGTTTGCCAGTCTGTGTCAATGCTGGAGTGGCATTCAAGCCAGAGAAAGAGGGCGTGCATTTGCAGCAGAGTCAACAAAAGAGAGGTTGGCATGGGAGCATGTCCCAAAAGAAGTATGCTTTGGCTGTTATCTTGAATTCCTGCTCACATGGGGCTATCCAGGACAAAGAGCTTAGTGCATGGGGGTAGAACAAGCACCCAGAGAGGGTATCTGACTGGGTGGTTCCATCAGGCTGCTCTATTCTCGGCTAGGAATAAGTACAGCATTATGCAATTCCATGGCCTCATAATCTAAGGAACTTGAATGGTCCCACTAAAGAAAGTACTGGCAGAGTGAAAGCAGGTCTGGGTAGTAATGAGGTGTCTGGCTGTTCACAGGGAAGGAATTCATTACAGATCCAAACGAGGCTGCACTGCAATGATCGGGAAGCTTCAATATTGCACATTTTAACCACGACTCAGGTTTCCACCCCCGCCCTTATCGCTGAGACTAAAGAGCTGCTGCTCAAATCAACATTGTAATTAGCACTGGAGCAGAAAACCATACTCTAAATTGTTGGCTGGTATCCAGAAACTACTGCCCTCCAGTGGGCCAAATTATACTTCATTATTTATCCTGGTCTTTAAAAGTATCCCATAAAGCTAACTGTTAGTAAACTAAACGTTCATGCTTTGAAGACAGATTTTTACCATCTTAAATTATTAACCAAGTTCGACTTACATATAAGAGACTAATACTTGTGAAATCCAAAGACATTTTACCTTAGTTACAGCTGAGAGCCAATAACCTAAGGACTTGTCTCAAATAAACAAAGGAACAATTCTATCAAATAGTAAATAAACTCATTACCAAATGCAGTTTTGACCTGTTCTAAGACACGTGTATTTAGCATGTGTTATTTTTCTTCGGTGGTTGCCTGAGAAGCTTTGTGATGGTTACAAGGTGACTTTCATTCATACCACACACTTATAGTGGACTCTAGTTCTTCTTTCCCACAGCCCTGCTTTTCAACTGCAGACAGAGGTGATTCTGGCTTTGCCATTCAGCACATTCCTTCCTCATGACTGCAGAAACTGGTTTAGGGGTAATCACATGCCCTAACTTGGTCTAGGAAGGGTGAATCTCAGCGCTCTTTGTGGGAATGTTGGGATGCTCTCTTTCTTGATGAACATAATGAAGAAACATGTAGCCCCAATGTTAGCTTAATCTGATGGTTCTCAAAGTGTGGTCCTGCATCTCAGGTGATGGAATAAGAATTAGCATCACCTGAGAGCTTGTTAGAAATTCAAATTCACAACCCTGACCTCAGACTTACTGAATTAGAAATCTGCATTTTAACAAGAAGCCCTTCAAGTGATTCTAATGCCCAGTAAAGTTTCAGAACCACTGGCTTAATCTATAATCTACTGCAATGAGAGACTACAAGTAGCTCTAGACACAAATGGGGCATTCCTAGCCCTGGGAGAGGTCAGAAAGCAGCTTGCTGGGAAGCCAAAATCAAATTAAGAATACATAAAGCATAGACAAGATCCTCTGTCTTTAGCTGCACTGGAAGGT
The DNA here is from genome assembly GCF_003031525.2 of Neophocaena asiaeorientalis asiaeorientalis. NCBI lineage: Eukaryota > Metazoa > Chordata > Mammalia > Artiodactyla > Phocoenidae > Neophocaena > Neophocaena asiaeorientalis. Next base: position 954,767 of record NW_020173758.1, on the reverse strand, counting down.
CTGTCATATATGGGTCTGTTAGGATTTTTTCTGTTGCAACGTACCGAAACTCTTTCAAGAGAACTTCAGCAAAACTGGGGAGCCTGTTTTCTCTTTTGTCAAGTGAGCTAATTGGTTGAAAGCTCTTCAATCTCTTTTAGCCTAAATTCCATGATTATGTATTCACTAGATAGAGCATGAATAATTAGCAGCTGAAAGACAACACCTTCTCTGGGAGAAATGAAAATACTTCAAAACAATCCAGGAATTTTGTAACAGAAATTGCAATTCATCTTGAATATACAAAATGTAATAAACATTTAAAACAGGGTTCTAAAAAAGCTTTAAGAAAAAAGGTTTTGACATAATCTTAATCCAGCTTGATTTTCAAAAATCACTGGAAAACTATGCTCCATCTGCAAAGAAACTTGTCTTCTCTAAGCATGTATCAGGCCAGAGAATAAGAAACATTCAGAGGGGCAGAAAAATGCTTTTCCTTTGCATAACAGCATTTAGGATGGAAGTGTCCTTTAATGACTAAGATTGTGGTGCCATCTTCAGTTCCTGAGGAGGATCGCAACTTAACCAGAATTCATGAACTGGATTGCAAAAGCAAAGGAATAGTAAATAAAACCCAAAACACCTGTAAATGATTAAGAATGAAGGAACATGGTGGGAGGGGTGGCCAGAATCACTGAACCAGAGAACCTTCTCCAAGTTGCTGCAACTCTACCTGTGATGGTCTCTTTAGTCCACAGCTAGAGCTCCACCCCAGATCCTGCTACTTAATGTGTGGTCTCGGGACAGCGTTTGAGCATCACTTGAGAGGTAGTTAGAGATGGAAATTCTCGGACCCCACCCCCGACCTACTGAACCAGAATCTGCATTTTCCAGGTGATTTATATGCACGTTGAAGTCTGAGAAGCTCTGTGCTTTCCCCAATCATTTAGCCCACTCTTCTGATTTCACAAAGGCTGGGTAGGGGAAGTGAGGTGGAGAAAGGGAAGAGACACCTCACCGATGGATAGAACTGCACAGCCTTGACAAGAAGTTGCCATTTATTAAACTTAAATTTTAGCACGTTATTAATCCATGCCAAAAGTAAAAGCAGAGCCATGATCACACTGTAAATATTACACGTTTCACTAAGACAATACTTTGAGGACCTCTGCTTTCATCCACAGTTTTCTAAAGACCAAAAGCTCTCCTGCCTCAATCTCACTGATTCATGTGCCCTGCTTCTACCTACCCATCCTTCAAGACTGGATAATAATTCCTGGATCTCACCCAGGAGCTTTCCTCTCCCATATTCCCAGTGCACTCTTCCTACCTCCTTACTGCATTCTCACAATTCTTTCTTACCACCCTTAGTATTGTACAGATCTTTACCTGTTATGGCCCCTTTCTAGATGGTAATTTTTCTGGCAAGAACCATGCTTATGCATTTGAATTCATTCATTTATTCTAATATTAAGCACCTACTATGTGCCAGGCATTTTGGATTTGATAAAATACAACAGGTATAATCTCAGCTCTTGCGGAGCTCATGTATTTGCAGGGTAAAATGTCAAACAAGTAATGATAATAGAACGTAATCATTATGATAGGGGAAGTATAGGGTGCTGTGGAAACTCACGTGGGGCCATCTAACTTGGAAGGGCTACCTAAAACCTCAGCTGAAGGACACAGTTAACCAGGCAGATGGAGGAAAGGGAGAGGAGAAAGTGTGAGAAGTGTTCCAGGAAGACGGAAGACTTGATCACAAAACAATGTCTTGGACATAGGATGATGCCAAAAATAAATATGTGTTTGAAAAAGCTTGGAGTTTTGTATTGCCTTAAGCATCCCAAATTCAAAGCCATTTGGCAAAATATCTTTGGCTAAATAGTTTGGCCAATTAATTTATGTTTAAAATTTAAATTTCTAATGGATATGTGTATAACTCGCTTTGCTGTATAGCAGAAACTAACACATTGTAAAGCAGGCTAGGATCATTAGCTAAAAGCTGGCCTGTGACAAACTCAAATCCTCACACATCGACTGCTTTAAATATTGTCCCAAACCATAATTTTAGCCGATTAGAGCCTACCTACTTTACATACCCCATGAAATTGTATTGAACATCTGCTGACCATAGATAAGACAATCCTATAGCTGTAAGACCCCAAACCACTGCTTGTCCTTCAGATCAACTGCTGCTGAGGGACATCACCTAGACACATGAGCCCCTCTCTGATTTCCCTGTTGCCCCTGGGAGTCCCCTTGTCCTATTCCACTTATAGGTGGTGGTCTCACGCCACCATCTCTGGAACTAATTTTTTCTTAAGTTCTGTCAGTTCTCACGTGTTGAAGGACTTCCTCTCTCATGCAATCCTGTCCAACTGCCATCCAAATAAAGTTTATGTGTTTAAAGTTTATCTTGTCTCCTCCTTGATCAACACCCAAGCCCCTGACTTACCACAAGAAGTTACGAAGTTCACAGGTTCAAGGGATGGGATTATAAACCTCACTTCTCTTTGGAGGATGTTCATACCACACTGTAAAGAGCATGTGGGATGGGAGCATCCTTGGAAAATACAATCTGTCACAAAGATCAATTTACAAAAATTAACAAGTAGAAAATAAAATATACTATACTAGAATCAACAAACATCAAATGCCTAGCAATGAAGATGTGCAAGACCTCTACACAGAAAACAACAAAATATTACTGACAGAAATTCAAGAAGTCTTACATAAATAGAGGGATCTGTCATGTTGGGTGAATTCTGCAGTTGCTGGGTACACATGTTAATTAGGTCAAGTTGGGTAATTGTGTTCAATATTTATGTGGGGTTTTTTTTTTCCCCCACTACTGGTGGATCAACCTTTTATCATCATGAAATGACCTTTTTAATTTTTAGAAATGCTCATTATCTTAAACGTCTACTTTGGATTCTGGGACAAGATGATAGAGTAGAAGGACTTGAGCTCACCTACTCTCATGAAAACACCGAAATCACAACCATCTGCTGAACAACCATCAACAAAAAAGACTGGAACCTACCAGAAAAAGATATTCTATGTCCAAAGACAAAGAAGAAGCCACAGCAAGACAGTAGGAGGGCGTATGTGTGATACAATCAAATCCCATACCTGCTGGGTGGGTGACCCACAAACTGGAAAATAATTGTATCACAGAGGTTCTCCCACAGGAGTGAGAGTTCTGAGCCCCATGTCCGGCTCCCCAGCCTGGGGATCTGGCATCAGGAGGAGGAGCCCCCAGAGCTTTTGGCTTTGAAGGCCAGCGGGGCTTGATGGCAGGAACTCCACAGGACTGGGGAAAACAAAAACTCCACTTGTGGAGGGTGCACACAAGGTCTCATGTGCACTGGGACCCAGGGAAAAAGCAGTGACTTCATAGGAGCTTGGGCCAGACCTACCTGCTGCTCTTGGAGAGTCTCTTGGGAGGTGGGGGGTGGCTGTGGCCCACTGTGGGGACAAGGACACTGGTGGCAGAGGTACTGGGGATTACTCATTGGAGTAAGGTCTCCTGGAGGCTGCCATTCTGACACCAAGACCTGGCCCCACCCAACAGCCTGTAGGCTCCAGTGTTGTGACACCTCAAGCCAAACAACCAACAGGGTGGCAACACAGCCCCACCCACCAGCAGACAGGCTGCCTAAAGTCTTCCTGAGCCCACAGCCACCTCTAAACACAACCCTTGACGTAGCCCTGCCCACCAGAGGGTCAAGACCCAGCTCCACCCACCAGTGGGCAGGCAACAGTCCTCCCACTAGGAAGCCTGCACAAGTCTCTAGACCAGCCTCACCCACCAGGGGGAAGACACCAGAAGCAAGAGGACCTACAACCCTGCAGCCTGTGGAACGGAGATCACAAACACGGAAAGTTACGCAAAATGAGATGGCAGAGGAATATGCTGAAGGAATCAGATAAAACCCCAGAAGAATAACTAAGTGAAGTGGAGACAGGCAATCTACTCAAAAAAAGAATTCAGAGTAATGATAATAAAGATGACACAAGATCTCAGAAAAAGAATGGAGGTACAGACCAGGAAGATACAAGAAATGTTTAAAAAAGAGCTAGATGTTATAAAGAACAGAGTTGAACAAATACAATAACTGAAATGAAAAATACACTAAAAGGGATCAATAGCAGAATGAGGCAGAAGAACAGATAAGTGACCTGGAAGACAGGATGGTGGAATTCACTGTCATGGAACAGAATAAAGAAAAAAGAATTGAGGACAGTTGAAGAGACTTCTGGGACATTAAACACACCGACATTCACATTATAGGGGTCCCAGAAGGAGAAGAGAGAGAGAAACGGCCTGAGATAATAGCTGAAAACTTCCTTAACATGGGCAAAGAAACAGTCACCCAAGTCCAGGAAGTGCAGAGTCCCATACAGGATAAACCCAAGGAGGAACATGCTGAGACACATAGTAATCAAACTGATAAAAATTAAAGGCACAGAGAAAATATTAAAAGCAACAAGGGAAAAGCAACAAATAACATACAAGGGAATCCCCATAGGGCTGTCAGCTGATTTTTCAACAGAAACTCTGCAGGCCAAAAGGAAGTGGCACAACATAAAGTGATGAAAGAGAAAAACCTACAATCAAGAATACTCTACCCAGCAAGGCTCTCATTCAGATTCAACAGAGAAATCAAAAGCTTTACAGACAAGCAAAAGATAAGTCAGCACCACCAAACCAGCTTTACAACAAATGCTAAGTCCTTCAACACATGAGAACTGACAGAACTTCTCTAAGTGGAAAAGGCCACAGCTAGAAACAAGAAAATTACGAATAGGAAAGCTCACCAGTAAAGGCAAACATATAGTAAAGATAGGAATCATCCACACACAAATATATCAAAACCAGCAATCGTGAGGAGAGTACAAATGTAGGATACTCGAAATGCATTTGAAATTAAGAGACCAGCAACTTAAAACAATCTTGTATGTGTGTGTGTGTGTGTGTGTATATATATATATATATAGACTGCTATATCAAAACCTCATGGTAACTGCAAACCAAAATTCTACAATACATATACACACAAAAAAGAAAAAGCAAAAAAATAAAAAAAATAAAAAAAGAAAAAGCAAACACAACACTAAAAATGGTCATCAAATCACAAGAGAACAGAAGAGGAAGAGAAGGAAAAAGACCTACAAAAGCAAATTCAAAACAATTAACAACATGACAATAAGAACATACATATCAATAATTACCTTAAATGTAAATGGATTAAATACTCCAACCAAAAGACAGACTGGCTGAATGGGTACAAAAACAAGACCCATATATATGTTATCTACAAGGACCCACTTCAGATCAAGGGACACATACAGACTGAAAGTGAGGGGATGGAAAAAGGTATTCCATGCAATTGGAAATCAAAAGAAAGCTGGAGTAGCAACACTTGTATCAGACAAAATAGACTTTAAAATAAAGACTGTTACAAGAGACAAAGAAGGACACTACGTAATGATCAAGGGATCAATCCAAGAAGATGTAACAACTGTAAATATGTATGCACCCAACAAAGGAGCATGTTAATATATAAGGCAAATGTTAACAGCCATAAAAGGAGAAATCAACAGAAACACAATAGTAGTGGGGGATTTTAACAACCCACTTACATCAATGGACATACCGTCCAGACAGAAAATCAATAAGGGAACACAGGCCTTAAATGACACATCAGACCAGATGGACTTAATTGATATTTACAGAGCATTCCACCCGAAAGCAGCAGAATACACTTTCTTCTCAAGGGCACATGGAACATTCTCCAAAATAGATCACATGCTGGGCCACAAAACAAGCCTTGGTAAATTTAAGAAAACTGAAATCATATCAAGCATCTTTTCCAACCACAACGCTATGAGATTAGAAATCAACTTCGAGTTCTCGTGCAGGAAGATCCCACACGCCATGGAGCAACCAAGCCCGTGCACCACAACTACTGAAGCCCGCGTGCCTAGAGCCCATGCTCCACAACAAAGAGAAGCCACTGTAATGAGAAGCACACACACCGCAACGAAGAGTAGCCCCCACTGGCCACAACTAGAGAAAGCCCATGTGCAGCAACAAAGACTCAACGCAGCCAAAAATAAAATATAATAAATTAAAAAAAAGAGAGAAATCAACTACAAGTAAAAAACTGTAAAGAACACAAACGTGGAGGCCAAACCATATGCTACCAAATAACCAATGGATCACTGAAGAAATCAGAGGAAATCAAAAAAATACCTAGAGACAAATGAAAATATGATGATCCAAAACCTATGGGACGCAGCAAAAGCAGTTCTAAGAGGGAAGTATTCAATATATAGCAATACAAGCATATCTCAGGAAACAAGAAAAATCTCAAACAACCTAGCCTTACACCTGCAACAACTAGAGAAAGAAGAACAAACAAAACCCAAAGTTAGTAGAAGGAAAGAAATCATAAAGATCAGAGCAGAAATAAATGAATTAGAGATGAAGAAAACAACAGAAAAGATAAATGTACAAGTAAAAAACTGTAAAGAACACAAACGTGGAGGCCAAACCATATGCTACCAAATAACCAATGGATCACTGAAGAAATCAGAGGAAATCAAAAAAATACCTAGAGACAAATGAAAATATGATGATCCAAAACCTATGGGACGCAGCAAAAGCAGTTCTAAGAGGGAAGTATTCAAATATAGCAATACAAGCATATCTCAGGAAACAAGAAAAATCTCAAACAACCTAGCCTTACACCTGCAACAACTAGAGAAAGAAGAACAAACAAAACCCAAAGTTAGTAGAAGGAAAGAAATCATAAAGATCAGAGCAGAAATAAATGAATTAGAGATGAAGAAAACAACAGAAAAGATAAATGAACTAAAAGCTGGTTCTTTGAAAAGACAAACAAAATTGATAAACATTTAGCCAGACACATCAAGAAAAAAAGGGAGAGGGTTCAAACCACTAAGATTAGAAATGAAAAAGGAGAAGTTACAACTGACACCACAGGAATACAAAGGATCATAAGAGACTAGTACAAGCAACTATATGCCAATAAAATGGATAACCTAGAAGAAATGGACAAATTCTTAGAAAGGTACATTCTTCCAAGACTGAACCATAAAGAAACAGAAAATATGAACAGGCCAATCACAAGTACTGAAATTGAAACTGTGATTTAAAAACTCCCAACAAAAAAGTCCAGGACCAGACAGTTTCACAGGCAAACACTATCTAACATTTAGAGAAAGTTAACACCTACCCTTCTGAAACTATTCCAAAAAATTGCAGAGGAAGGAACACTCCCAAACTCATTCCATGAGGCCCCCATCACCCTGAAAACAAAACCAGATAAAGATATGCCTAAAAAAGAAAATTACAACCAATATCATTAATGAACATAGACACAAAAATTCTCAACAAAATACTAGCAAACTGAATCCAACAATACATTAAAAGGTTCATATATCATGATCAAGTGGGATTTATCCCAGGGATACAAGGACTTTTCAATATCTGCAAATCAATCAGTGTGATACACCACATTAACACACTGAAGAATAAAAACCATATGATCATCTCAATACATGCAGAAAAAGCTTTTGACAAAATTCAACACCCACTTATGATAAAAACTCCCCAGAAAGTGGGCAAAGAGGGAACGTAACTCAACATAATAAAGGCCATCTATGACAAACCCACAGCTAACATCATACTCAATGGTAAAAAGCTGAAAGCATTTCCTCCAAGATCAGGAACAGGACACGTTTATTAACATAGTTTTGGAAGTCCTAGCAATGACAATCAGAGAAGAAAAATAAATAAAAGGAATACAAACTGAAAAAGAAGTAAAACTGTCACTGTTTGTAGATGACATAATACTATACACAGAGAATCCTAAAGATGCTACCAGAAAACTACTAGAGCTCATCAATGAATTATGGTAAAGTTGCAGGATACAAAACGAATACACAGAAATCTGTTGCACTTCTATATATTAACAATGAAAGATCAGCAACAGAAAGGAAGGAAACACTCCCATTTACCATCGCATTAAAAAGAATAAAATACCTAAAAATAAACCTACCTCAGGATGCAAAGGACCTGTACTCTGAAGGGAGTACACAAAGGGTATCCAATTACATATGAAGTTCACAAACAGGCAACCTAATTTATAAGTCAGGATAAAGTGGCTTTTATGGGCTAACGATTGGAAGAAGACATGAAGGAGGCCCGGAGGCGTGACAACGTCCTATTTCTTGATCTGGGGGGTGGTAATGCACATGAACACTTTCTAAAAATCCAATGAGCATAAGATTTGTGGGCCTTTCTGCTTATGTATTATATCGCAATAAATATATTGGCTGTGGCTGGAATACGGGCAGCAGGGGACGCCTAGAACTGAAAAAGTAAGAAGTAGCTATATAATACACTGCTTAAAAATAAAACCACCAGGGCTTCCCCGGTGGTGCAGTGGCCGAGAGTCCGCCTGCCAATGCTGGGGACACGGGTTCGTGCCCTGGTCTGGGAAGATCCCACATGCCGCGGAGCGGCTAGGCCCGTGAGCCATGGCTGCTGAGCCTGTGCTCAGCAACGGAGAGGCCACAACAGTGAGAGGCCCACGTACCGCAAAAAATAAAACCACCACAAAACAGTTACAGGTTAAAAATGGTTGCCCCACTGAACAGCAGAAACGACCTCAGCATTGTAAAGCGATTATACTCCAATTTAAAACAAAAAAAGAGAGACAGAGAGGGAGAGATTGCCCTTAGGGTGCGGGGAGGGACTGTTATTTATGAATTTCTGGTACTAGATTTTTTTTAAGTGGCATGCATATATTTATAGGTCAGAGCATTTCAACTCTTCACAAAAGGAAAATTACTGACGGAGGTAAAAATGTAAACAGCTTCCTACAACTAACAATGTTAAAGTCCCATCTGATAGGAGAAAACTCACTCTGCTTTTAGGCAAACTATGGTTTTAAACACCAAATTTAAAAAATTATATAAGGAAATGATAAATGCTATAATATCACCACAGTTTTAAGCCAAATGCTAATCATTAAGGGGTGGAGGGGGAAGAGGTGAAGGGTGGTAGGATGTCATCCCAAAATATGCCACTTTGGCATAAGGACTAGTTTGAGCTACAGGCACTTAAACAGCAGGTGCAGGAAGGGCACTCTGACTCTCCCCTTCTTCTTCCTAAAAACAGGCGATAAAACCCCCATATGGAATATGTCCTCACTACACCCGAAGGAGAATAACACTGTTATCAAGGACAGGATGTTGAGGCTGAGAGAATTCTATACAAAACTTATTAAAATAATTCTTACCTTCTTTTAGCCTCTCCACATAGTTCTTTTCCACAATTGCTTGTTTGTTCAGCTTTGTAGCCTCAGGTTTTGCCACTTCTTTGGGGCTTTATTTCCTTACGAGGGCTCCCGTGTCACATAAAACTTATATTAAATAAATGTGTATGTTTTTGTCCTGTTAATCTGTCTTACGTCAATTTAATTCTTAGGCCCAGTCAAAAACCCAAAGAGGGTAGAACTTTTGCCTCCCTTATAGAGGCAAACCCCAGATACATTTATTCTATTAGTGCATAGCATACAACCCTAGGTGTCTGCATCCCTATTTTCTCATAGAAAAAGTAGATGCTTGGTATGATACACTTGATATGCAGTGTGTTGCTCATGGATGAAAGTCCTTATCTTCAGTTTATTCTTCAGATTAAACTGCCATTTCCTAGTTCAGTCTATGAACGATACTAACAGGAATTATATGGGAAAAGATGTTCCATGGTCAATCACGTTCTGGAAACACTGGATTCCTTTACTGCAAGTCTTCCTAGAACCAACAAGTTAATGTATACTGTGATTCTCCAGGAAAGGGATCTTTCTTTATACCTCATATGGTGAGGCACTTTAACATTTGTTAAATTAAAAATGGAAGAAAAAATAAAGAAAACAAAAACAAAAAAATTTTCTTGATTGCAAGAATTCATTACAGGGCTTCCCTGGTGGCACAGTGGTTGAGAGTCCGCCTGCCGATGCATGGGATGCGGGTTCGTGCCCCGGTCTGGGAAGATCCCACATGCCGCGGAGAGGCTAGGCCCGTGAGCCATGGCCGCTGAGCCTGCGCATCCGGAGCCTGTGCTCCGCAACGGGAGAGGCCACAACAGTGAGGGGCCCGCATACAGCAAAAAAAAAAAAAAAAAGAATTCATTACAGAGAAATAAGGAGGCAGCTAGGAAAATACTTCTATTAGTAGGCTTAGGATAACCTAGAAATCTGAAAATCTGAAACTTCCCCTATGCCATAAAACGTTTCCCAGGACTGATACTATCTTTTAAGGTCTCCTGTCTATTTGGTAGCATTTGTGAAGTACACTGAAGGTTTTTTCCTGGCTTTTCTAAAGAAGAAATTCATTCCATTAAAACCACATTTGACAAAAATTTTTAAAAATTAGATACTGGATGCTAAAAGGGCTTTCTGAATGTTTATTTTTGTATTTTTCAAGTCAAGACTGTATAACTCTGTATGAACTACCTAGGATTTATATACCAGAATAAAAAGAACAAGCAAAGGTTGTATAGGATATCTGATTCTTTTTTAATCTGAACAGAAAATAAGTAAGTATACAAGTTTGCTAAAGAGAAGTGGTAAAAATTGAATGTTATGTATTATGGAATCGGTACATCAAGTTTTAACTTTGGTAGTCAGTGATTCTTATAGTTAATTCTGCAAAAAAAAACACCCAAACCAGTTATGCAGAGACAAGAATATAAAAAGCCCCTTTCTGAATCCCAGTTTGATAAAACTGATTTCATATCTAGCTTATTGATAATACTCAATTTCAGTTCTCCCTGTGCAAATAATACACATAGTCATTAATGGTGGTCTGGTGAGATGAAATTGATTTCTCTTAGGATATAGTTCAACATAATGACCCAAATACAAAAAAGTTATTAACGAGTCACAGAGATAAACCAGTGCCTTAGGAAACATAATTCATTCATGTGCGTAATTTTATAACGTATTTTTTAAACATAAAATCACAGTCAAAGACAGTGATAACATTGCATACTCAGTGCTTTACTTCATGTAGTACATTCCTATGGCTCATCTGGAGTTTAACGCCACGTAACCACCACACTTCTAATGAATGGGCTCCTAACATATACAAATCCATCCAATTCTTTAAAAATTCTAAAAATCTTATAAGACCTTGAGCTTGACATGTAAGGACTTCGTGCTTTCATATCCCATCACTGAGAAGATTAGGTGTCAAACACAGTAACCATCCCCTGTAAGCAAGGCTGCACATAAAGAGGGAAGACATATGGGAACATATGTATAACTGATTCACTTGGTTATACAGCAGAAACTAACACACCATTGTAAAGCAATTATACACCAATAAAGATGTTAAAAAAAAAAAAAGACTGCACATATACTTTTGTTGCATCACCACAAATAACCCTCAAAACAACTCAATAATGAAGATTGCGAGTGGCACATTTATTATTTAGCCAAAGAAAATCCAAATGGCTTTCCTGGATTCAAATGTACCCCAAGACATAAGGAATGAGTATAACTGTGGCAGCTAAAGACATCTGCCACAGGGTATTAAGGCCATTATGCCAAGATGTACATTTTGATAATACACTATGATTTGTTTGTTTCCCAGTATCATGGGGCACAAGAAAATGAAACTCAAGACTACCTTGTTAGAACAGGACAAGTGATGACCCTAGTTTTAAATAGGGTTCTTCATTGCAGGAAAAGATAGAGCCATAAAAGTCAAAGTAGCTGACTTCAAATGGTTTACATCCCAGGATGAATCAGGTTACACTGATTTAAGCCCAATTTAATTTAGGCAGGTTTTTAACCACAAGAATAAGGACATTCTTAGTACATATTAATAATTAAACCAACATATACACAATTAGCAATATCCTATATAATATTAAATGTTTCAACAACTTATTCGTGATTATTTTATATCTAGTTAATTTGTTGTTTTGCTTAAAAAAACAAGCTCAACTTTATTTTACAATGTACTTTGTATTTCTAATTGTATTGTGTAATTATTTCATTGAAGCTGGTTCAATACAGTTCTCTGGATTCTAAGAGCCAAACTCAACTGTATCTTCTGTTATCTGTTTGAATTCATAATTGCCTCTGCCATCCATATGCAGGTAATACTATGGGAAAAGAAGGGCGAAAAAAATCAGTAACTGAGAATCTCCTTTTTGTCAGGAATTTATGTAGAGCTTATTATACGAGAAAATGATTGAAAATAATTATTTTAAGCCACTAAAATCTTCAAAAGTTTATACTCAGAAATGCATACCATTTTCCAAGGAAAGACTAAAAGAAGATGTCCGCTGTCTGCTCTCTTTAAAAGGAGCCACAATATACAACTGCTTGTAGTGGAGATAGCACTTTCCATTAAGAGAACTAAAACACCAGACTTCCTTATTATTATTTTTTCCTTATTATTTTAAAGGAACCAAATCTGTAAGCATCCCACAAATTAGAACTTTTACCACTCCACAACCAACAATCTGATCTACAGAGGTGCAAGTGCACTAAGCGCAAGCCTGTCGTACAGGACAGCCTCTAAAATACTTACTTCAGCTGGTTTCCCAGATCAGCTCAGAACCTCTAACTTAAGGCTTTTTGTTCATTTGTTCTTTGACTTAGCAGAGGAGGATGAGAACTAGAGAGTGAGCTCAAATATTTCATCCTATGAAGATGCTTAGGACAGCAGTTACAAAGCCTTCCGTTTTATTTAGTGGCTTTTTGTTTACAGAAAAGACTTTTGTTTTTCCATTTTCTATATTGTTATTTTTAAGCTATCCTGGACTCTTTAACATTGCAGTTCTTTGTGTTACCCCTCCTTCACATGATCACTGGCCTGATGGTTATTTTGATAACTGTCTATACACCTCCAGGAGAAGAGGAGAGGGGAAACCCAAGTCCTTTCACTGTCCTATGGCTGTAATGTTTATGAACTTCTGAGAAAACACAAAGGCTTGGGTATATTTTAAACTGCTTTGATTTCTAGTTATTCAGTTTTTCATTCAATTCACGAAAATGGGCAAATTATAATATGTCATTAAGATAATAAAAGTATCTTTAAAAGTCAACAGCTATATAGAACTTCATTACGGTTTATTAAGAACTTTCATACAGGCTACCTCTTTGATCCTCACGGTAATCTATGAGACAGTTAGGCAAGGAACAATACTTTATTATACGAAGGAAGCAATTAATGCCAGAAACAGTGATGCCTGAACCCAGGTTTTCTGACTTCAAATCCCATGCTCTTCATTTAACCATTTATACACTATAATCTAAACCATAAGGTTCTTGAGTGTAAGGACAGTACTCTGTATCCCTCATGACACTTAGCCCAGTATCTGGTTAAAAAGATAATCAATCAGGTATGTATTTTATGGGACAAAACACCCTTACCATGTTCCAATTTTTCTCAACCCTTTCTGTATCATTTAGGAAGGAAAAAAAGGAAAGAAGAGAAGAGGGAAGGGAGAAAGAAAGAAAGGATGGAAGGAAGGAAGGGGGGGGAGAGAGGAAGGAAGGAAGGAAGGAAGGAAGGAACGGAGGGAGGGAGGGAGGGAGAAAGGAAGGGAAAAGAAAAGAAAAGAAAAGAAAAAAGAGAAGAGGAACTAAGCTGGGTTTATTTTTAGGGTTTGATTATTTTACATTAAGAGTTGAAGAGAACTCCCACGCTGAGAATGGCACTATGGCACTGCTGGAGCACCTGTACCTATGTAAACCTCACTGTAATACCTTTGTAAATTATAGTGACCACCTAATGAATTCTGTTTATTACAGTGTGATGACAAATATAGCTGACATTATACAGTCTCCTCCTTGTAGTCCTGATCTCTACTAAAACTGTCTCTAAACTTTTTGCTACCTGATCCTTCTTAAAACTTTCTCCTTCTGTCAATACAGAATGGTAAGAAGAAGTTTGTTTGGCCATAGTTGTGATAAGACTATGCACATTTTAGTCAGTTATTATACAACAGTCATTTATAAAACTGGAGAACCACTAACTGGTTCTCTAATATCTATCGTATATAACAAGGGACTGTTTACATATATTGTAGCTTTCAAAATTAACTACAATAGTATTTATGAAAATCCTGTTTTATAAAAATGAATTAGAATCACCTTTTCCCCTTAAGTTATATATTTATAAGGGAATATACACCAAGAAATCTAAAACCATAATCACCTGAATTCATATATGAAAATAAACTCTCACTATACCATTCAATAAGAAATACAAACCTCATGGTGTTTCCAAAGAGACTTTCTATGTGACACAGTGAAGAGGGTAATGCCAACCTAATACAAGGAAAATGATTTAGGTTTATATCAATAACACAAAGTCACAAATTAAACTAGTCTATATAATTTAAGCTGTTAAGACGACTGTCTTCAGTAGCTATAGTTAAAACTCAATGCCAAAGAGAAAAAACTGTAACCGATGCCAAATGTTTAAGGTAATGCAAAGTACAGGCCATTGACCACATAATAAAAACTAACAAGTATCAATAGAATCTTAAAGAAAAAAAAACTAAACTAACAGGTACTAGCTTAATTAAGTGTATTATTTTGTTTTGGGCAGGAAATATATATCCTAGCACATTTTATATTTTATTGTGAAAAATATATGAAAAGAGTACAAAGGTGGTAAAAGTAGCAAAAAGTCAAAAACAGGAAAATTAAATCAATATAGTACTGCCTACAGTAAATTTGTTTTTCAAATACAGGGTCATAATCTTTTATTGGAAACCCTTATTTTGGAATGTCTTAGAATTCAGACTTTGGAAAAGAAGTATTTACCACCCCCAGAGGGTTCTGAGGCAGAATTCTGAAATCAAACACATCAATGTTTCTGCAACAACGCATATGGACATGAACATTCAGTGAGATAAATAAGAGCTTAAAAGTCTTCTGTTAGTTCAGGCCAGATCTGGCTACCCAGTGAGCTTGCTACAAAATAATGAAAAATGTTTTGGTTTTACAAGCTTACTGGATTTCAGACTGTGAATTAGGATTTACAGATTGTTCTTCAAATTTTCAAAACAACACTAAGAGATATAGCTAGTTGCTCTGGATCAGTGATTCTCAACCAGGGAGGGGAGGCAGGGGATTTTGTCCCATAGGGGACATTTGGCAAGGTCTTTTTTGATTGTTGCAACTGAGAGTGCTACAGAAGTCTAATGAGTAGAGGTCAGAAATGCTGCCAAACATCCTACCAACAGAGGACAGCCTCCCACAACTAAGAGTCATCCAACCCACAATGTCAACAGTGCTGAGATTGAGAAACCTTGCTCTAGATCAGTGTTTCTCAAAATGGATCTCTCGAGGCTGAGATACATGCTAGGGTAGCCAGGAAATCTCCACCATGAGTTCCAATTTTTATATCCATTTTGATAATTAAAAAGAATTTTGAGTATGTTCTTCTTATCACTTCTATCATGAGATTTAAGTGCCCAAGTTTGTGTTTTCACTTCTGTTGGCACCAAGTGGTGACTTAAAGTGGTATCATTTAAAACTTTTAATGTATCATAAGTTTGGCTGCCATGGGAAAGGTTTTCAAACAGGTTAGGAAGTGCATGACAAGTATACGGTCCGTTATTAATAAAACATATATTTCGATGGTGCAACACATATCTGATTTTTGAAAGCTCACTTCAGATATTATTTCTCTTACAACTCTAAAATAACTGGATTAGATCTCAACTGAATGAAGGCATTCTTATAATAGAATTACTTAAGTCAAAATACCTAAGCAAAATTCAAAACATAAGATCTGAACCTCCTATTATTTTTGGACCTCAGATTAAACCTAAACCAGTGGTTTAGTTTCAGCAAAACAGTATCATAGGTCTCTCTAACGCTGCAGTTTTGAAACTGTGTTTTAAAGTTTTATCTGTACTTAATTTATAAGTTTATATTGGTTTTGTAGCTTTTGTAAATGAGTTTTAAGTTTAAGTTCATACTTCATTTCATGCTTATCCATATTCAAGTGCCTTTATAGTAATACAATTTATCAACTGGGGGCTCCATAAGAATTTTTTTCTTTTAAGTGGAATCTATACATAGGAGAATTGCATCCTTTGTGGGGACTTGCAGCCTACAGCTAGATATAAGAGGAAACTGCATGGACAAAATTACCAGCAAAGTGCCTCTAAATCACTAATCAAGTAGAGACTACGTGGTTTTATGTGTAAGAGATTCCACAAACACCTCTAATGCCTATAAATCTGAAAATATGTATGGACAAATGGACAAAAGATTATAAATGACTAAAACTGATTAAGAACAGAAAACCATTAAAGAAATAAAATCAGTAGCTATAAAATCTTCCTAAAAGATGAACGTAGCAAATTTATTCCTTCTTCATTACACCAATTCTTCTCAAACTTTAATGTGCATTTGAATCATGTGGGGGTTTTGTTAAAATGCAGGCTCTGATTTAATAGTACGGCTTGAGACTGAATTTCTAACAAGCTCCATGGCTTGTTAGAAGCGATGCTGCCACTGCTGAGCGATGACCAACCACACTTTGAGCAGAAGGAATTGATACTGTATATATGCATCGTGACTTTTCATATTTATTGTGAACTCCCAAAGAGCAGTTACAAAATGTTAAAAGACTCCTGTACTTCATTTGCTTACACTGAAACTCTAAAACAGTTAGGATACACTGCTCTTGTTCTCAAAATCCAACACAAGTATAGATGATGGTGACAATTCCTCACAGGAAAAAAAAACAAACAAAAAAACTGAGATTACTGGATAACTACTTAAAGAATGGAACCAATGTAGACAGCCTCAGAAAAGGCTACTAAAAGAAGCCTTGGTAAAATACTGGCCAGGCCAGAGAAAAAAATGGATCAATTAAAAGTTGCCAAATAATTACTATCGAATTTTTTTAATTAAATTTTTTTTTGAATTTTCTTTATAAAAAAACAAATGATATTTAGGTAAAGTTGATGGAAAAAATTAAGAAAATATCAGTTTACTAACTCTGAGTATAGAGAATGAGTTAAAAGGAAAATAAATGTAAACACTTATTTTATATCTAATACACGGCTAAAAAGAATTATATTCAGAATTCATTGATAATTTTTACTCATATCTATTAATTATCAGTTTAAAATATTAAAGCAAGATATCATCCTATGATAGTAATTTTGTCCCTTTATAACTTGGAATCTTCTCTTTGGGTAGATATTTGGTTGGACACAGAGTAAACTGAAAGGGGGGACTGAGAATTTATCACACTTACCTTTCGACAATGACTGTAAATGTAGTCTTCCACATCCACACTAACTGCACTTGTGCATTCATCCAGAATGGCAAACTGGGGCTTATGATAAAATAATCTTGCCATCTGAAGCATAAAAAGAAATATTCTGTACAATCATTTAGAGAGCTAAAATTAATATGCAAAAGTAGATTTACTTTAAATTAAATACTCATTTACAGTCTTCTAAAGCAAAGATGAAAATTATTCTAACTCAAAAAATCTACTTCTCAGAAGCAAAAACAATATAAAGAAACCTGATTGTTTTTATTATCGTCCCAAACAGAGGGAAAAATGTAACACATGGGAAATATTGTTAAGAGTAAAGCAAAAACTTTTAAGACTGATGGGAGATGAAGTTGAGTTTTAAA
Organism: Neophocaena asiaeorientalis asiaeorientalis; assembly: GCF_003031525.2. Taxonomy (NCBI): domain Eukaryota; kingdom Metazoa; phylum Chordata; class Mammalia; order Artiodactyla; family Phocoenidae; genus Neophocaena; species Neophocaena asiaeorientalis. The sequence continues at coordinate 937,056 of NW_020173758.1, read as the reverse complement.
CTAGTATTAAAGAAAGCTCTCTAAAAAAGGTCAGAGGGTACACTTTTTGATGAAATCTTAGAATTCAGACTATAGATGACTCATGCAAAAACTGACTATTTTTAAACATTTTGTTGCTAAAGTAATGTCAATATTATGTTGCCAATTAATATTCCCACCAACAATGTTTGAGTGCACCTGTTGTATATATCCCTGTGGTCAGTATTGGGCATGCTCATTTTTAAAAGGCTGTGCTAATTTTATAAGTGAAAATTAACATCAAGGTTATTATAGCTTACATCTCTTTGATTAGCAGTAATGCTGAACATTTTGCTGTTTATTTTCCATATGTATCTTATTTTCTGGGAATTATTTATTTTGATCCTTTGTCTAACAGATATTCCAAATTGTCATCTGCTCCTAACAGTGATCTCCATGTTGCATGACCAATGGACACTTTCTATCCTTGCCCAATTTATCTTCTCTGCAACATTCAACGCAGGTGACCAGTCCCTCCTTCTTGAGAAAGTGAAATCATGGTTTTAAGTTTCTTTCCATTTCTTATGCTGTTTTCTCAGTTTCTTTTCCAGCATTTTCTCTTTCACTTGACCAGTAAATGTTGGGGTCCCTGAGGGTTAATTCCTAGGTCCTCTCCGCTTTTTCCTATGTTGTTTCTCTCTGAGTGATCTCATCAAATCTCATGATCTCAAATATTATTTACATTTGTAAACTCTCGATATATCTCCCTCACCCATACTTCTCTTCTGATTTCCAAACTAATACATAAAAATTCCTATTTGATCTTTCTATTTGGATATCTTACAGGACTCGCAGACTTTAAAAATCTAAAACTCAACGGATTTTCTAGATTTTTTCCTTAAATCCATTCATCCATTTCCCCCACCCCATCTTGAACATTTCAGAAATGAAGCTATCAAACAGCTGCTCAAGCTAGAAAGCTGTGAGTCCTCCTTGATCTTTCCCTTCTCCCCCTCCCTTCCCCTCCCCCCCATTTTTAGTCCATTCAAGTCAGTCCTGTGGACCCTGCTTACTTTCCCCCAGCTCACAATCATGTCCTTAGCCCAGAGCATAATCCTCTCCTGCCTGGAGGACCACAAAGAGCCTCCTGCTTCCTCTTTTGCACCTCTTTAACCCATTCTCCATGTAACCAGAGAGGATCGTCCAGAAACGTAACAGAGAATTTCATTCTTCTGCTTAAAACCCTTCAATAACTTCCCATTTGAATAAAATTCAAACTCTTTACCATGGTCTACAAGGCCCCGCACAACCTACTCACTCTCTAACTTCAACATTCCAGCCACCCTCTCCTCTCAACTACCAGGACACAATATGTCACAGGTCTTACAGGCTTAGCACATGTCACTTTCCTTGTGTCTCAAACGCCTTACTCTGCTCCTTGCATCTTTCAAATTTCTGCTTAATGTCACCTTCTCAGACAAACCTACCCTGATCCCTTTCCCCAATCCAAGTAGGTCCCTTCTGTAACATCTCTGCAGCTCTTCACATACTGTAAATTGTATGTTGTCTATTTCTTTGTCTACCCCTTAGGCTATAATATTCACAAAAGCCGAGACTCCGTTTTAATCACTACTGTACACCCAACACCTGTATAGTATAGGAAACATTCAAATATTGGATAAATGAATGACTAAAACATAAAAACAGCTTTCTTGGGGTTTATATCTTATTTATGAGAGGTGTGAGGAAGGGGAAGCAGCAAGGACAGACCATCAAGAAGTTCAGCTGTGCAGAGAATGAAAGGTATAGGCTACATGGGACCTTTGGTTAAGGCAGAGTTTGCTTTTTAGATCACAGAGACCTGAAAATATCTTTCTATAAGAGGGCTAAAAGAGATTAAATATGGGGGAGGTGTTGGAGGGGGTGCATAACTGAAGGAGAGGGATGTGATAAAGTTGGAGGAGGGAGGGTCCAAAAACATAGCTGGAGACATTTAGCCTTTCTCAGGAGGAAGGATGACATATCCTCCACTAACAGTGGGAGCAGGGAGGTCAGGACAGCCCAGTGCAAAGTTATTAAGAGGAGTGATTATTTGAAGGCATTCCACAAATGCCCCTCCTCTGTGTTCCCATGCAATGCTTTGCATACCTTCGTCACCACACTTAGCACATTATATGGAAATTTTCTCATCATGTGTCTTTCTCTCTCCCACTATGCAGTCAGCTACTTGGTTTCTCAATACAAGGAGATTTTGGAGTATATGAACTCTGCAGTCATACTGCTGACTGAGCATGACAGGCCGCTCCCACCCCCCACCAGCTTTAACATCTCCTAGATATCTTTGCCTGGCAAGCCACTTAACTGTTCTACATTCTATTTCCTCTGTGAAATGGGACACTCACAGCTCTCATCTCACAGGACTATGGCGAGAATGAAATGAGATAACCTGTGTAAAGTGCTTGGCATACTGCCTATCGCCTATTTAGCACTCAATAAAAATTAGCAGTCATGTAACTGAAATAACAGCATCTCTTTTTTCTTTAAGAAGTAGGAGGGGGCTTCCCTGGTGGCGCAGTGGTTGAGAGCCTGCCTGCCGATGCAGGGGAGACGGGTTCGTGCCCTGGTCCGGGAAGATCCCACATGCCGCGGAGCGGCTGGGCCCGTGAGCCGTGGCCGCTAAAACTGCGCGTCCGGAGCCTGTGCTCCGCAACGGGAGAGGCCACAACAGTGAGAGGCCCGTGTACCGCCAAAAAAAAAAAGAAGTAGGAGGAATTATTCTGCTGAGAGTGGTGGAGTAGGTAATGGGGTAGAAAGCCTGAGACTGGTAGTTTTCAAATGATTATCATGAAAAATGAGACAGAGGGACAAAAATCAGTAATAGGATTGCCAAGCCATGCTGTGAATCTCTGTAAGACTGGAAACCATGGAAGTGCAGTGCCACCAATCCATCTTATTCTCTGATTTTTTCCAGCGGTGCTCAGAAGCCAATGTACAGAGATGCCAAGGCAAACAACTGCTCTTGGATTGGTGTTTAAATAATATGAGAAAACAGAAAGTGGGAAAGGAAGTTAAGGGGAAGGGATCATTTGTTCATTCCTTTAAGAAATATCTCCTGTGTACCTCCTATGTTCCAGGCCCTGGATTGTTAAGTCTGTGCTGGACAGGAAAGAAGGTAGTCAGAAGGGAACTGATCAATTATAGAGAAGGAATGGGTAAATATTAGAGAGACCTCAGTGAGTCTGAACAATGGGGACAGCTGCCAATTAGGTAAAGGAAAAAGAATTAATTACAAAAATGAATTTAAAAAAACACAAAATCTTATGACAGTGGTATGTCTGGTAAGGTGGTTTGGGCCTTTCTTTACACTTTTATAAACATTCCAACTTTTCTATCATATATACTTTTTCATAATTCAATATAAAGAAACCATCACTAAAGAGGAAGAGCAAGAACAGAAGAGTAGAAAAGAAAACTATGGGTCAGAGAAATAAGACAGCCCAATTTATGATATTAGGTGGAGCAACCCTGGCTGATGTTTGGACCAGGGTTGGACTAGCTGATGGCTGGACACAAATGGGTACAATGGGGGAAAAAGACATGTCACTTGAGACTTCAAGGCACAGTGAGAGAAGAGAACTGGTCAGACAGTTCACCTGCATATTGAAGGCCATATACTGTAATGTACTGGTTAAGAGCAAGAGTTCTGGGGTCAGACTCACCTGCACGTGGATCTCAGTTCTGCCATGCAGCAGCTATTTGGTATCAGTAAGCTGCAAGTTCTCCAAGTCTTTCCCTCATCTGTACCTTACTTCACAGGGGCTCTTGAGAGAATTAAATGGGACCTGCCATCCCAAACCAATCTTTCCCTCATCAATATTCTAGTGCATTTTCTTTGTAACCATCACTGAAGACGGCCTGCCTGGTATCACAATTAAAGGAGCATATCTGGCTCTCCTAACTAGATTATAAAGGCAGGCACCTAGCTAAGTGCCTTGCACAGAATAGATTCTTAGCTAATCCTAAACTCTGTGGCAAGCATACCATAATTAATTTTTTTGCTGTTAAAATAATGGAATAATATTTCTCCCTATATTTATGTTGATATTTTTCAAGGGACTTTTAGAAATGTGTTCACCAGATCTCCCTTTATTCAGTAGTTTTATTCCATTCCCTCAAATTCAAATCCTGATTCTCCTTACCTAAGAGTTCCTTTGGTTCATCTGTTTTATACCAACCTTCACTCATAGATTCACTGTTTTGGTTAAACTTCTCAAGTCTGTTCTTCCTAAAAACTATAATTTTTATAATTTATAAATTATAGATTTTTATAATTTATAAAAATTATGTCTTCTCTTCCCATCAACTTTTTACTTTGAAAATCTTAATCCTACCAAAAAAATGAAAGAATAATAAAATGAATACACATACATTCTCCACCCAACTTCAGCCATGTTAATATTTATTGCATTAGCCTTTTCTATCTCCCTCCAAACCCTTCTAAAGTAGCAAAACAATATGCTCTCTTTTAAACTTCACATTCAATTCTCCAAATATTGGCCTATACAGAACACACCCTGTCAAGGGCTTGGCCACGCAACCATGTTACAGGTGAGCTCTCCCCATTTCCCAGCTCTATCATGGTTCATCTAGCTTTACAGGGTTCCTTCCCCACTCCCTATTCTTCCAAAATGACCTCTCACTCCTCTAGGCATACCCTTAAATTTCTTATCTTCTAATAAAAACTACCCTCTGTGTAACATTTATACCAAACATATAGAATTCCTTAGTTTAAGCAGATTTATTTTTCTTTCTGAGTCTCCATTGTGTCCACTTGTGAATCTTGCCTTATCCTTCCATTTTCTTTGAAGTCACGGTATAGGAATGTAAATTAGTTTTCTTGAATTGCAGTTATTTCTATAGGCATCTTCTAAACTGATTCCAGAAATGCTCAATCACTTTAAATTCTCATGCCTTCAGCCCAATTTCCACTTTGAGTATGGCTGATATCTCCTCTTTCGTTTATGATTCATTCATCACTCTAGATTAATCTCACTAGCTAGACAAATCACAATATTAAGTTGATATTAAGTTCATATAGAATGGGTATGACCTGGAGAAAAGCAACATGCAAAACAATCATGGAATAGGAGGTAACCAAAAGGTAGAATATAACGTGAAGATAAACAGTAAGCAATTCTGAAATAAGTCCATTCTTCTGCTATTTTTCCTTGGCTACAGTTTTCTCTAATTTCCACAAGGTTATAACACTCCATCACCAAAAAATTCCTCTGGATCTGCTCAAATTATGGTATGTCTAGTTAGAAAATGACTCCCTAAAAGTTATCCCCCTTGCGACTTCCCTGGTGGTGCAGTGGTTAAGAATCCGCCTGCCAATGCAGGGGACATGGGTTCAATCCCTGGTCTGGGAAGATTCCCACATGCCGTGGAGCAACTAAGCCCGTGCACCAAAACTACTGAAGCCCACGCGCCTAGAGCCTGTGCTCCACAATGAGAGAAGCCAATTCAACGAGAAGCCTGCACACCACAACAAAGAGCAGCCCCTGCTCGCCGCAACTAGAGAAAGCCCACGTGCACCAATGAAGACCCAACGCAGCCAAAAATTATTAATTACAAAAAATAAAAAAATAAAAGTTATCCCCCTTTACAGAGTACTCAAAGAATCACTCTTAATATGTCACATTTTGTAGTCATGTTTGATTGAGATAACTTTAGTTGATCATAAAATAATTGCTTTGAAATGTTTCTTTATATTAGGAAAATTTTAAAATTCTAAATAACTTTAGGTAGTAGATACTGAGCCCTGAAACAAGGATAAATATAATGATAGAGGGAAAGGACAAGAACAGAATAAAGAATAAAATGATAATAAAATTAACATCTCTAATACCTTCAGCTACTTTAGAGAGAATAGGCTAAGACAGAGAGGTGTCTATAGGGAAAAAATACTGAAAGGGATCTCATAACCCAACCAGGACCTATATGCTGCAAAGTTCCCCAAACTTTTGGAAAAACGGATTAACGGTATATAATTGGATCTGCATCTTTTCCTTTCATGGGACTATTTTTGCATTTTTCAGAATTCCAAATTTACATGCAAGCTATACTTCTATTATCATATAAACTAAACCACACTATAATAATTGCTAAATAAAAAGATTAAAACAAAACTGTATGCCTTGATTATCAAAATGCTGGATTCTAGGAGTGACTTTATGCAACCAGCTGCATTGTTGTGCAGTGTTTTCAGAGCACACTTACTGCCATTCTTTGCTTTTCTCCACCACTGAGTACATCCATCCAGTCCAGAACACTGTCCCAGCCTCCTTCACGTTCAAGGATATGACCCAGCTGGACATTGTCTAAGTATTCCTTCAGTACCTTTCAGCAAAATGATTCAAGATGAAATCATGCTTAATATAAACCAATATTCTCTACCTTGCTTTATTTTTTAAACTAGAAGGACTATAATACTATTGTCAATATCACTAAAAAAGGCACATTTCACAAAAGAATGTGGCACAAAGGTAAACAAACTCTTTACTTCCTATTTATACTAATTTTGACAAAATATATCTAGAGGCATAAAGAAAATAATACTATTGTACATAATTAAAGGACAAGGGCAATGAGAAAACAAATAGTGTAAAAGACAAGGTTAAACATTCAACAAGTCATATTTAAGCAAAATAGTTAACGTCTTACCTCAATCTGGAAAGTTATAATTAATGATTAGGCTGTAGAAGCCTTTACAAAAGGTTAGGATAAACTACTTGAAATCTAAAATACTTAACTGATTAAGATAAAGACTCGGAAGTGGTGTTTTCAGTAAGTCTAGGAAATAAACATTTCCTTACGAGGTCAGAAATCCCCTTCTTTCTCTGATCTTCTCTTCCATCTGGATATATCACTTGGTCTCGAAGTGTTCCAAGGGTCATATAAGGTCTCTGATAGTAACAGAGCAAAAATCATTAGAAGTGATTTTTTAAAAAATAAGTTAAAAGATCTTGAAATCAAAGATTATAAAATAACTCAAACAGGGTCTTACCTGGGGAACGTAAAATAACTTTCCTCTCTCAGGTTTAGTTAGACGTCCTCCAAAAAGAGGCCATAACTATAAAAGCAAAGGAGGAGGGGGAAGAAGAGCTGTAAATTTCACAATGTGGTAGATTATATAGCAAAATAAGACTACAAAACCTAGAGGCCAGTTTTTACTTACTTCACCAAGAACACGGAAAAGTGAACTCTTTCCACAGCCATTTGGACCACAAATTAGAACGTTTGCCCCAGATCGAACCTGAAAGGAAATGAGTCTATGAATTAATTAAATAGAATATACACTCAATGAACATTTCCATAGAGTCAAATAGTTCTTCGCTAATGATAAGCTTTCTATTATGTCTATAAATGTGATATTAGGTAGAAGCAGTGGAGGGTATGGATGAAGAGACCTTTTATTTTTGTTTACTTTCAATTTTTACTCAGTCACTTTTTTTCCCACTTAAATATCACTATTGATTGATATCAACTTAATCTCAATCAGAATACAAATATCTAAAGCTTGAATTCTTGAAAACAGTAATTATGTATGTAAACACAGTCTTGTTTTAAAAATAGAATTGTACTATACATACTGCTCTACAACTTGTTCTTATTTAACAATATATCGGGTGCTGAATAGACTCATCCTGCCTAGTTGGGGAGGTCAGCAAAGAATTATGTTTTATTTTGCTTTGCTTTTGAGGTTTTTAAAATGTACTTTAAAAAAATCTAGTTATATACTGCTTACAAGAAATATACCATAATAAAACAGCTCAGGAAAGGTATAAATAAAGACTTGTACAAAATACAGATGTAAACAAAATGAATTTCATGGAAGGGATCAAGATGGTGAAACAGAAGGACGTGCCCTCCCTCTTATCATAATAAAACAGCTCAGGAAAGGTATAAATAAAGACTTGTACAAAATACAGATGTAAACAAAATGAATTTCATGGAAGGGATCAAGATGGTGGAACAGAAGGACGTGCCCTCCCTCTTGCAAGAGCACCAGAATCACAACTAACTGCTGAACAATCTTATCAACAGGAAAACACTGGAACTCACCAAAAAAGATACCCCACATCCAAAGACAAAGGTGGAGCCGCAATGTGACGGTAGGAGGGGCACCATCACAGTAAAATCCAATCCCATAACAGCAGGGTGGGTGACTCACAGACTGGAGAACACTTACACCACAGAAGTCCACCCTCTGGAGTGAAGGTTCTGAGCCCCACGTCAGGCTTCCCAACTTAGGGGGCAACGGGAGGAAGAATTCCCAGAGAATCAGCCTTTGAAGGCTAGCAGGATTTGACTGCAGGACTTCGACAGGACTGGGGGAAACAAGCCTCCACTCTTGGAGGGCACACACAATGTAGTGTGCGCATCAGGACCCAGGGGGAAGGAGGAGTGACCCCACAGGAGACTGAACCAGACCTACCTGCTAGTGTGGGAGGGTCTCCTGCAGAGGCGGGGTGGGGGGTGGCTGTGGCTCACCCTGGGGACAAGGACACTGGCAGGAGAAGTTCTGGGAAGTAATCCTTGGCATGAGCACTCCCAGAGTCACCATTAGCCACACCAAAGAGCCGGGTAGGTTCCAATGTTGGGTCACCTCAGGCCAAACAACCAACAGGGAGGGAACTCAGCCCCACACATCAGCAGACAAGTGGATTAAAGTTTTACTGAGTTCTGCCCATCAGAGCAACACCCAGCTCTACCTACCACTAGTCCCTCCCAACAGGAAGCTTACACAAGACTCTCAGATAGCCTCATCCACCAGAGGGCAGACAGCAGAAATAAGAACTACAGTCCTGCAGCCTGTGGAACAAAAACCATATTCACACAAAGATAGACAAAATGAAAAGGCAGAGTACTATGTACCAGATGAGGAAACAAGATAAAACCCCATAAAAACAACTAAATGAAGTGGAGATAGGCAACCTTCCAGAAAAATAATTCAGAATAATGATAGCAAAGATGATCCAGGACCTCAGAAAAAGAACGGAGGAGTCAAAGATTGAGAAGATACAAGAAATGTATCTTCTAGAACAATTAACGACCTAGAACAATTAAAGAACAAACACCCAGAAGATTTAAGAACAAACAAACAGAGATGAACAACACAATAACTGAAATGAAAAGTACACTAGAAGGAATCAATAGCAGAGTAACTGAGGCAGAAGAACAGATAAGTGACCTGGAAGAAATGGTGGAATTCACTGCAGTGGAACAGAATATGGAAGAAAGAATGGTGGGATTCACTGCAGTGGAACAGAATAGAGAAAACAGAATGAACAGAAATGAAGACAGACTGAGAGACCTCTGGAACAACATTAAACACATGAACATTCACATTACAGGGGTCCCAAGAAGAAGAAGAAGAAGAGAGAGAGAAAGGACCCGAGAAAATATCTGAAGACATTACAGTCTAAAACTTTCCTTAACATGGGAAAGAAAATAGCCACCCAAGTCCAGGAAGCGCAGAGAGTCCCACACAGGATAAACCCAAGGAGAAACACGCCAAGACACATAATAATCAAACTGGCAAAAATTAAAGACAAAGAAAAATTATTAAAAGCAACAAGGGAAAAATGAAAAATACAAGAGAACTCCCATAAGATTAACAGCTGATTTCTCAGCAGAAACTCTACAAGCCAGAAGGGAGTGGCATGATATATCTAAAGTACAACTAAGATTACTTCCCTGGCAAGGATTTCATTCAGATTCAGTGGAGAAATCAATAGCTTTACAGACAAGCAAAAGCTAAGCGAATTCAGCACCACCAAACCAGCTCTACAACAAATGCTAAAGGAACTTCTCTAGGTGGGAAACATAAGAGAAAAAAAGGACATATAAAACCAAACCCCAAACAAATCAGAAAATGGTAATAGGAACATACATGTTGATAAATACCTTAAACGTGAATGGATTAAATGCTCCAACCAAAAGACACAGGCTTGCTGAATGGATACAAAAACAAGACCCATAAATATGCTGTCTACAAGAGACCCACTTCAGACCTAGGGACACATGCAGACTGAAAGTGAGGGGATGGAAAAAGATATTCCATGCAAATGGAAATGAAAAGAAAGCTGGAGTAGCAAAACTCATATCAGATAAAATAGACTTTAAAATAAAGAATGTTACAAGAGACAAGGAAGGACACTACATAATGATCAAGGGATCAATCCAAGAAGAAGATATAACAATTATAAATATATATGCACCCAACACAGGAGCACCTCAATACATAAGGCAAGTGCTAACAGCTATAAAAGAGGAAATCAACGGTAACACAACAATAGAGGGGGACTTTAACACCTCACTTACACCAATGGACCAATAATCCAGACAGAAAACTAATAAGGAAGCACAAACTTTAAATGACACAACAGACCAGACAGATTTAATTGATATTTACAGGACATTCCATCCAAAAACAGCAGATTACACTTTCAAGTGCATATGGAACATTCTCCAGGGTAGATCAGACCTTGGGTCACAAATCAAACCTCGGTAAGTTAAGAACACTGAAATCATAGCAAGCATCTTTTTCAACCACAACACTATGAGATTAGAAATCAATTACAGGGGAAAAAACGTGAAAAACACAAACACATGGAGGCTAAACAATACATTAATAAATAACCAAGAGATCACTGAAGAAATCAAAGAAGAAATCAAAAACTACCTAGAGACAAATGACAATGAAAACACAACGACCCAAAAGCTATGGGATGCAGCACAAGCAGGTCTAAGAGGGAAGTTTAGAGCAACACAATCCTACCTCAAGAAACAAAAAAAATCTCAAATAAGCAATCTAAGCTTACACCTAAAGGAACTAGAGAAAGAACAACAAACAAAACCCAAAGTTAGTAGAAGGAAAGAAACCATAAAGATCAGAGCAGAAATAAATGCAATGGAAAAAAAGAAATGAATCAATACTGTGAAAATGACTATACTACCCAAAGCAATCTACAGAGTCAATGCAATTCCTACCAAATTACCAATGGCATTTTTTACAGAAATAGAACAAAAAAATCTTAAAATCTGTATGGAGATACAAAAGACCCTGAATAGCCAAAGCTAGCTTGAGGGAAAAAAATGGAGCTGGAGGAATCACACTCCCTGACTTCAGACTATATCACAAAGCTACAGTAATCAAGACAATATGGTAGGGGCTTCCCTGGTGGCAAGGTGGTTAAGAATCTGCCTGCCAATGTAAGGGACACGGGTTCGAGTCTGGCCCAGGAAGATCTCACATACCGCAGAGCAACGAAGCCCATGCGCCACAACTACTGAGCCTGAGCTCGAGAGCCCACAAGCCACAACTACTGAGCCCACGTGCCACAACTACTGAAACCTGCGCGCCTAGAGCCCGTGTCTGCAACAAGAGAAGCCACGACAATGAGAAGCCCGCACACAGTAACGAAGAGTAGCCCTGGCTCACCGCAACTAGAGAAAGCCCGTGCACAGCAATGGAGACCCAACACAGCCAAAAATTAAAAATAAAATAAAATAAAGACAATATGGTATTAGCATAGAAACAGAATATAGATCAGTGGAACAGGATAGAAAGCCCAGAGATAAACCCATGCACCTATGGTCAACTAATCTACGACAAAGGAGGCATGGATATATAATAGAGAAAAGACAGCCTCTTCAATAAGTGGTGCTGGGAAAACTGGACAGCTACATGTAAAAGAATGAAATTAGAACACTCCCTAACACGATACACAAAAAATAAACTCAAAATGGATTAAAGACCTAAATTTAAGACCAGACACTATAAAACTGTTAGAGGAAAACACAGGAAGAGGACTTGAAATAAATCACAGCAAGATCTTTTTTTATCCACCTCCTAGAGTAATGGAAATAAAAACAAAAATCAAGAAATGGGATCTAATGAAACGTCAAAGCTTTTGCACAGCAAAGGAAACTATAAACAAGACAGAAAGACAACCCTCAGAATGGGAGAAAATATTTGCAAACAAATCAATGGACAAAGTATTAATCTCCAAACTATATAAACAGCTCATGCAGCTCAGTATTAAAAAGAACAAACAACACAATCAAAAAATGGGCAGAAGACCTAAATAGACATTTCTCCAAAGAAGACATACAGATGCCCAAGAGGCACATGAAAAGCTGCTCAACATTACCAATTATTAGAGAAATGCAAATCAAAACTACAATGAGGTATCACCTCACACCAGTTAGAATGGGCATCATCAGAAAATCCACAAACAACAAACGCTGGAGAGGGTGTGGAGAAAAGGGAACCCTCTCGCACTGTTGGTGGGAATGTAAATTGATACAGCCACTATAGAGAACAGCATGGATGATCCTTAAAAAATTAAAAATAGAATTACCATATGACCCAGCAATCCCACTACTGGGCAGACAGCCAGAGAAAACTGTAATTCAAAAAGACACACGCACCACAATGCTCGCTGCAGCACTATGTACAATAGCCAGGTCATGGAAGCAACCTAAATGCCCATGAACAGGCGAATGGATAAAGAAGATGTGGTACATATATACAATGGAATATTACTCAGCCATAAAAAGGAACGAAATTGGGTCATTTGTCGAGACGTGGATGGACCTGGAGACTGTCATACAGAGTGAAGTAAGTCAGAAAGAGAAAAACAAGTATCGTATATTAATGCATATATGTGGAATCTAGAAAAATGGTGCAGATGAACTGGTTTGCATGGCAGAAATAGAGACACAGATGAAGAGAACAAACGTATGGACACCAAGGTGAGGGAAACGGAGGTGGGGGGCAGGAGTGGGGGGCAGGGTGGTGGTGGTATGAAATGGGAGATTGGGATTGACATATATACACTAATATGTATAAAAGAGATAACTAATAAGAACCTGCTGTATAAAAATAAAATAAAATTTAAAATAAATAAACAAACAAACAATATATCACAGATATTCTTTCAGGTCAGTATATTCAGATTCTCCCCATTCCTCTCTTAATGCCTGCAATGTATTCCATAGTAAGGATGTATCATAACGTATTTAAATACTCTCCTTTTGTTAAATATTTAGGTCATCTGCATTTTGCTTGCTCTTTTAATAATACTGCAATGAAGCTCTGAGAGTGCAAACTGATGCACTGGTGAGAAATACTTCTACAGATCAGATTCTTAGAAATTATGTATTGTATCAAAGTACATATGCATTATAAATATTTATAAGTGCCACCAAATTGCTCTGCAACAACGTAAAGTTAAATGAAAAATGTCAACAGTGGTTGATTTCTAAGCTTATGGTCTTATCTGAGTTAATCAACCTGGTGATGAATCAAAAAACCTGAGTCATAATTGTAGCTCACACAGCAATGTATCACAGCAGGAAAAGACAACAGAGAGATATGAGTTACCCTGGCTGTGGAACCTGCCTTTTTTAAACTGTTGAGCCTTAGGTTCCTATTTTTTAATTCAATGAATATGTATTGAATACTCAGTGTCTGGCTCTGTTCGAGGCAATGCAGCTACATTAGTGAGTAAAAGAGACCAAAGAAACCCAAAGAACAACAAAAAAACACAACAAAATCCTTACCCTTACCAGTACACATTCTAGTGGGAGAGACATACAATAAGGAATATGCATAATAAATAAGTAAATTAAACAGTATGTTAGAAAATAAGTGCTACAGGGAAAAAAATAGATAAAGGTAAAAAAAACTGTGTGTGGGGGGGTGGGTTGCATTTTTAAGGTGGTCAGGCCAGGCCTCACTGAAAATGACAACTGGGCAAAGCTGTGAAAGAAAGAGTGAACCAGAAGTTTATCTGGAGGGACTGTTGCAGTCCCAACCCTACCCACAAAAAGTAGCTACAAAGGCTGAAGCAGGAATGTACCTGTCCTATTCAAAAACCAGAAAGGATTCAGCTGAAGAAGAATGAGCAGGAGGGAAGAGTAGTAGGAAATGAGCTCAGAGAGGTCAGAGGTGGTGGCAGGGTAACGGCAGGTAAACACTATAGGGTGCTGTAAGCCACTGAAAGAACTTTTTCTGATGGAATGCAGAGCCTTCTGCGTTATTCAAAATAGTCGAAAGTGGAAGCAACCCAAGTGGATAAATGAATAAACAAAATGTGGCATATACATACAATGGAATATTATTATTCAGCCTTAAAAGGAATGAAATTCTGGTACACACCACAACGTGAATGAACCTGAAGACACGATGCTAAGTGAGATATGCCAGACACAAAAGGACAGATGTTATGATTCCATTCACATGAGGTACCCAGACTAGGCAAATTCAGTGAGACAGAAAGTAGAACAGAGGTTACCAGGGACTAAGGGGTGGGGAGAAACGAGTTACTGTTTAATGGGTACAGAGTTTCTCTTTGCTGTGAGGAAAAAGTTCTGAAGATAGAGGTGATGGTTGCACAACACACTAAATGTACTTAATGCCACTGAACTGTATACTTCAAAATAGTTAAAATGGTAAATTTTATGTTGTATATTAGAAAATGAGCTATTCTGAATGACTTTTCCAGACATTTGTCTTTTTTTCTGAGAAATTATTTCGAAGAGTTATTTTGATGGACTTCTTCTAAATACATATTTCTTTTTCCTATAAAATTGAATATAGTGAATATTCCTAGTAATACATTATATATAATAATTGTACTCTACTATAAAAGTGTTTCCCCTAGGAGCACCTTAAAGTTCAGAGAACGATTAATTAAATGGTTCCCTAGCACTCTGATTTACTTAGGTAATGTTAGCCATATGTACTGTTCTCTGCACCTAACTGCTTACTGTGGCTTTCACTGATATCCAATACCCCTCCACATTACTTGGTGCAACACGCCAGGAAACCTCAAAACCAAGTTTGTAATGATGTGTATAAATAGTAACTAGAGTTACTGAAATCCTTAGGTACTCTTCTATGCACAAATGTCTTAGACTCAGCATTAACTTTTCTTTACTCCGTGGCTTTTGATAATGTTGGACAAAACTTCCAATTATGACATCAGCCATGGTAAGCCAGTGATAATTTTTCCAAATTAAAGATTTGTAAAAACATGTATTTTTTTTTCTGGGTTGAATTAAGACTAAAAGCCAAGGGTTCCTTTCACTGAAAACCAGTTATTAAGTTCTTAATAACACTCTATTTTTAAATTTTTTAAATATAAATTTATTTTATTTATTTATTTTTGGTTACGTTGGGTCTTCATTGCTGCGCACAGGCTTTCTTTAGTTGTGGTGAGCGGGGGCTACTCTTTGTTGCAGTGTGCTTCTCATTGTGGTGGCTTCTCTTGCTGCAGAGCATAGGCTCTAGGGACAGGCTTCAGTAGCTGTGGAGCACGGGCTTAGCTGCTCCACGGCATGTGGGATCTTCCTGGACCAGGGCTGGAACCAGTGTCCCCTGCACTGGCAGGCGGATTCTTAACCACTGAACCACAAGGGAAGTCCCAACAACACTCTATTATTGAGGATCCTGGATTGCTTTACTGGGGCAACGAATGCTTTGAACCACCATATCTTTACCAATAAAAATATTCCCCCAGAAATATCACTTCTTGATAAATCCTACTTCCTATAAATTTACTATAATAAAACATCAAAATATTCTACACATAAATATGATTTAAATAAAAGAGAGATTACATGAAAGTATGCTGTTTACGAAGATTTACTTAGGCTTCTTTAAACATTAAAATATGCTCACTTACTGAAAAGGTAAAAATTTTAGTAAGTTACAAAGTACTATTTTAATGCCCACATTATAACCTACAAGTAGTTATTTCTTAGGGTTTCTCCAGTCTATATAAATAGGCCATTGCTGAGGGAGCTTATAAAGGAATAAGATATAAAATCTCCTATCTCAAAGAAGCTTACATTATTTGATTATTAGGTAACCCAAAAGGCACACTGATCATAAAGTAGGACACATTAATTTGTGATGGCCAAGTCTCAGTTTTATCATGCCTCTTTGCAGGAAAAAGGAATCTTTATTTTCAAGTAAGCCAGATGGATAGAAAACAATAAGATGTTACAAAGAAGTAATGGATGTTTGTTGAATTAAAAAACAAAATAAAACAATGTTAAAAAAAATGATAGAAAGACAAAATAAATGAGAAAAAGCCAAGTCTAACTTAGAATACCCTAAGTCAGAAAGAGACAGAAGAGGAATTTGTAACAGTGGACCAAAAGTACAGAAGTCAAAGAAACAGCTCCAAGTGGAGGAGAAAACAATACAAGAATCACAGAATAGACAACAGTGATATGGAACATGGTCACAGAGTAAAAAAACTTAAACAAGCAGGGGTGTAACTGATAACTAAAATAAAACTTTCCAAAGTGAAACCAAAAGAAGAGCAAAAAACTTAGGTCCTTTCTGAGACTAAAAGTGAAGTTATCAGGACTGGCCAGAAGTATACTAAAATTCAAACATAAAGGCTTTAAAGGGAAGGGCGGCTTTGGACTAAGATGAAAGGGACAGCATCAGTGTGGTAACACTATGACAAAGTGAGCATATCACAGACCATAATCATGATCTATTTATTCCACGTGGCTGTACACACAGATCCCAAATCTCTCCTCACTAGGCTCAAACCATGTGTGCATCTGTATTGTTGGCGTATTCTATGTCTGTGTAAAGACACAAGTGAGGGAAAGTAGGAGAAAGGGCTACGAGGATTCTTCAATGGAGAAATCTCAGGGCCCTTTTTACTCTTGGGTAGTGACAATAAAAGGGCTACTGGAAATCTATCAAAGATGGAGTTTTGAGCTCTGTTTTATTCCTGAAATCAAGCCCTGTAGGTGGCCACCTACTTTGCCAAGGGAGCAAAGCAGCACCTAGAGCTGTAGCTCTGACTGCAGCACCTGGAGCTAAATGAGAAAACACTTCTGTAATACTTGTGCCATTAAATATTTACCAAGTATATTCACATTTTCTGTACTTCCCTTTTTGTTTCCTGGCTTTAAAATAAACATGACAATATATAACACTCATTGTTGAATAAGTCCAAAGTACTTTGCATAACCAACACTTTTCATTTTTACAGTTCCTTAAAAAGAAAGTGGAGACGTACATAATAAATATACATGACTAAGAGTAGAAAAACTGAAGACTTACCTATAATTATAACACTTTGAAAACAAATCCAGTAATTATACTCCTTATTTTATAAACTATCAGACAACATTCCTTCAATAACAGCAGTTGAAAAGAATCTCCATATACAACACAAATTAGAGAGCACCATAAACCTAAGCATGTAGAGAATTCTAGAGCTGTGCTGTCCAATACAATAGCCACTAGTCACATGGCTATTTAAGGTCAAATTCATTAAAATTAAGTAAAATCTAAAATTCAGTTCAACTGTACTAGCCATATTTCAAGAATATGGCTACTATACTGGACAATGCAGATATAGAACATTTCCATCAAGCAGAAAGTGCTATTGGACAGTGTTATTCTAGAGTAATGGTATCTGGAACTGGAGAGACAGCCCACATGATAGCCATCTGTTACTAATCTTCAAGATTTTCAGATGTGAACTATTCGTAAAGTCACAATAGACACATAACCTAAATAGTAACCCTTAGGTCTGCAGGAGTCTTATAAAATCATACAGTAACAATAATTCTCAGCTTTTGCTTTTGCTTTTTCATTTGGCCTGCCATATTCCCATTTGGTTAACAGACTATATTGATCAGCACCACAATTCACTTGGCTCGAGATGTTATGTGTCTTGGGTGAGTGGCAATCTGCAGCGCTATTGTGCTGCTCTTCCACTGTTTTCATCAGTAATATGAAAGTCTGTGTTTTGTTTTTATAGGTACAGATCCTCCTATACCATCAAAATACTACCAAATGGTAAATTATTTTAATTTAAAGAGACTAATGTTATATTTGCATGTTTAAATATTCATCTTACATCGGAGATTCCAATTATCTATATCTTCTATGGCTTTCTTCAGATGGACTTATTTGCAAAAGATTTTTGATAGTAGTATTTGAAACTTTAAAGTCCTGTCAAATAAGAAAAATAAATTTCTATTTCAAAGACTTACTTTTTATTTTTTTCTTCCAGTTTTATTGAGATATCATTGACATGCAACACTGTCTAAGTTTAAGGTGTACAGCATAATGATTTGACTTCCATACACCATGAAATGATTATCACAGTAAGTTTAGTGACCATCCATCATCTCATACAGATACAAAATTAGAGAAATAGAAAAAGAATTTGTGTGTGTGATGAGAACTCCTAGGGTTTACTCTCTTAACAACTTTTCTATATGACATACGGCAGTGTTTTTATATTGGTCATGTTGTACATTACATCCCTGGTACTTATTTATCTTATAACTGGAAATTTACAGTACCTTATGACTACCTTAATCGAAGGCAGTCCTCCTTTATAAAGACTTACTTTTTAAAGCAATTTTGTGGGTTCAGAAACTAAATGAAGCCTTAAAATTATGTTAAATATTCAGACAACAGTTCTTCATTTCACATTTTGAAGATGATTTAAGCTTTTATATAACCACGTAAAAACTTACTTCAAAATTAAGGTCTCGAATCAAGATATCTCCATTTGGCGTTGCTAAAGGAACATGATCAAATCTATAGAGGAAATTAATAAAAAGAGAATAATTTTACATTAAACACTAAGCAGATGTAGCTGAAAGAGAAAGGCTACTGTGTAGTTTAACAGATATTTATGGTGCTAAAGAACCCTTTTCTGTACGTACTTTATAATGTTATCTGCATTGATGATTTCTCCAACACCAGGTATCAAGGGAATGCCTTGTGCTCCTTCAATACATTAAATGGAAAAATCAGTATTAAAGCATCATGGCATGTCAGCAAAAACTTATGTGACCTAGTGCATTCATATTTACCTTTTTCCTGTTGTGAGACCATGGTGCGTTCATATTTGCCCTGATTTAAATCCTTTAGTACTTGCATTATTTCTGTAATCCGAGCAGTAAAGCTAAAGAAAAAGAGAAGTCATAATCAAAACTCCAAAGGCTATATATTTAATTTTTATTATTTATTTATTTGAATATAATTGACATATAACATTAAGTTCATATTTTTTACTTTATACAAATCTAACTCAAGTTTCTAAACTTATCATTTAGTTTAAATGAGATAACTTAAAAGACATCTCATCAACATAAAGTATTAGTACACGTTTTATTATTATGCTTCAATAGGAGAGCAGGAACACGCGGCTAAGAAAAGAGGTCTCATAGGGTCCCACCTCAACAGATACTTCATTAATAGGCAAATCAAGAAGGTTCTCTGCCACTAGAATTTTAAGGAATTTTCTAGTAAATACTATAAAAGGACTAATGCTAGTGCATTCCTTAGGTCCAGGAAGCATGGACCCTGAGTTCCTGCTGGAGCGAGTCATAAAGCCTTGGATAAAGTTGGTTTTTCTCTCTGAGGACATCATTTATTTTAAGTATGCCAAATGCACACTGCTTCCCTGCAAACATGGAAGAATCTGGAGGATTCCTCTCTTTCTTCCTCTGAAGAGGGAAAAAAGATGGAAGTGTTCTTAATATTAGAGAGAAATCACTGTGGTGATAGAAATCAAAACTAATGACAAGAAGTTGAGGAGGAGAAGAATGATATGATGGTCGAAGAGAAAGCACTCTAACCAGAGAAGCAAACAGGATCATTCTGTGAATAACAAGCAGAAACTTCCTAAAGGAACAGAAGCATTCCATATGCTAGGAGCTGTAAAGGCATGAGAAAGTTATTAACAAGTAGGGAGAATGTCAGCATTCTCAAGAGAGAGACTCCTCATAGTAGTTTATAACTTCTTATAACTACCTTGCCGTGAAGACCTTAACTGCCAAAGGAGTAGAGAAGAAGGAACAGAGGAAACAGGCAGACTAATCACAGGCCTGGGAAAGATCCAAAGACATCTAATTTCTTCAGATGACCTGAAACTTACGGTGCTTTTTTTTTTATTATACTTTTTTTGACACCATACCAAGCCCTTTATATTAGACCCTGAAATTTTGAAATATTTAACTCCATTTGATGGTCTAAGAACAATTTTACTAGACACCCTGACCATATTTACAACTAGACCTACAGCTACCATAAGGTAACTTTTCACTTTTTTCATTAAAATCAACTTCATCCTTGTTTATCTTTTGCTGAGTTGCCAGGTATCAAAGACCTAAGGAAAAAAAAGTCTGGTAGGGGACAAAAAAGTTCAAACGAGAAAATTCTATCCACTAACTTAATTTTCTGTGAATCAAGGAAAGACTGCCCCAATTCGACATTTCCCAGCTTACTGAATACCAGTGTCCACAGAACAGACAGCTTGAGAACAACTAACCTAGTTTAAGGCTCCAAACAGCTATCTTAAGGAAACATGGAAACTTCACTATCAAAGAAAAATCTTCCTAATTTTCTATCAAAACCAGCTTGCAAGAGCAAGAAATACGGGGCTTCACTGCCCCTTATCTCAACCTCAACTGGGCACAATCATTAAGGATAACATATTTGAAAAAAATTATTCTCTGCAATTGCTCATTATTACTAATCTTACTTACCCAGCCAATCTTGTCATTTCACGGCCAGCCAAAACTATTCGACCCAGAGCTTGAGACATTCGCAAAAGCATTCTTCCACTTTGGTAGTAATCCTGACATAGAAATAAATATTAGTTTTCACTTACATCTCTAAGATTAAAACTAGCTTTTCTTTATTGTTATATTTAAAATTTCAATTGAGTATGACTACTACTACCACTTTACCTCCAAAAGTTCTGAATGTGAGCTTTTGAGATGTCGAGGATGAGACAAATCTAGGAAAGGACGACTGACAACTACGTAACCAACCACAGTGGCAAAATCTGAAACAAAACAGTTAAAAACATCAACAATACTTCACTTTTCCCACAAATTCCATTCCACTACCTCTTTTAAAGCATACTTACATTTGGCAATTATGCTATCAACGAAGCCCATAGAAAACCGAAACAAAATGAAATTATGTAGGTGCTCCACCTGGCAGAAAGCAAAAACAAAAAATATATATACTTTCTGTATATTAAAAAAATGAATCTATCATGAGGACAAAAGAAACTAAATAATTTTTGTATTCAACAAGTATTAACTGAGTGCCTGTGATGTCTGATTACATTATACATCACATTTCATTGAGCGCAATGCTGATCACAGAACAGGTGCCAAACAAATACTTCATGAAACCATTTTTATGCAAACAGAATGGAAACTACTTAAAGAATATCAATGTGGTGTCCCTTGCACGTAACAGTACAATGATACTGTATTCATAATATTGTCAGATACATACTTGTTAAAACTGATCAATAATCAAAAGAAAAAGAACAGAAAGATGAGCTAATTTAGGTGAAACACCAGCTGTCTGGAAATAGCACTCAATGCTTTGCCTTAGTTGGAAACCTCTGGTCTGTGCTTTCTCTAAGAATTATATTACACTCAATCTGAACCAAGCGCTAATGATGCTGCACAGCCCGAGTCTGTAGCTTTAATCTCAGCATGCATTATCTCAAAATTACAAGTCTAAAAATGTATTTTATTCTGCATTTTTAATGTTCTTGACTTTTCCATCTATCATATTACTCAAGGTCCTGCATGATCCGGCACTGGTCTCTATCTTAAACCTCATCTGCTTCTACTTTGCTCTTTCTCACTGAGCTCCAGAAATATTGGTTCCTCAAACATGCTTCTGCCTTAAGGCTTTCCTCCTGCTGTTCCCTCCGCCAGGATTACCGTGTTCCTAGATATTTATATTCTGTGACTAACTCCCTTAATTCATATGGGTTTCTGATAAAATGCCACCTCTTTAAGAAAGACCTTCTTGCCATCCCCTACCTAAAATAGCTAGGCAACAGCCCCCATCATACTCTACCACTTTATTCCATTTTATTTTTGGTCACAAAATTCACTACAACCTGAAATCATATATTGTAAAATATCCAGTTGTTTACTTGTTTATTGTCTCCCCCACTAAAGCATGGATTTCCTGAGTACAGGGTAGCTTGCTCTTATTATCTTCTGTAAAAGAACAATGGCTGGAACATGTATTCAATGAATGACAGATGTTACATACTGAGCTCAATGCTGGAGATACAACAATGAATAAAGCAGACAAGGTCCCTGAGCTCATGGAATTCACATACTAATGAAAGAGACAAACTAGTAAACAAACAAAATAATTATAAATCACAATGTATGCTTTTAAGGAAGCAGATCATTAAAATGGGAAAATAACTGGTGGAGGCCATCAGAGAAGACAAGGCCTCAAAAAGGTGTTAACTTTGGGGCTGAAATCTAAAGGATAAGCATGGGCAAGCCATGTGAAGAGCGAACTAGTTAACAGCAGTCCCCTAGAACATTACCTTAAATGCATTTTATCAGTGAATACTATCAAAGTTCAGTCATGTTAAATATAAAAAAGGCAAAAATTCAATTTCTGAAATAATTTAAAATAACTTCTTTAACCTTTAAAAATCACCTCAAATATGTATTTAATTTCAAAAACTTCCACTAAAATGTAAGCTCCTTAAAGGGAGGATGTGGCCCATCACACACACCACTGTTATCACACTAATCACCTGGACAAGCACAGACACCTAGATGGTGCTCCGTATCTTTTGAATGAATAATCAATACAATTAATTAAATTCAAAACTTCCAAGCAGCAAGTAAATAAAAACCAAGGTATAGTTTTCATAAGAAACAACATTTATATTCTAAATCAAGGGTCAGCAAACTATGGCCCACAGTTCAAATCCAGCCTGTCACTTATTTTTGTAAATAAAGTTTTATTAGAACATAGCCACATCCATTCATTTAAATATAGAAATATGGCTACTCTTGAGTGGCAGAGTTGAACAGTTGCAGCAGAGACCATATGGCCTGAAAAGCCTTAACTATACATGTATTATCTTGCACATTACAGAAAATGTTTGCTGAACTGTGCTCACAGTATTTCCATGAATGCTACAGGAACAAATTCTTTCTGTAATAATCACTAAATAAGACTCCTAAGTAACTGCTTTAAAAGTACAGACAATTATTTTAATAAAACCTACCTATTTTTATAGTTGGGCAGCTTAATACATTGATTTGATAGTTTTTAGGAAAACACAGTATAAAAACTCTTTATAGTTAGTTATTTAAAAAATAAATATTTTAAAGATTAAAGGTATATGTATGTATCTTGGCAAAGGCCCCCAATTTTTTTTTCCATAAACACATGAGCCTCCATACATGTTATCTTACCAGTTTTCGGAAGACTGAGTGGATTGTCTGCTTTTCTCTTTTATTTCCATTGTAAAAGGCAATTTCTTCACTATTAAAGAAAATAATTTAGCAATTAATTTTAATGTTACCTAAGCCTGAAAAATAACTGAAATACCATATTTAATGACTGAATATTTGTATATAACTGGACATTTTGTGACTATGAGCTTATTGGGTACATCTCAAGCCACTATCTGTACCTAGCTCAACTGATCAGAGCACAGGTATACGCACCTGACTGGATCACAGACTGCACTACCGACATATGTTGCATATGCCACATATAGCCTGGCTGGAAAAGATATGCTGGGTTAATTCTCAGAAATGTGGATAAAGAAATAAGAAATATAATAAGAAATAAGAAGGAAGAAGGAAATTGCCATGACATATAGGAAGGCAGGACTAGGGCAGCCATTACTACAAACTGAGTACAGATCTAACCAGAAGGGAGAGGAGAAAACAACAGTTAGAAAAAAAAATAAGGTAGTGATGCCATGACATGCAGCCTTTAAAAGACAGAAAAGCAAACTAAGTCCTGCCCGCCTCACAGTGCCAGCTCCCAGGAGGCCTAGCTGAACAGTTGTTCTTATTCTCGGAACCCCAGCATAGCCTCGCAACTCCTCTTTCTTTGAGCTGATTTGAATGGGTACACAGGGGCCACAAGGATCTTAACTAGGAAAAAAGGGTCATTTTATGGATGAAAAAAGGTTACATATAGTTAACTAAATTTGCAGAAGTCATGGAGCTGGCAGGTCAAATAGCTGAAATTATAACTCGTATCTGACACTAAAGTCTAGTTTTCCACTCTATTCAGTGTAATGTAAACTCTCCCAGCAAAGTACCTCTTACAGCAGAGGAAAGTAAAGATTTACATAGGCATCTAGAAGGCACAGTTAAAACAGCTCTTAATAAACACACAATATTTCTTTAAAGTCTCTTTTTTCCCTTAAAAATGTATGTGAGTTTTATATTCTAGTCCAAAATGTACCTGTATTTTTTTCCATCATAAAAACAAGGTAGCCCCTACCTCAACCCATTCAAGTAAAATTAACTTTCCATAAACTTGCTTCGTGTTTGACCTGCCTTTCACAATTTCCCTTACACAATAATACATGGCCCCAGGGTATCAGAATCCCAGTTAAACACAATTCTATACCTATAATTTGTTTTCTTACTTCCTTTTACCTCCTCTGCATATTTAAGTCAGTGGAGAAAGATGAGGTGATAATTCTACTTCTCCTGAACATTTTAGCCTAAACCTAAAACCTGAAAGAACAGAACATCCCAGAATACTGACAACTGCCTATCCAACATTTATTCTCTGCCATGTCCTTCTTCCTAAGAGAACCCCAATTTTCTTAAAGTTCTCTATCCTTTTCTATGCATCCAAATGGTTGAGGAATGGCCTCAACTCCATCCACAGGGGAAGAGTTCCCAATGGTCTAAGCCAATCACTTTGCTGTAACTGCTTTAGTGATAATTCTGGCCAATGAGATGTGAAAGAAAGTCTGTTGTGGGGCTTCTGGCAAAGATTCCTTGCTCTCTTAAAGAGACAGCAGAAATGGTCTGTTTTTGTTTCTGGACTTTTTGCAGGGGAAGAGGGCTGGTGAGATCTAAAACTGCTTTTGCCATCTTGTGATCACAAAGAGAACTAGCCAGAGGAAAAGGGTAACATACAGAGGAGGACAGAGCCAAGAGAAGACCCAGACACCCCGATCATGCTGCGCATGAACTGCTCTATCTTTAAGAGTTTTTATGTGAAGTAGTAAATGTCTTTATTGTTGCAGCCACCTGAGTCAGGGTTTTCTGTTTCTTGCAATGGAAAGCATCCTAGCTGATACCATCTTTCATTCACTTGGCAGATCACCTCTCTACTCAACCTTCTATTCTTCTGTCTCCCTACAGCACAAAAACCCTATTTAGAACTGGTACTATTTTAGCAATCCAAGGAAATAAAGGAAGAGGGAACTGTTAAAAGAATAATTTCCTAAATAATTTTGTAATGCCAACAGGGTAGTAAATAAATATTAGGACCCTCAAGATGACTTAAGGTTGACAGATCATCAATATGCGAGAAAATGTATTGAGCACTTGCTACATATTAAAAACAGTGCTGGAAGCTTTATATATATTTCATATTTAATCCTCATGACAACCCTATATTATCTACCTAGCATAAACAAGAAAAGTGAGGCTATAAATAACTTCCCAAAACTTATATTAACTGATAAGTGGAGAAGGTAGCTTTTGAAACTAGTCAGGCTGGCTCTAACGCCCAATACTTCTTCCTTCTTTGGATTTTTAAACTGTCTGGAAAATAGGTAGAGACACATGCCGTGAGACTGAATTAACTTTGAGTATTCCACATACAGTCTCAAACAAAAAACATTTGTGGATAAATTGAGACAAAATTTTCTTTGAAGAAGTAAATTTGAATTTAAATTGTTTTTTGACTTTGCTTAAAGTGAAATCAACAGAAAGTTAGTCAATAGAAGACATGAAGAGGTAAATCAGGGATACTAAACAGTTAACAAGAAACAGGGTTAGAAACGTAGAGGATTACTACTTTATAAAACCGATATCCTTCATAATGTATATTTTCAAAAGAAGTAAATACACACAGACATAATTTCCGTGTTACTAGACTTTCTGGAGTCAGCTTACAGGACTTCAATAGCCATACAAAGGAATTTTTAGTACAGCCAAATACATTTGTACACACCTGTTTGTGATGAGCCGAGAATTAACGTATCTATACTCTCCTTCAAGCTTTTGCTCAGTTATTGTCATCTTACCAATGGGTCTTCTAATTCGAGTTAGGAATAGCCCAGAAACAAGCAAGTAGGCCATCATGCTTGCTGGGCCCTGTTATTATTGGGAGAGAAAGATATACAAAGGTCAAGGATATAATAAATTCACTGAATGCAACACACACAATTTATTATAATTAACTCCAGTTACTCTGAGAGAAATTTACTCTTTTGACTAATTTTTTCCCTTAATTGTTTCTTTTCTGAGAAATTACACACTGGGTCTTCTTTGTTTTTACTACTCATCTACTCCTCCTCCCACAACTCTTTTCCCCAGCTCTCCCAAATTTGCTCACTTAAAAACTCCTAATTGTAGTCCTCACTCTTTCTTTTACAGCACCTAAAACTCTTCTGATGGAACTCTTCTCGACACTTAATTCCACAACAACTCGCAAAACTTTTTTTTGCCTTCTCTTTGAATGTTAATACTCCCTGAGGTTTCCTCTTTCACTCCCTTCTCCTCCCAAATTTATACCTCTAATCCCATCACTCTTTAAGAATCCAAGATGTTATTTCCAAATACTTAACTGTACATCTGAAGCTTACTACTCTGTAGAACCTCAAGCTCAATTCCCCCAAATAAGCTCAATCTGCCTTTCCCTTCTCCTGTGTCTTGCTTCTAGCTGCCGTACTTTCTAATGTGGTAAAGTACCTCATCACGCACTGACCCTTCTAAGAGAGAAGCTTCAAGCTTGCCTTTCCAAGCTCATCGAAGGTACTTCCCTCATTCCCATATATATATCCTATGTTCTGCCATACTGAAATAACTGTTTCCTGCACGTGCCTTTCAATGAAGTTGTTCTTATGTCTGGCAAGCCTGACATGTCTAATGGAGGCCTACCCATCATCCTCAAAGCAGTGCAAATATCACCTCCAATTCTTCTGGACAATAAATACATTTCCACACTTCCATTACTGGACTTATCACTTATTACAATTGTCTGAATACCTACCCTTTCACCAGATCATAATCCCTCCTGAGTAGGAACTGTGTCTTACTCATCTTTTTATTCAGACAGTGTGTATGGAATATAGTATGTATTATTTTTAAATTCAATATGATTGATTCAATGCATTTCAACAATTACTAGAAGTATGGGCAAAAGAGATAACTAAAACATAGTTTCTACCTAAGAAATACAAAATCAGAAAATAACACATGGAGATATATTTAAATATAAACATAATACTTAAGTATTATAAACATGTAATAAGTACCATCAAAATATTACAATATACCGATAAAAGGCATTAAGCCTATTCACTTGTTTACAGTAAAAACAAGTTTTAAGAATGATTAAACCTGGCTTACGGGATATCAAAAGGTTAGGAAGATAGACAAGAAAATTAAAATAAAAAACTGCTTTCCCCAATGTTTTGGAACAGAACAAAAATCACTACATAAATTATTTATTAATCAACTACAGAAAGTATATACATACACATTTACATATACACATAAAACAACCACACTATTATATGATTGTTATAAATATATAACACTAATACTACATATTAAATGACTGAAGTTAGACTTCAACGAGAATACTCAGAATATAAAGGTCATTCTTACTATCACAAATGTCAGAGAAATACCTAATAAGGCTCATGGGATAGTCAACCATTTATATTATTATAAAATATTCTTGAAACTGTTATGGCCACTCTAAAAGTATTTAAACATTCAAATTTCATAGTAAAATAGCTATCTCCAAATTTCTTTTTAGACATTACTTTGCAACAATAAATACATGTATGTTCAATGTTTAAGCACTTCTGGTTGTTAAAGCCACAAAAATTTTCCAAGTGCCTGGCTTAAGCAAAATTAAAAAGCTAAATTAGAAAACTTTAAAAATCTCTAGTACAGTATTATTTTATAACCAGACTTTATTAGCTACACTTGTAAAAAATACATTCTTTGAGATACATAAAAATTCTTACAAACCATCCAGCTATTCACAGCACAGTACTGTAGCCATTTAAAAGACATTATGAAAGTAAACTTACCTGAGCTCCTATTGCACTTGTTAACTTGAAGATATACAAAACTATGTCTAAAAATGGCTGTAAAATAAACATCAGAAGGTTCAGAATTAAAAAGAACTAGATTGCCTAGACTGATAGCCAATAAACATGTTAAATACAAAATGCTATTCGACATTTAACACATAATTGTCAACATGCAGAGTTCCCACTATGTATAATGTACTGTAACAGTATGCAGCTCAATGAATACATAAAAGACACAGTTCTTACTCTCAAGAAACTCAAAATGGAGACAGCCTGACCAATGTCTACTGACCATCAACTGGGAAAAGTATTTACCACTTTCCATCAACTAAGGTAGCTCTACTGTGATAATTAGCCATTACTTACTTAGCAATTTCTCAATGTAGTATAAAGACACTGAATAAAATGACCTGAGTTTTAACCCCAAATCTACTAACAGCTTTTCTGGTTTCTATATATCTTCACCTGAAAAATGAGAGACTCTTTCTGCTCTTAACGTTGTCTGATTTTATCACAACATCTATATGTTGAAATATGGTGAGTGAGCTTATGAATCTCATTTTCTGACCTAAAACTCAAGCTCCTAGAACTAAAATAATACATTAATGTACTGCTCCTCACAACTGACATACCAAAAGCTGTACATATTTTGAACTGTTTTTCAAGAAACCCAAACTGTGTTCATTTACTTTAAGTCCATAGCCACTCCTTTCTGACTATATTAGGATAGGTGGCTTCATTTATTAATTGGCTTGTACTAAGATGAACCTTTTCTTTCTTGTCTTACGAATTATCAAGAAGTTAGATATATTTAGACATATACTTAGATATATAAAATTCAAGTACACTTAAGTTACTGACAAAAATAATGACTCAATTTAAGTCAGAGTTCAAACAATCAGATATTTTATAAACTAAATATACTGTCGTATATAGCACCACTACAATCAATTAATTTGATAATATTTTTCTTTACTACAGCTGTGACAAGTCCTGAGCTATGGACTTACTCAAGTGCCAAGATGTAATAAAGAATACACAACAATGTCTACAGAATTACATGAAAAATATTATATACAGCACTACACACACACACAGAGAGAACAAACTAAAATGTGGTGATGGGTGGAGGGAAAAAAGCAGCTGAATTACTGAACAACTTGCAGCTGTCTGAGTTTCTAGAGTTTGGATCAGTAAAGACGTAAAGAGAGCTAAATAAAGAACAAAGTTTGGCATGAAGTGAAAAGGTGTCCTAGCAGTGGGCCTATCAAGAGGGAAACAGATCGCTTTTCTTAGAACTGCCTATCCTCCTTCCATCCACATGGTTGAAATGGGAGCATTCCTATTCTTACAATGTGACCCAGCCCCTTGTGGTATATAGTTTTTTGTCTCAAGACTGGATATTTGGATCAATTGTGGTCTGAGGCAAGATACTATAAATGGTCCAATTTGAGACAAGCTCCGACCACAAACCAAGAACAGTCATGTGGACTGGATGGGAAATGGGGCATCTAAGATCAAGAGTGGCGGGGGAAATGCTGGGCAGACAGTCTTATAGATGCCCTCTACATGTGCTAGCCAACGCAGGAGGTAATGGCAAAGAAGATGGCTTAATGAGAAGACCACAGCAAAAAACTGTAAGGGTGGTGAGATAAGAAGAGGAAGTAAGAGCTGACATAATCAGCAGGAAGAAAACTAGTTAAGGTCAGAGTCAAAAGTTTTGGCAATATTCTGGAAAGGGGGCAAAAACAGTAATTAGAAAAAATTAGAAATGTACTAATATCTTGTGAAAATTTTTTGACTATTACTTAAATGATCTATTAGAGATACTGAAGCAGAGAATTGGGCAAGAATATGTCCTAGCCTAGGGTTATGAATGTAGAACTAAAAATAAATTGACCATGAATTTCTAACAACTGCCAGAAGTACACAGGTCAAGAGATAAAAATCCAAGTTTCTGTCGTTTTGCTGAAACCAGCCTGCAAAGTTCTTATAACATCTTTATAAGACACTAAATTCTCAGTTCTTGGCCAAAGCACCTCACACCAGTAATATAAAAAATTAAGTAACTGTAGTTAAAACTATTATAACAACTCTATAACTTTCTTATAAAAGCATTAAATACTTATATGCTGCTGTTATGTGCATCAAATCAATTCCATATAAATTTGCTTAGATTCAAAGATAAGCAAATTAACAACAATAAAAATAGAAAAACTTACCTTACTAAGATTTGAATACAGATCAACTACACTGTTACAAAACTTTTCTACATCTTGTGTAAGCAGCTGGTCTGGATTAGCTATTCTGTTGTCCAGATTTCCCATTTTATAATACGTGAAAGTTCTAAAATAACAATAAGAAGATGACTTTAAAACAAATGATTTTAAAAACAAAAAAATTCACATTATACTATGTAGTGCAAATTCATAGAAACAGAAAAATCTGGAGCTGGAAAAGACCCTAAAGATTGTCCTAATTTATTTTAGAGATGCAGATGCAAGTCTGGAGAAGGATCACTGGCCAATTAATGGAAGAGCCAGGATTAGATTCCAAATAGCTGATGTCTTTATATGCTTCTGGGTCTAAGAGCAATCCTCTTGAAAAACATATCAAATAAAAAAGAAAAACTTCTACATCTCAATATCATAAGTATTATTGTTTAAGTATTTTTAATATAAAAATAGGTTCTTACTTACTGGAGATACTCCTCATAGAGGTACTTAGTTAGTCTTACTCGGAAGCACAGTTTGAGCTCATTTAACCCAAACTTCAAGAAGTTATTAACCAGAGAAATCTAAAACAAACAAACACATATTATTGGTTTTGCTTCATTTCTACTTACTAAATTATAATTTATTTCCCTATCATTGATTTTGTCTCCAAATCCTATAAATTTTTTATAACTGATAGTACAAATTGATATAATTCAGTTCTGTTTTACTAAACATTTCCAAAGACACAAAGAGAACATGCTAAATCAAATGCAATTAGCTATATTACCCTTTACGTGGAAATTAATTTTAGAATATATTAATATTATTAATTATGAGAAGCACCTTGTTACCTTTTTAATTTTTTTTGGGGGGGGAGAGAGATATAAACAAGCCAAAGAGCAAATCTGTCACCTTTCTATCCAGTGTAAAGAACTTACTTTAGGAGTACTGACATTTATGCTTAGTATATCTTCTCTTTCCTGCTACCAGCACTACAGCCCTAGACAACGGAACTCTATACCCACTGTATTTGCATTTGTTAAAAAAATTACTACAAGTTTTATACCAACTAATGCCATCTTCTAGATTATTTCTGGAGTCAACTTTACTACTCTTTTCCACCATTATATTAAAATTAATTCTTCCATAGTTCTGAGGTCACATTTATATAAAAATTTTCTCAAGGAAACACTGGTCTTCTGCTGAATCTCCATCTTTGATTGACATCAATGCTGCTTTTCTCAATTTTCTATTTTAAAAGGTCTTCCATGTATGTCTATCCTCAAGCTTTATTAAATCTGACATATGTTCTAATTAATTAAGTTCTATAATCAAGCTCCTCCCTTTTACTCCCACACATACAGTACTAAAATTCTTATCGTGCCGATAAAATAGAATAAAGGTAAGACTCAAGCTAAGAAAACTACTTATGATTTGGACCACTTAACGTTTATTTTTAGTAAATTCGGACAATAAATTCCAATTAAATTACATTACATTACATTAGTGGTTCAAGTTACTGTAACAGTTTATGGCCTACAGCAATGATTCTCACCCAGGATTTCTGCCCTCAGCTCACTGCCCCACAACCTCACCTTAGCCCCCCACAGGCCACTTGGCAATGTCTGGAGACACTGAAGACATATTTTTTTGTTGTCACAACTGGGGGAGGGGTACTATTTCCATCTAGTGGGATGTTACTAAATATCTGAGAAACCCTGGCCTAATGGTCAAAGAAAAAATCATCTACACTTGTATACACCTACATATGTATGCAAAGAAACTGATCCAAACATAATTCCTTTAAAATTTTCTACCTAGTGTAAAGGTTTGCGCACTGAAAAACTCCACTATAAGTTACAAAACTAAACTTGAAAAAACTTAGTATATAAATCTTCAAAGAACTTAATAAGTAAAAATCCTAAAAGATTTCAGTAAGATGCAATTTTTTCCCTATGTAAAAATCTTTAAAGAATTAACACTTACGAGAGGCATGGCAGCGATGAAGTTGAATAAGTATTTCTTGAAATCTTTTCTGCTACGACCAATGATACCACTGCAAACCACCACATGCAATGCATTAGTTGCAAAAGAAGCAATATTTAACACTAAAAAAACCTCTCTAAATCTCTGAAGCTATTTTTGGAAATTTTCATTGAATCAAATGAATCAATAAGAAAAAAGATGCTAAAAACATTTTCTTACAAAAACGTTAACTTTTGAAATTTTGTCATTTTAAACAGCTTGCTTGGAAATCATTCTACAAACGGCAAAATTAAATAAGAATGATAGCTAGTTCTTTCCTTCGTAAAAACGGTAATTAAACAGCAGGCTTGGGCTTCCCTGGTGGCGCAGTGGTTAAGAGTCCGCCTGCCAATGCAGAGGACGCAGGTTCGTGCCCCGGTCCGGGAGGATCCCACATGCTGCGGAGCAGCTGGGCCCATGAGCTATGGCCGCTGGGCCTGCGCGTCCGGAGCCTGTGCTCCGCAACGGGAGAGGCCGCAACAGTGAGAGGCCGGCGTACCGCAAAAACAAAACAAACAAACAAAAAAAACAAAAAAAACCCAGCAGGCTTATACTTAAGCAGTCACAAAAAGGGGTTTTATATGATGAAACAATTAACAACTTTATAGACCCAGGAATGGATTACTGTGGATAAAACAAAGTACTATTTCTTTGCCTTTAAATATTTTAACATCCTGTCATTTGTATGAACTAATGGCAAGGAGACAGACTAATGACAGATGAGCAAACTCTTACTATAAAGGGCCAAGAGCAACCATTTTTAGCTTTGTGGGCCATAAGGTCTCTGTTGCAACTACTCAATTCTGCTGTTGTATAGCTAAAACAGCTAAGAATGAGATTGACTGTGGGCCTAAGAAAATTTTACCAAAAAAGATGGCAGTGGGATTTCAATGAAACCATATCTTTTATCTATTTTTAATCTATTTTAAATAGTTATCTGTTTTTAAAATATCCACTAAGAACTTATTTAAAGGGTTCCACTACTTTTTTAAAAAGCTAGAAAGCCATTATATCATTATAAGTAAAGGATCTCTGACTACCAAACGTCTGTGGTCTAGTGCAAAGATAATGTTAATATTCCCAGAAGTAAATTAACCATATTTTGAAAAACAATGCGCTAAATGATTCAAACCTAGCTCTACACAAAAAAATGACTGGTATACATACTGATAAATAATTCCTTTTTATGAGGGAGTAGATGAATAATGCCAAGTAATATGAACTGATCTTTTAGAGCAAAAAAGTTCCATGGTCAAATAAATTTGCAAAAACCTGAGTTAACACTAACAAATGTCTTTACCAAAGGCCCTCTCAAAGCTCTAATGTATAATATGCATTGTAAAACTCTCTGAGAGGGCTTTGTAGCACTAGCATTTCCTCCATCATTGCTAAGATTCCAAAGAACATACTTTGGGAAATGTTACTCTAGACCGATAGAAAAATTAATAGTCCAATTTTGACATAGCTGCTAAAAAGTGTTAAAAAAAATTTTTTTACAGCTGAACTAGAAAAAAGTTAAAATAGAGCCACACAAAAATGTTGTTTACAGCAATAAGAATGTTAGAGACAAAAAGTAATTAAGTACAAAAGTTTAGAGGTTTAAATTAAAATTATTCGAACCAAACTTTACATAAAACCAAAGTGCTTTAGTGCTGCCCAAGCTGTGAAACACACAAGATTATCAAACTTTGGTAAAGCACATGCCATCATTCAGCAATGGTTTACCACTGGAGTAGCAGCTACAAATTTAAAAAATGGTTTCTTGAATAAAGCTTTATTTCTGCTTATTATCCCACTGCAAAAGAAAAATAATCATCAATAAAGTAATTTTAGAGTAGTCCCAATCATAGTTACTTCTAAAACATACAGGAATCTTAAGATAGTTTGGTAATTTTAAAATGCTACTTATAGCCAAGTGGTTAAAAATAAAATATATATTTATGATTACATACGGCAGTATAGGGGAACAAACTTTGCCACCCTAAAACGTGTTTCTTTGGCATAAGGATTACTTTAGGCTGATTATTTTTAAGAAACAGAAGCCTCAGGAAGTCTTTCTTTTTGCCTCCCCCTTAGCTGCCTAAAGAGTTTAGATAAAAGGGCTCCTCCCAGGATAGAGCTGTGACCAGAGATATCTGCAAAGCATACGGGCTAAGTGTGTGTGGGGAAAGTAGGCAGGACCTAGAGAGCAGAGTCCACGCTGTGTCCCAGAGTCTCCACGTGGCCCAGCAAACATTTGTTTACCAAACATTTGCTTTTCCATCTTCATGTGAATTGCCTTCCTCCCCTGTGAAGTCCCAAACCCCTACCCCCAACATCCTCTCTGTCGTTAGCTGAAGATGGTATTCAACATGAGGTCTTCGGCTTTTCTGGCGAGTTACTAAGTTCTCCTGGGTCTCTCCCATGTACACATGTTATTAAACTTTTGTTTGATTTTCTCCTGTTAATCTGTCTCACGCCCATTTAATTCTTAGACCAGCCAGAAGAACCTAGAAGAGCAGAGGGGAATTTCTTCCTCCCCAGCAGCAGCAACAAGATATGAAATATTACCTTCCATATCATAGAATTGCCAGTTTCTACCTTAAAGAAGGGGTCTGCCCTATTAAAATCTGCCCCATTCCCAAGTCATTAGTCACTGCTAACAAGTAAGCCTAAAAGATGTAAAGGATATTAAAATTAAGTACATTAAGGACCATAACAAGTCTCTTTGTGACTCTATTTTAGCAGAAGAACATAAATCTAAACATACTTTGCAAGAGGCAAAATGGAAAAGACAAAGTTTACGATGTAGCTTTAGTAGCAAGTTAGAGAAATGTGTTAATTTTTCAAATAAAACTGTTCTATATTATGAATTCACAATATTTTAAAACTTTTAATTTGACCAAATATCAAAAGATCTCATGCACAGCAGAAGCTCAAAAATCTTTATTCAGGAGAAAATAAACAATTAACTTTTGTTTTTGTTTTTTTGGGGGAGGAGCAGAGAAAGGTTTATTGCAGGGCCAAGCAAGGAGAAGAGGTGGCTCGTGCTCAAAAAAAACCCAAACTCAACAATTAACTTTATTTATTTATTTATTTTGGCCACACTGCACAGTATGCGGGATCTTCCCTGACCAGGGATTGAACTCATGCCCCCCGCAATGGAAGTGCACAGTCTTAACCACTGGACTGTCAAGGAAGTCCTCAACAATTAATTTTTAAATGACTGCTTCAGGGATTTCCCTGGTAGTGCAGTGGTTGAGAATCCACCTGCCAATGCAGGGGACACGGATTCGATCCCTGGTCCGGGAAGATGCCACATGCCACGGAGCAGCTAAGCTCATGTGCCACAACTACTGAGCCTGTGCTCTAGAGCCTGCGAGCTATAACTATTGAGCCCACATGCCGCAACTACTGAAGCCCATGCACTCTAGGGCCTGCGTGCTGTAACTACTGAGCCCACTTGCTGCAACTACTGAAGCCCACACAGCTAGAGCCTGTGCTCCAGAACAAGAGAAACGACCGCAATGAGAAGCCCGCGCACCACAACAAAGAGTAGCCCCTGCTGGCCGCAACTAGAGAAAGCCCACGCGCAGCAATGAAGCCCTAATGCAGCCAATAAACAGACTAACAAATAAAGAAAATGACTGCTTCAGAATCGTGAATTTGGGTTAAGAGTATAAGGAAGCTCCCTGTACTATTCTTGCAGCTTTTCTGCAAGTTTAAATTATGTCAAAATAATATGTTTCTTAAAAACTCTTAAAATTTTTGTTTTTTTAATTTTTTTCTACATCTCATAACTGAATTTTAAGGCTGAGTACCCAACAAGTTGATTAGTCTAGTAGAATTATAAGTTGGCTCATGCTACATAATAACTTTCCTCTTATCCATCATGACCAATTAAATTAATGCACCACACACTCTTAGTGATGGATTTTCTCTAGAGCATTCAGTCTTTGAGAAAATTAAAATAAGCACCTATTTAATTAAAGTTGGAAATCCTTGGCTTAGAAAATTAAATATTATTCTTTTAGGTTACAAAAACATGAAATCACAAAATATGAATAAAAGGGAAAAAACTTTAAAAGATAATCTTCTATACTATACCATGATTGTACAGGGTTCTTTATATGTATCATGTGACTGACTGTACACAGATATCTAATATAATGTTATTCACAGTGGATGTAACCTGTTATTTTTGTCACAGGTAATTAATAACACTACAGTTGGGGAGCCTGTATTTTTATTAACAGATATGGCATTTAAATAATAAGTAAAGCCATCAAAGGAAAAAAATATAAAATTCTATAATCATGTAAAAGGACATACATGTCTTCCCTATATTAATCATACAAATGACTCAAATTACTTGTACACAAAGCTCATAGAAAGAGAACTTAACAAAACTGATCCTGCTAAAGCTGATGTGCTAGCAGCAATGAACAAACACTTCAATTACTCATGCTTAACTTCTTAGAATTCCTTAGAGGATTCCTCACTGGGACACAAACACACAAAACTGACCAGACTCCCCCTACAAACTCCTTTCAGGGAAACCAGACAATCAACAATCCCACAACTTGGCTTCTAGCAAGTTAAATATGAATACACAGCCAAGAGTGACTGCTTAAGGAAAGCTCTAAACTGAATGACAAAGATCAGAACAAGAAAGGACACTGAAAGTCACAGACTTGACAGAATGACTGCTACAAAAATGAATATTCATACAAAAAGATAGCTCCTGGAAATAAAATTAAAACAAATAAAAATTCACTGGATGATAAAGTTAAAAGAAATCTCCTAGAATATAATATAAAATGTCAGAGATGTAAACAGTAGAGAAATTATAGTCAGAAGATCAGTCCAGGAAGTCCAACACTCAACTAAGATTCCAGAAAACACTGGAGAGGAAGAACTTTTTTAAAAACACAAGAAAATTTCATTCTTTAGAATGAAGAATGAGTTTCTAGATTGAAAAGAGCCCACCTAGTGCCTAGCACAAACACACGGAATGAAAAAAAATTCACACCAACATTCAGTGAAATTCCCATAACACCAGCAATACAACATCAACAATAAAGAAATAATAAAAGCTTCCAAAGCAGGTAAAAGAAGATCCGCTGCTAAGGGCGGGCAATCAGCACAGGAATGGGACTCAACACCAAATGTGGAAGCTAGATCAGTAGTTTTTAACCTTGGCTGGGATCAAGGTTAGGATCACCTGGGATGCTTCAAAAAGTAATGATTGATTGAATCAGAATCTCTAGGGGTGGGCCCAGGCATTAGTAGGTCTCAAAATTCCCCAGATGATTCTAATTATACTGCAGCCAAGGTTGAGAACCACAGAGCCCTACAGAAGACAACAGGGTGATGCTTTCCAAATTCTGAAAAAAACTGATTTCCAATTTAGAATGAATAAATACAGCTAAATTATCAATCAAGTGTGAGAGAAGACGACTTTATCAGACCCACAAGGTCTCAAAATTTTACTTCCCTTGTAACCTTTTCTCAGAAAAAGACTGCATCTGCCAAAATGAGAAAGTAAACTGAGGAAGAGGAAAACAAAAGATCCAGAACATAGGAGTTATTTAATGCAGGAAAGAAAGATGAAAAAAATTCCTAAGATCATGATAAAAGTAAATTCAAACATGACTGCTATTTAGTGAAGCTAAAGCACAATCAATCCTAATGAGAGCTGGAGGACAGAAAACTAACAAGAGGTATGAGGTGGTAATAGATAAAAATCAGTAAGTTATCTAGTGTGTTTGACATATTACAATACTGAGATTTTTTTTTTTTTTTTTTTTTTTTTTTTTTGCGGTACGTGGGCCTCTCACTGTTGTGGCGTCTCCCGGTTGCGGAGCACAGGCTCCAGACGCACAGGCTCAGCGGCCATGGCTCACGGGCCTAGCTGCTCCGCGGCATGTGCGATCTTCCCGGTCCGGGGCACGAACCCGTGTCCCCTGCATCGGCAGGCAGACTCTCAACCATTGCGCCACCAGGGAAGCCCCCAAATACTGAGATTTTATAGTGTTGTCAATAAGCTTGAGCTGAATTAGTAAGAAGTAGGCAAAAAATTAATGTGCACAAAAACCTGCAATTTATAAATGCCAGGAAAAGAAGTTGTATATAAAAGAAACTACCAAAGAAGAGCATTTGGCTCAGCTGTAAACAAAAGTCAAAATCATGTAAACAATAAATTCTGATTTAACAAAAAACTGTGATATAACATTGAGAGAATGAGCACAGACATGGGTAGGAGTGGAAAAGAGCTAATTCTCATCTTCCAAAAGAGAAATAAATACACGCATAGTCTCTAAGACTGAAAAATCTAGAGACAGTAACATAAGTGTGTTACAATAAAGTGCAGAGACAAAATAAGAGATGAAACAGTAAAAAGAACAGAAGACAACTGGCTCCAGGAATGACAGTTACAGGTGGGAGGAATGGGGCACAGAACTAACGTTTTTGTGATTAAGTCCTGTATGGCTATTTGATATTAAACTATATTCATGTTTTACTTTTTAAGCTTTTCATATATTACTTTGATTAAAATAAAAAGGCATGGGACTGACCGAAGGATTCAGGGCACCCTGAATTGAATATTGGCGTCTGTACCATTTACACATATTCAGAGGCACGTGGTCGGGGCTTTAATCCTATGCAGATAACCTTCTTTGTTCTTCTAGAGAGATGAGTCAGAAAACACCTGCATAAAGCATTCTGCCTCTCCTACAAATCCTCTAAGCCACACACAAATCAAGGATGTCAGAAAAAAACTTACAAAATTTGGGAGCATTTAAAAATTTTAAGTACTGTCATTCAAACAGTTACGTTATACTAAGTACTTTAAGAAATTTTCTGATAAAATACTGCATGCCAGGAAACAAAATTCCAAGAAAAATTTTTTTACTGACATTCAAATCGGTATCATGAGGAATAAGTTCTTTATTAACAGATAAATGTTAATATCCCAACTGTTTTTTTGTTTTTAAATTCCAAATCATCAATTGCAGTGATTAACACATGTACAAAGACTATAATGAAAAAATATATAAAGCACTAATTTCAGAAACTGAAGAAAATGTCTAAGAATTTTTTTCTGTTTAATAAACATTCTCAACATGATTCCCTGAAATGCTTTGATATTTTCCTCAAATTATCTCATTAATTTCAGACATCCAGCTTGGTGACTTTTTAAGTTCCCACTACAGCATTTATTATACTGCATATTAATTTTCTTTCTTTCTTTCTTTCTTTTTGGCCGTGCCCTGGGGGCATGCGATATCTTAGTTCCCCAACTAGGGATCGGACCTGTGCCCCCTACAGTGGAAGCGTGGAGTCTTAACCACTGGACCGCCAGGGAAGTCCCATAATTTTCTGTTTACTTGTCTCTGACCCTCTATAAACGGCCAGCTCTGCAGGGCTTGGTACAGGGTCTCTCCTGTTCGCTCATGGGTACATCCCTATCACTGCCTGTGGCACAAGGGAGACAATAAATATCTACTAAGTAAATGAACAAAGACATAATTTGACTTAAGTATTTATACCTAACTTAGAATCTATTTCTTGCTTAAAATAACACTTAAATATGACACAAATTAGTATTTCATACATACAGGAGGAAGATGAAAAGTACCTTTCAATGAGTGTCCCATTCTGAATCATCCAAACATCACAATATGTTCGAGACACCAGCATAACAGCAATAAGTATCAAGTAACCTGTCTAAAATAAACCAGGTACAGTAAATTAATTAAATGCATTTTAGAAAGTTAAAAGAAACATCACTTTGGTAAAGATTTTTGGTTTCTAAATTCAAAGCTTTATTCTAGCTTTAATGTAGTTGGCTGACATTTTACCTACAGGTTATTTTTAAATATAATTTTGAAAGAAGTTTAAAATATAATGTAAATGGAAAAGGCCTTATAGATCATTTAATCTAATTTTTCATCCAGATTCAAAAGTGAATCCCAGGCAGGGCAAATGACTTGTCTTCATATAATTAGTCAATGACAGAAACCAGCAGTATAACTTAGACTACCTAACTCACAGTGTATTGTGATTGTCCTATGTTTTTAATATACGACTCTAATAAAGAAAAATGACAACTACCAATATACAGTTAAGAACAAATACTGAAGCCTAAAATTCTGCTTAAGTAGAATAAATTTGGTTCTGTTTGTTAGAAAAATCTCTTAACAGTGTCCCTGCCCTTGCAGGGCTTTCAATTTAGTTATTAAGGCAAGATTTACACATAAAATGTAAGAAAACAGACCAGTGTAGGTAAGTATATTTGCATCACTTCACGTGATACGTGGCAGGATCGAAAGGTCTGAGGTAGCAAAACAGGCTTATGACATTAGAAATACATTAAATAAACCAAGTAAAACAAAGGAGAAAATGAGGATTATGAGTAAAAAAAAAGATGAAAGATTTAATGGAAAGTAAAAAATAGATGAAAACCATATGAATTACAGTATTGCGCATCCAGCAGAGCTTATAAAACTACTGCAAGCTTTTAGGTAGAACAAAATATTAAAAAGTGTTGTTTACGGAGCATTACTTAAGCAATGCTGGGCAAGATGGATCATCGTGGGGGAGAGATGAGAGGCTGAGTGGCTGGCTAGGAGTCAATTGTCTGTGTGGGATGAAAATCTACCCTCCAGCCTCCAACTGCAACACACACCCATTCAAAGGTGACCTTAAACTTTCTAAATGGGAAAAATATGACAGCAGCATAGAAGCTAAAGTCAGAGAAGAGGGTGTGTGGCAGGGGCAATGTTTGTTGGATAAGGTGTTTGATTTCAAAGTTATGGAATTGAGAGGCAAATGCATCTATGACTTTTGTAATTTTTGCAAAACAAATCTTGTTTTTTAAAAAAGGTGAAGGTACTGAAAATACAGCCCTTAAGTGAAAGACAAGGCAGGGAGTCATAAAGACGGAAGTAATAAATGAATCCATAAGAAAGAAGACAATGTCAAAGAAAGTCTACATGACTGAGTTGTGACAGCTGCTCCCCCAACGTTTGCCAGAGTTGTCCAGCAAGGAAGATACCATCTTCCTACCCTCTCCCACCATCTCGAAGTTAGGTATTAAACTGACAACAGAAGAACCTACCGATTTTAATAAATCCTATTTGTAGATGACACTTTAACGGTAATGCTAACTTTTAATTCAGACCTTAAGTACAGCCTCAATCCTAAATTAATCATTTGAGGAATAAAGGTAACATTAGACAAAGATAGTTTATTTTTTCCTTTATTTTATATACTTTGCTTAATTTTTTCTTTAAATCAGTATCAAGTTTATTATCTCATTTAGCAAAATCTGCCGAACTTTGATTATTGACAGTCCTGAAATGCCTTTTTATGCAAAGGCTGTCCTCAGAATCACCATAATTCCATTACTGGGTTCGTAGAATATGTCAGAAACTAAAGATAGGCTTGATTTAGGCAATCCCTCACCTTATGATACAGATGAACTTCCATATGTTCATATGCAGCATTTTTATTTCATAAATTGATTAAATTAATCTCTCTATCTCTACCTCCTATTATCTGTGATTTCTACTGGAGTTTCTTTCACTTTCTTGAACTGGGGTTAAGCCCGGATTTTTATACCCCTCAAAGATGGTTCGTAAAATGGCTCTGTGGCATGGATGCACCTTGACAGAACTGGGAGGTTGGCCAAGTTAGGCCCATCTACCTTCTTACTAACTCCCGGAGATCTATTCAATGTCTCACATTCATTTCATATTCAGCAAACCTCTGCTAAAAGGTTAAATGAACATTAAGCTGTTAACTGATAAGGGGGGGTAATACACAAATCTTTCCAGAGAAGAAGCTTGTATTTTAAATAAAGATTCTTCAAAGTCAGGCAGATTGTAGAATGAGAAAACAATTAATTATATCCAGAGAGTCACGGGACGCCTTCACAAAGAAGATAAAGAGCATTAAGCTGTTTTTTAAACATATTCGTTTTTGTTGGGGGTGTTGTCACAAACATGGTGTCATGAAAGTACGAGGGCACAAGGCCTGGCTACAAAACAGCAAAGGACCTTCCAAGTAGATGGTATGCAAAGGAAGGGCAAAGTCACGTTGTGATTTACCCTATAGGAGAAAAGAAGCCAAGTGTTCTTATTCGGGTTTTAGAAAGAAGACTAGTTAGAAAAGGAGTAGAGATTATAATAATCCAAGCAAGTGAGAACAGTACAAATGGAAAGTAAGGGACTAATCGAAGAGAAACTCAAGGATGCTTGGAAAAAACATTTAAAATATAAGGGACGAAGCAGATTTAAAAAGTGCATTTTCCAATTTTTCTTCAAGAAACACATAGGATCTCTATCTAATTAGAAAAAAAACAAATGTTATTAAATTATTTTTTAGAGTCTCTTATAAGGGCAGAGTCAACAAGACATGACGCTGAAGTGAGAGGAAGGAGAGCAAGTCCAGTGTGATGGAGGAATGTGCCTTTCCTTTGCGAATTATAGTGCTTTTGGAATGTCTTATCCTTTTCCTGCTATCAATAGATTACAAGCCTAATGCTTTTTAAAATCTGAACAGTGGGAAACAATTATGTTTGAAGAAGACAAACTTGACAGAAAAGATTTAAAAAGGAGAGATTCGGGCTTCCCTGGTGGCGCAGTGGTTGAGAGTCCGCCTGCCGATGCAGGGGACACGGGTTCGTGCCCGGGTCCGGGAATATCCCACATGCCACGGAGCGGCTGGGCCCGTGAGCCATGGCCGCTGAGCCTGCGCATCTGGAGCCTGTGCTCCACAACGGGAGAGGCCACAACAGTGAGAGGCCCGCGTACCGCAAAATAAATAAATAAATAAATAAAAAGGAGAGATTCTTTGAAGTGAGACTAATTAAAGAACACTGTAATATCTAGGTAAGAATATTTAGAAAGAAAAATTAGCAGATAGCAGTGACTGAAAGGATGAGAGGTAGGTATGGGGAGGAGAAAGAGTCAACAGTGATAATATTTCTAGTTGTACAAAAGGAGAATATTAAGGTAATTAAAGATGGAGAACACAGCATTATGTTATTTTTTAATCATTAAAATACTTAATAAATCATGACAAAGATAATCTTGACAAAAGAGTAAATGAAAGAATAACAAAACTTTATTCTTACAACCAGTTCACTTCCTGAAAATACTTGAAGAATTCAGGTATCTTAAAACATATTTAATCAAATATGAAGAAGCAACTCTCAAACATATTCCATATCAATGCTACTTGTTAACATCATAATGTAATAAAAAGGTCTTTCTAAATTTAATCTCGTTTGCATTATATTATAATAAAGCAACACCATTTAGGCTGGCTGAAGTACTCTAGTATTTCACATAAAATATAATAATATTTCATAAACAAGAGAAAATCATTTAAAAACTGGCACTGAACAACAAGGGTACTTGCATGACAGGCAATGACTTAGACAAAAATTTAGTCTTCATTATCTACAGAGGAGACACTTGACCTGCAGTAGAACAAAGGCTTTATAATTCTATTGTTCTGATCTCACATAAGCTTTAAAGTTGAACACTTAATATTATCGTTTCATAAGACTTACCTCTTTACAAAATGTTCTAGGGACCAT
The DNA here is from genome assembly GCF_003031525.2 of Neophocaena asiaeorientalis asiaeorientalis. Lineage (NCBI taxonomy): Eukaryota > Metazoa > Chordata > Mammalia > Artiodactyla > Phocoenidae > Neophocaena > Neophocaena asiaeorientalis. The sequence goes on along the minus strand of NW_020173758.1, from coordinate 893,089 downwards.
GATTTTCAGAATTCGTGTGAGCCTTGAAAAAAACACCTTGTCCACCACAGCTCGTTCTTTTTTCCCCTCTTTCTACATTAAAAAAAAAAGAAAGAAAGAAAGCTCTTAAAATAGTTATAACAAATTAGATTAAAGAACCATGTTTCATCTAAGGCAACATAAACAACTACTAAGATGGATACTGCATTTGAAAAACATAGTCTTGTACTGCTCTTCATATTCAAACATGCTTTCAAGAAACTAAGATGTTACCAAAAACTGAATAAGGAAATGAGAACTTCTTTTCAGAAGTGAAGCTGCAGAAATATCTGGAAAAAGAACACTGCAAACAGAAGAAACAGCAAATGCCAAATACCAAGGTAAAAGCTCGTTTAATAACAAAATGGCCAATCTGGCTGGAGCTGTGAGCAAGAGAAAGTAGTAGAAGATGAGGTCAGAGGACAGCTAAGAAATAGCCATTATCCACCTCATTACTGTTTGTTCATCATCCACTTCCTTATCAACAACAGAATTTTTAAAAAATCCTGAACAGGAGCTTTCCTGCTACCAATTACAGGAAACTTTTGGATTCCTAGATTTATCATTTAACATTTCTAATATGCACTCTTCCTTACAAATGCAAAGACAGACAAGGTTCCCTCACTCATACAGTTCACATTCTAGCAGGGGAAACCCAGATAAAAATAAACCAATAAATAAACCGTTACAGAGAGACTAGGCAGGGTCAAGAGAAAAAGAAGGATCCAGAGAAGTATGAGAAGAAAGGTCTCTTTGGGGGAGGGCAGTAAAGCACAGGGAACACCAAGCACAAAACCCAGTTCAGGAATGAACTTGGTATGCACACTGAAGAGCAAGATGACAGTGCTGCTAGAGCAGAGGGGACAACAGGAGAGAAGCTGAAGAGATGGGCAGGACCTATAAAAAACAGAGCCCTGAAGCCATAGAAGGATTTAGAGTTCACTGTCAGTGCAGAGGGAAACCGCTAACGGTAATTAAGAGGGGTAAATCATTTTATTACCCTCAGATATCTCTTCATTTTCACTGGTCCAAGAAAATAGAGCTATAAAACCATTTGCAAGGATAAGGAAAGAGTGACACGAACTGGGTATAGTGGACGTTATTTACTTCATTACCCTTGGGCTGTCTGGAAGAACAGGCAGAAGAAACTTCTCAATAGGCAAGACTCTCCAGAAGGACCCCAGCCCCAATTGAGCTCCTTTCCCCAACTCCTATAATCACAGCTCACTTATGTATTAACTACTACGCTCTTGATAAACAAATACCCATGGTATAGTAAATTCTATTAGTTGACAAACTTTGCTGTAAATATGCTTTAATTAAATTAATATCTAACTTGATAAACCTTAAATGAGTTGTTTGTGTACTGAATTAGAATAATAAGCTACCATCCACGTGTCACACACTGTGCTAAGGGCTTTATATATGTAATCCTAATAAATAGACAATGCATGTCGTACAGAACTGTAGACAAGAGATGAAGGCACTGGGTGTGTAGAGTTAGATCAGAAAGACTAAGACAGAAAGAACTGGATAAGAACCAACATACCGTGTAACTGCTGGAACAGAGTTCAGGTCTTTCAAACCGTACAAAGGTTGTAAACCCCATCCCACTGAGTCACAGGCCCAGTCTACTTCATTCACACATGTATGTATTCATTCATTCAATATTTACTTGGCCCAAGGCACTGTTCTAAACCATGGGGACACACCAGTGAACAAAACACAAAATGCCCTACTCACAGTCTATTTACTCTAGCTAGGCTATTCTCCTCGAGCCAAACCTTACAACTTCAACCTAAATATCCCCTTTCACCTCCCCAAACTGAGAAAGTATAGGAAGAAAAGAATAAAGAGAAAGCAATGTACATCAACTACCTTTAAAGAAAGTTAGACTTCTACTCTCGTTTCCCTCCTGTCACTGCCTCCCTACCTCACTTCATCCCACCTGTAGTCAGTACCTTCTCCATCCCTAGCTTGAGCCTTAGAATAATTCCAAGGTGAAACGGCCACCTTCTGACTTCAACAGAGGATAACTATTTCCAGCTGTTCTCAAGAAATGATCTAGGGCAAACAATGAGGAAGGTTTATGGGAAGGTTTAAAAAAAAGTTATAAGAAAGTAACAATGAAGCACGTCGTATATAATTAGCAGTTTGCCTGGTATTAATTTCTCCTCTTTTTCTTCTGTCCCTGTTGTCACTGTTCCTATTTCTTAAGCTGTCTGAAAGCTGACTTTATTATTTTCATTACATTTGAATCCATAAAGGGAACGATATACTTCCTAAAGTCAGGAAACACCAAACATCTGGGCTGGAGGGCTGACTCAGGCTGAAGAAATAATCAAGATGCTGTACCATTCTTTAAAAAAAAAAAAAACATGGAACGCTTCACGAATCTGCGTGTCATCCTTGCGCAGGGGCCATGCTAATCTTCTCTTTATCATTCCAATTTTAGTATATGTGCTGCCGAAGCGAGCACTGTACCATTCTTGATACATAATAAAAGTCATACCTGAAACCAATCTAAATGCAAATACTTACAGAGACAGTACATCTCATAAACACTACTAGCTTCTCCTAAGAATTCATTTTAACCACAATTGACTTTCCCCATCTTTAAACTTCCCAGTAATTTTTTAAAAATATAAAAAATACTTTTATGATATAAATCTAACATGCAAATCATAGAAAAAAAACAACCATTAAAGACCATTTAAGAAGCTAAAGTGATAATGCAGTCAGAAAAAAAAAAAATGTACCTAACATTCAGGAGGCAACAAGGTCAAAGGGCAACGAGAAGTTCCTATTGATGTGTCAATCAACTTAGAAAGGTGACATGAACCAGAACTGACCAGAAAAGACAGATGTTTGAAATAGCAAATAAAAGGTCATGTGGTGCTGACAGAAGTGTAAGCATTTCTGTATATTGTTAGAGGAAGTATAAATCAACATAACTATTATGTTGCATCTATCAAAATATAAAACGTACACTCATTGCAAAATGTAAAACAATCCCACAAATCTACTTTTAGAAACTTATCCTAGAGATATTCCTGAACATATGCTTAAACACATAAATGAAAAAACTTGCACATTGTTTTATACTATAAAATTAAAAACCTAAATGTACATCAATTATGAGATACTACATAAATCATGGTAAATTTATGCAATGAAGATTCTACACAACTGTAGAAAAGGAAGCAGCTCATATTCATACAAGAGAATACTATAGAGTGGTTAATTAACTAGATCTATAGCTATCAACATAGATGGATCTTAAAAAAACATTATGCTGAAAAAAAAGGAGAACGATACGTACGATGATTCAATTTATAAAATTTTTCAATAAGCAAAAGAATTCTACCTATATTGTTTATGGAGATATACACAGACCCCAAAAGTACAAAAATATGCATGGGAATGCTGAAGACCAAACCCAGCACAGTGCTACCTTTGTATATTTTGAATTTTATACCCTGTGTATTACATCAAAAAGAATAAATATTTTAAAACAAGTCACCTATCTCTTTATACTATTCTCTATCTAAATTTTTTTCTCCTTAAATCTCATGTCTTATGAAACTTGTCTCACCTCAACCCATCCCACCAAAGATTATAAAAAATTTCAAGAAAAAATTCTTTTCAATTGCATCCCCTCATAAGTGACACACATTCACTGTCATAAAATTAGAAAATTCTGATGAGCAAAAATAAGGAGCTTATAGCTACCACTGAGAGACATCAACTGTTAATATTTGGCATATCTCTTACCAAATTTCATTTCAGCATATGTCTGTGTGTGCACTTCCTATAGATTTCACAAATGTGGTATCAGGATGTACACTGCCTTAAACCTTTTTTTTGGCCAACCATTTGATCTAAACTGAATTTATTTTGCTTACACTATATGACTAGCAAACAAGTATATATATATTTAAATGTACAAAAAAATAGGAAGAATTAAAATATGAGTGAATGAATACTGCTGTACTGGATAGTTTCACCGATGTCCTAGAACTTTCAGATACGGTGGTATACAAATAGTAGCTATAACTAAGATAACTAAGGTTTGATTACTCAGGTATAATTTAGATATAAGAGATTATGAAGATGGAAATTTGACAAATGACTGGAGATAAGCATATCTTGTCCCATTTTTCAAAGATTATGGAAACTGGAGAACAGCAATTTTGATGTCCATCTCCAGGATATTCAGAGAATAGACATTAATATTGAGGGTTTAGGAAGACCTAAGAGACGCTAATCCCTAGAAGTCAGCAGAAGTTTACTAGGAAGAAGTCATGTCAAAGCCTTCTAATTTCCTTCTTTGTTAAGGATACTGTGCTAGTATATTAGCTGACACGCACAACATTAAGCTCCATGAGGGTAGGAACTTCTGTTAACTGCTATACACGCAGAACCAAGAACAATGCCAGGCATATATGAGGGGCTTAATCAATATTTTTTGACAGGCTGACTTAATAAATGAATTAACAAATTAATCAAGGAATTTGACGTTTCTTATAAAACTATTGTGGCCTTAATGGAGAAATAAAGACCAGATTTTTCTGCAGTTGGATATAGTCACAGTTGAATAAACCATAACCAAAAAAACAAAGATTAAGAGATGCCACAGAGGAATTTTCTAGTCCTAACCTAGTCAATACTATCAGCAATTGTGAGGAAGATAGAGAAGACAAATTAAGTTTGTAGATAATACCTTCCACTTAACACACTAGATGTTAGAATTATATTCAGAATTATACTAGGGAGTCCCCTGGTTGCCTAGTGGTTAGGATTCCAGGCTTTCACTGCCATGGCCCGGGTTCAATCCTTGGTCAGGGAACTGAGATCCCGCAAGCTGTGCAGTGTGGCCAAAAAGAAAAAAAAGAAAATTAATAGAGTAATAGAATAGACATATTATAGAATAGACTAATAGTATAGACCCTATAGGCTGACATTTACAGGGAAACAACTGAGTTACCATATGACCCAGCAATTCTACTCCTAAGTATATACCCAAGAGAAATGAAAACATATGTCCACACAAAAACTTGTACATGAATGTTCAATAATTTGGGCATTATTCATAATGACCAAAAGGGGGAAACCACTTAAATTTCCCTCAACTGATGGATAAATACATGTGGTATATCCAGACAATGAAATACTATTCAGCAATAAAAAAGAATGAAATACTGATACATTCAACAATACATATGAACCTTGAAAACATCATGTTAAGTGAAAGAAGCCAGTCACAAAAGGCCACATATTACATGATTCTATTTATATGAAATGTCCAAAATAGGCAAATCAATAGAGACAGAAAGTAGATCAGTGGTTACCAAGGGCCAGGAGGAGAGGGTAATGAAGAATGACTGCTAATGTGTATGGAATTTCCTTCTGGGGAATTGAAAATTTTCTAAAATTAGATAGTGGTGATGGCTGTACAACTCTGTGAACATACTAAAACCACTTAATTATACACTTAAATAGATGGATTTTATGGTATATGAATATCTCAATAAAATTGTCATTAAAAAAAGAAATAAAGAAATCAACTGATGAATACAGACGTCTGTCAAAAGAGCTGTTCATCAGGAAGACACCTGAAGGCTAACAATTTATCACAAACTCCACTTAATATAAACAGAAGTAATGGCTAAAGAAGTAAAAGCAACTTTAGGCTGAATTTTAGCAAGATGATGTTCATATCAAGAAATGTAGTAGTGCTGATGCATTCCACACTAGTCAGACCACGTCTACATTAGACTACATTCTATAGACCATAGACTACATTCTATCCTAAACTTAATGTCTAGAGGAACTAACTAGTATAGATCCAGAGGAATGTATACATAATTTAAGAACAATTAGAAACCATGTCACCTGAGAAACACTTGAAGGAATGAGGATTGCTTAGCGGGGGAAAAAGATTCAGAAAATACAACCATCTTCAAACAATATGAGAGTCTGTTCAGAGAAAATAGAGTAAACTTGTCCTGTGTTTCTACAAATGACAAAATAGAGGCTTAGAGAGGGAAGATTAATTCCATCATGGACTTGAACTAATACAGTTATGGCTATCTCCTAGGTAGTACTTTCCATCAAATGAACAGATTCAAGTAAATATGAAAAGTCACCTACCAAGGATTCCTATTTTAGGAAGAATTCCTATAATATGTAGTGGATTAGAGATGATATTTAAGTTCCCTTCTAATTCTTAAATTCCGTGATTTTATCCTAATTCAAAAATATATAATGAAACAAATGAAATAAATGCACGAAATCCCAAAGAGTAGACAACATAAATTTTACCTCATTGTTCCGTAATGGTGGTTTTCCATTTTTCTTACTGCAGAGAAAAAGAAAAAAGAGCAAGACAGCTTTATTTGCAAACTGTTCCCATCATAAAATATTATTTTAAGATATCAAAAGAATATATCAAATTCTCCAAATGATTTCTTCTTTTACATTTCATACTGAGATAGAATATATTAAATACAATAGTCCAACTGTATAATCCACAGTCCTCTAAGTATAAATCACAAAAAGTGCTCAATAAATGTTAACTACTACTATAATATATCAGGCATTACGTTGTAATTTTTTCATACACACACAACTACACTTATTTTACAAATTCTCCCATGGAGATGCAGAGTCTGTTTTTCCATTGAATCAAGGCTTGGCCAAGATATTAGCAAATTGACACAAGGAAGGCCTTGAAAAACGTTTGTGCATTGGGCTCAGTCTCTTGCTGCTGGGAATCTTTTCCCAGCCATGTGAGCAATCCCAGGTTAGCTGCCTAAAGGATGGGAGACCATGTGTCATTTCCATGTTACAAATGAAAAAACTGGCTTGGGGGACTTCACTGGCAGCACAGTGGTTAAGAACCCGCCTGCCAATGCAAGGGACACGGGTTCGAGCCCTGGTCTGGGAAGATCCCACATGCCGCGGAGCAACTAAGCCCGTGATCCTGCACTCTAGAGCCCGCTCACCATAACTACTGAGCCCGCTCACCACAATTACTGAAGCCCACGTGCCTAGAGCCCGTGCTCCGCAACAAGAGAAGCCACCGCAATGAGAAGCCCGCACACCGCAACCAAGAGTAGCCCCCGCTCACCGCAACTAGAGAAAGACCCAACGCAGCCAAAAATAAATAAATAAATAAATTTTTTAAAAAAAAAGAAAGAAAAAACTGGCTTGGAAAAGCCAGTACCATGCCCAAGGTTCACGCTACTCAAAGTAGTTAACTAGCACCCCAAAACAATATAATAACCAGGCTTGGCTTCTTTTTATACACACTACCATAGCACCCTATGCTTCTATATAACATTAATCACATATTAAATCTCTTGTTTAACATATATTTCCTCCCACTATATTAGTCCTATGAGATCAGGAGCTATTGCAGGTTGGCTTCTCCAAAGTAGAGGCGAGGTGGTGTTCGGAGTACAAAATGTTTATTAGAGATCAGTATCTGTGAAAGGAAGGCAAAGAAAGAAAGTTTGGGCAGAACTCAAACTGTGATATAGGCCAACAAAATTTCAGCCAACCAAGTGGGAAGCCCTGAATCAAATACTGTCCATCATAGTACTCTGTGATGGGATGAAATGGTCAGGTCTTTAAACCTCTTTCTAGCTCAGCATGCAAATGTATGCTGCTCCAGGGAGATCATGACCTTGAGGGAGGTAGCTCTGCAGGTAAGGCAGACCCTAGAGATGTGTGCAGAAGGGGCTACCTGGTAATCTGCACTCCTCATAGCTGGATAATGAGCCCTTCTTTGAAGGGGAATCTGGGTAGCATATCTCCTTGTCTACTACAGGGGTCATATATTACCCAACCCTGTATGTTCAATACCTAGTTGAGCCACAGCAATCTGTACAGCAATTAGTGAACATTTTCAGTAATAGGATACCACGTCACTGAATAACGCTAGAAAGGCAAACAACTATTGATACAATTCGGTAGATGCTATCATTTTTAAACTGCTTAGGTTTATTACTGTTTCTAGTTTCAATTATACTGCAGGATTGTTCATCTGTTTTTAAATTTCCATGAGACCGCAAAACTTTTTCACAGAATGCCTTTTATATATATGTTCAAGCATGCACAGTTAATTATGAGCCCCTTTTATAAATAAGGCTTTCTAAATTCCTCTTTTTAAGAATTCTTTAATGTTTCCTCAATTTTGAAGATACCAGCTATATAAATACATATAAATTACTTAGGATAAATTAGAGCAGTATACTATATTTATGAGCTAAATCCATTAAAATAAAAGTATTCAACATGTTCAAAATATATTATCAATATGCACACAAAATGGCGAGGTATCTATAATACCTAGAACAATCACTAAATATCAGTTATCTTGTTACATTTCAGGGTATAACCAAGTGAAGTTATTTTTAAATCTAATTTTGTGACCATGTGAATGATGACCGTAAACCAGTCTATTATACCAATATCAATGTCATGTTCAGTCAGGAGCTGCTCATCTATCTTCTTCTCACTCAATAAATCAGCACACTTTCCAAAATACGATGGCACTCCTGCATCAATCCTTTTCATTGCCTTGCCCAACATCCAGGCGTGGGCAAAGGCAAGGAAAAGAGAATTGCAGTACCAGGATAAGATATATAAAAACAACTTGGTTGCTAGAGTATGAAACAAAGGCACACAGAAAAGATACATTATCAAGTGCATGTGGTACTGAAAAGACAGGTAAATTATAAAAGTGACATGGTCAAGAAGCATTCAAACGTCTACTAATTGCTTACTACATGCTAGACACTATTCTAGATCAGCATTTCTCAAACTTCGTGGTCTCAGGATCCCCAAGAACTTTTATATATTTGTGTTACATGGATATTTATCATATGAAATTTCAACCTCATAAATTTAAAAAATACTTATTTACTCATTTAAAGACAACAAACACATTACGTGTTAAATAAAATTTTTATAAAAATAGCTATATTTTCTCAAACAAAATAATTTAGTAAGAAAAGTGGCATTGTTTTTACATTTTGGCAAATCTCCTTTATGTCTGGCTCAATAGACGACAAATGGATTCTCATATCTGAGTCTGTGTTCGTTCTATCTACTGCAATTCAGATAGGTAGCTGTAAAACAGGAGTATTCTAATAACTGTGGATATTCTTCTGTGATACTACAGTGCTGCAATGCAGTCTGATAATTATATCAATGAACTTGTACTCTGATACAGTAAAATTCACTGGTCTATGTTATATTACACTTTAAAAAAAATAAATTTATTTTATTTATTTATTTTTGGCTGTGTTGGGTTTTCGTTGCTCTGCATGAGCTTTCTCTAATTGCGGTGAGCAGGGGCTACTCTTCGTTCCAGTGTGCAGGCTTCCCATTGTGGTGGCTTCTCTGGTTGCGGAGCACGGGCTCTAGGCACATGGGTTTCAGTAGTGGCAGCTTATGGGCTCAGTAGTTGTGGCTTGCGGGCTTAGTTGCTCTGCAGCATGTGGGATCTTCCCAGACCAGGGATGGAACCCGTGTCCCCTGAATTGGCAGGCGGATTCTCAACCACTGTGCCACCAGGGAAGCCCCTATATTACACTTTCAATGGCTCTTTTAACCCACTCGAAATTTTCTAAGATCATGCATTAGTCATTTGGAAAATGCTGGTTCACTGAGTTATACAGTAGGCCTTCCAAATGTAATACATTTTATTATACAATATTTTAAAAATTATATTTGTTAATATTACCACCAACCTCATCAGAAAGGTCTTAAGCACTGGGAAACTAGCAAGCTCATGGTAGCAGACAAGATTTCCAAATTCTAATTTTCACTTGAAAGCTTAAACTGTAACATTAGCAACAAACATTGCCAGTTGTTTTTCCTTGAAGAAAATGTCTGCAATATTGAAAGCTGAATAACCAGAGTTATTCAGTCTTTCTTTCAAGTAAAAATGATGTTCCACCAAAAAAACAAACAAAAAAAGTGGCTAGTTCAGTTCACAACTCAAACAACTGCACAGTGCTTTCCCTCAAGACAACCTCTGTATTTGATATGCTACGAGAAGTGCTTTTGCAAATTTCTTGTTTTTCTTTGGCAAAGACATTACAAAAAAGAAAAGACAAGAGCAGTAACCAGCTATAAAAAGTATAGGAAGGTTTTATCCAAGAAATGTAAAGTCAGGTTAACATTTGAGAAAACAAGGTAATTCATCATATTAACAGTCTAAAGAAGAATAAACATATGATCGTATCAATAGATACAGAAAAGGCCTATAAAACCTGACACCTACTCATCCTAAGAACTCTCATCAAACTAGAAAAAAAAGGAACTTCCTCAGTCTGATAAAGGACATCATCAAACACCTACAACTATCATCATACCAATTAACAAAAGACCAAGTCTCTGTAAGATCTGGGACATTGCAAAGATGCCAACACTCACCACTTTTATTCAATATTGTTACTGAAGGACACAGTGCAATAAAGTAAGCAGAACAAACAAAAGGCACATAGAATGAAAACGAAGGAGTAAAACTATCTTTATTGCAGACTCTATAAACACTATATAGAAAAGCCTAAGGACACAGGATATTAACTCGGTGCTTTGTGACAGCCTGGAGGGGTGGGATAGGGAGAGTGGGAGGGAGGGAGACGCAAGAGGGAAGACATATGGGAACATATGTATATGTATAACTGATTCACTTTGTTATAAAGCAGAAACTAACACACCATTGTAAAACAATTATACCCCAATAAAGATGTTTTAAAAAAAAAGGAAGCTGTGGGGTCTGACTAAGCTGTCATAAAGGGATGGGAGAAGGAAACTCAACGCTGCATAGAATAAAGCAGTAACTGGAGAAAAATGGAACCATTTCATAAAAAAAAAAAAAAAAAAGAAAAGCCTAAGGAATCTACAAAAAAGCTAAATGAGTTCAACTGGTTTCCAGGATACAACATCTATATATAAATACCAATTGTATTTCTACATATGAGCGAAGAACAATTGGAAATTGAAATTTTAAACATACCATTTATAAAAGCATCAAAAATATTAAATACTTAGGGCTAAAATTAAAAAGAAAAAAAAAAGACGTGCAAGACTTGCATGCTGAAAACTACAACACATTGCAAAGAAATGTTCAAATAAGACTAGATAGATATATATCATGGTCATGGATCAGAAGACTCAATATTATTAAAGTGTCAATTCTTTCCAAATTGATTTAGAAATACAATGAAATCCCAATCAAAATCGTACCAGACTTTTCTATAGAGAGTAACAAGTTGAATCTAAAATCCGTATGTAAATGCAAAGGACCTAGAACAATCAATAAATTTTTACAAAGAAGAACAAAGAGGAATTGCACCTAATTTCAAGGCTTATCATAAAGCTATACTAATCAAGAGTTTGATATTGGAGTATAAACAGAGATCAAAGAAACAGAAAAGTCCAAAGTAGACCTACACATATAAGGTCAATTGATATAAGACAAAAGTGCCATGGCAACTCAATGAGGAAAGGATAATCTTTTAACAAATGGTACTGGATCAACTGGACAGACATTTGCAAAAAAAATCAAAAGGAACCTCAGATGTTATTGCACACCATATACAAAAATTAACCTGTAGTGAAACAAGAGACCTAAATGTAAGAGCTAAAACTACAAAATTTCTAGAAGAAAACAGAAGATCTCAGTAATCTTGAGTTAAAGACTTGTTAAATAGAACAAAGTACAAACTACACACAGAAAAAAAAAAAATCAATAAACTAGAATTCATCAAAATTCTAAATGTTTGTTTCTCAAAATATACTACTAAGAAAATTAAGACAAGCCACCAACTGGGAGAACATATATGCAAAATACATACCCAAGAAAAAACTTGTATTCAGAATACATAACAGACTCTTATAATCAAATAAGGTGGCAATTCATTTAAAGATTTAAACAGACACTTTGCCAAAGAAAATGTATGGATGGAAAATAAACACAGGAAACATGCTCCAAATCATTAGTTCTTAGGGAAATTCAAATTAAAACCACAATGAGAAACCACTACACACATCCACTAGAATGGCTAAGATTAAAAAGACTGGTCATAGCAAGTGTTATCAAGGATGTGGAGCAACTGGAATTTTCTTATACTGCTGATGGGAATATAAAATGGTACAATCACTTTGGAAAAGAGTTTCTTAAAAAGTTAAACATACACCTACCATACAAGCCAGCCATTCCGCTACTAAGTATTTACTCAAGGAAAATAAAAGCATATTTCCATACATAAACCTTACACAAATATTCATAGCTGCTTTATTTTTAATAGCCAAAACCTGGAAACATCCAAATGTTCATCAACAAGTGAATGGATTTTAAAAATTGTAGTTATTTCCATAAAATGTACTCAATTTTTAAAAAAACCTATTGATGCACACAACATGGATGAATCTCAAAATCATTATGCCGACTAAAAGTAGCTAGACAAAAATGTACATAGTGTAGATCCCACTTAACATGAAATTCTAGAGCAGTCAAATCTAATCTACAGTCATAGAAAGCAGGTCAGTGGTCGCTTCAGGCTGGTGCAAGGGAGAAGACTGACTACAAAGGGGCATGAAGGATCTCTGGAGTGATGGAAATGTTTGCTATCTTGATGGGTGTGATGGTTTCACAGGTGCTTACATGTCAAAACTCATTAAGTTGTGTATTTTAAACATAAGCAGTTTATTGTACATCAGTAAAGCTTCAATAAAACTATAAAAGAAAAAGATGACCAAAACCTAGGGGAGACTTTTTCCTAAGAACACAATAGAAAAGTACATTTTCTTTGTTCTTTATTGTTGGAGGGGTGAGGGAGAAGGAGATGGAGTTAACTATTCCTTAATAATGCCAACAAAATATGTAAAACTAATAAGCAGAAACTTCCCCCAACAAACTATGAGACTAGGAAAAAGAAATTGACAAAAATTAAAAGAGAAGTTTTCAGATAACTTTCAGACTAAGTAAAAAAAAAAAGAAAACAATTCTGAAAACTTTGATCAGAGTTTTGTTATCCAGAACAATAATTCTGACCCTAAAATTTCTCAGTTCATTTTTCTAGGCCAGTGTTTCCTGGACTTCAGATAATATATGAACCTCTCCTGAAGGAAAAAAAAATTCTTACAGACCCCAGCATTGACTTAATTTGGTGCTTCCTTAAATATGTATAAGCGGGCTTCCTTGGTGGTGCAGTGGTTAGGAATCCGCCTGCCAATGCAGAAGTCACGGGTTCAAGCCCTGGTCCAGGAGGATCCCCCATGCCGCAGAGCAGCTAAGCCTATGCACCACTGAGCCTGCGCTCTAGAGACCACGAGACACAATTGCTGAAGCCCGGGCGCCACAACTACTGAAGCCCATGCACCTAGAGCCTGTGCTCCACAACAGGAGAGGCCACCACAATGGGAAGCCCACACACCACAACGGAGAGTAGCCCCCGCTTGCCTCAACTAGGGGGGGCCCCGCGCGCAGCGACGAAGACCCAACACAGCCAAAAATAAATAAATAAAATTTTTTAAAATGTATAAGCATAAAATTAAGTTAATTGACCCTTAAACGTGAAGACTTAGGAGCACTGACCCTCACTGCAGTTGAAAATTCACCTATAACTATACAGTAGGCCCTCGTATCCGAGGCTCCATATCCTTGGATTCAACCAACCATGGATCATATAGTATAGAAGTACATATTTAGTGAAAAAAATCCACACACAAGTGGACCCTCGCAGTTCAAAAACATGTTGTTCAAGGGTCAACTGTATACATTCCTTTTGTTTACAGCTCTTCTACAACCACAAAATAAAATTTATCACTTAAAAACTAGCAAAAATTTTAAAGCCAATAAAAATGGAATCAACATTCTTTTAAAGTGATAGGTGAGATAACACTGCTACAACTAATCACCAGTGCTGGGGTAAAAGAGTAGAAGGAATTATTTATGTGTTGTACGTTCCAGTTAATAGCCAAGATTTTTAAATAATCTTCATTATTTTTCTTTTGTAAACAATGAACTGGCTTTAAATCACTGCTTCATTAATGTTGATGGGATAATCAATTTATTAGTATACCCCAAAACAAAATTCTAAAAATTAAAATACCCAGTGAAAATGTCATAGAACTTACTACTAATAATACAACTAATAATAAGTGTTACAAATTGGTATTTATAGAGACAAATGGAGATCCATGCAATGTAACTGCTCACAAAAATATAATTTGTATATATATATAAAACATACATATACATACATATATACACACATATCCACCCACAATACATATACATACACACACCCACAATGGGCCACATGATCAGTCAGCTCTCCCATCACTTTTCTCTCTTCAAGCTACCATGAAATACCTTATTCAGAGTATACCATGACATCTTATGAGGCCTTCACTTGGCGTAAACACATAATCTACATGTCAGCCCTATGTTCTTTTATCAGTTCGTGACAAAGTAATACACTACTCAGTTGCTCTACGTCTTTTTCATGATTTCAAACCAAAGCTTCGTTATAAGATTTCAGTTACTTAGAAATTCTATGAAAACACCTTTCACCCATAATTATCACTACAAAAGAAAATTTTAATAGCAAAATAATTCAGTATGAATACTAAGGTTGAAGATGATTTTCTTAGTTTTACATTACTACACTTCAGCCTGATGTAGGTTCTAATGCAGCAGATTTGTCTACCATACATGTGGTCTCTTTCGACGATCACTTAAGCAACAATTCAAACACAAATACGGGCACAAAAATCTGCAATACTATGGTAGTCATTCAGATGATCCAGAATGTGCTTATACTAATTTATTTATAATTTATCACCAAGATGAAAACACAGAGTTAGAAAATTCTCAAAGAACTTTAGGACCCTGAAGAATGAATCATTAGATCCATCATCTCTAGGCCCTAGAGATACTACATTAGAACACCTCGGTCAAAACCATGATATCAGCTATCACCCATTCTCTAACGACTCCCCAAATCTCTAGCTCCCTCGTCTTTCCTAAGCTCCTGACTTGAATAATCTATTTTTTTAAATAAGGTATCTGTACCTGGATCTACTGAAATCATTTTAAACTCAACATGCATTGTATGTCTGAACTTACCTTTCCACCCCAAATCTACCCTTCCACCTTCTCATTCTGAGCTGGGCCCTAACTCAGTGAATGTACCTTCTTCTATCCAATCACCTAAGCCACAAACTTGGGAATTATTCTTAGACATTCTCCCTTTCTCATACTCTCCCTATCCAATCTCTATCCATGCTCTCCTTTTCCTCTGTTGCAACTACTTCAGTTCAGGCTATCAAAATTTCTCATGTAAACTAACAATTTTCTCACCTGCTTTCTAAGTAGGTTCCTTATCATTTCTATTGTCCCCCAATTCAAGTCCTTAGCCATATCAAATATAGCTGTGTGTGTGTGTGTTTGTGTGTGTGGGCACACATGTGCACACACACAACCAAGGTCAATCAGGGCCCCAAAATGATGAAGACCTGAACAAAGGTGGTGGCTATAGAAATGGAAAGATGAAACAAAATTGCTAGAAATAACAGGGTGAGGGAATAGATAAGAGCTAAGACCTAACTGAATATGGAAATGAGAGGAGAAGAGCAAAGACTTAAAGAACTATGTAAAGATACAGGAGGTATTAGAGACGTTCCGCTCCAAACTTATGCCCTGAAAGGCAAAGATCATTTTTCCTCAGGCCTCACAAACAGTTTGCACCCTAAGCGACCTGAGGACAGTCATTCCATTTACCATAATAAAGAATAACAGTAGAAGCATTCAGGGAAATAATAATTGGACTCATTATAAATATGTTAAATTTCAGGTTCCAATAAGATAACTATATGGAATTGTCCAGGAGATTTTTTTTTTTAAGTTTAGATTTGAAGTTCAAGAGTGGAGATGTTGATTTGAAAGGAATTAACATGACAATACTGTGAATATACAATGATATAACTCCTTTGGGAAACAAAAATATGAAGTCTGAAATGTGAGTCTTATACCTGTTTATTAAGCTACTGTACTAAAAATTTTAGTATGTGCTCTTAAGAAACTTGGTTTAAGTTGTTCCCTGACTGATACTGCTCCCAGGTACTTTAACAAGTAAACTTTCCTCTTAAAATAAAAGTATGTTTACTATAAGCCTCAAAATTATTCCTACAAGTAATTTTAAATAAAATGTCTAGACCATAATCGAAAATAACCAAGCACACAGGAAACTACACTCCATAACCAAGAACCAGTAGAAATGACAGAAAACAGGAGCAGACCCAAAAAGATTTCAGATGTTGGAATTACCAAACATACCTTATAAAACAATGCAGACTATATTTAAAGAAATAAACAGATAAAATAAAACAAAGATATCTACCAAGATAAGAAAATAATAAAAAGCTACGCAGACTTAAGAAAACCAAATGGGATTCTTAAAAATAAAAATACAATTAAAATTAAATATTTAATCAATAGGTTTAATAGATTTCACACAGCTGAAGAGAAAATTAATAATCTAGCAGCTAAGTCAGAATTGACTATACAGAGTATAGCAAGGAGAAAACAAAAAGACAGCAAACAAAGAAATAAGAGACAGTAGTTACAAAAAGACTATCTCAGTTGGTGTCCAGGAAGAATAAAGAAAGAAAACGAGGCATAGGTAATGGCCGAGAATATTCCAAAATGGAAGAAACACACCAATCCACAAAAATTAAAAGGCCCAGTGAATTCTAAGGAAGACAGATAAAAAATAAATCCACACCTAACCAAATCATAGTGAGCTTCAGAAAACCAAAGACAAACATAAATCCTTAAAAGCCTCTATGGGAGCAAAAAAGAATGATTACCTTCAAAGCAGCAACAGTTACAAACTAACAGTTGACTTCTCAACATTAATAATGGAAACCAGAATATGGTGGAATCAAATCTTCAATGTACAAAAAGAAAATTACTGCCAATCTAGAATTAAACATTCAGGAAAAAAGACACTTACATGAATGAAGGCAAATAAAGACATTCCCTGGCAATATGGAGAGGGTTCATCATCAGCAGACTTGTACTAAAGAAATTTATAAAGGACATATTATGGGGGAGAGGAGGGTTGATCTCAGTTGAAAGGTATAGATTGCAAGACGGAATGGAAAGCAAAGAATGTGGTAAATATATAACTCTAAGTAAATATTATATAAAACAATAATAATAATGTCTTATAGTACTAAAAAAAAAAACCCACAACAAATGCATCTAAATAAGGAGGAAAAGTTAATGGCGTCACTGCTCTGAAGTCCTTTTACTGCCTGGGAGAATTATGAAGTATTTCTTATTGATTAATATTTAGACTTGAAAAGGTAAACAGATGGCAAAATTTCTAGGGTAACCAGTAAAAATTTTTTTAAAAACTTATATAGAGAATAACTTCCAAACAACTAAAAGAGGTAAAAATAAAATGAGGGAAAAAATCAATACTCTAACCACAAAGCAATTATGCTGGTAATTAACAGCAAAAAGAAAAATACAAGAAAAATTCCCAAATGTTTTGAAATTCTGGTATATTAAATACTGAGTCAAATTCCTAAAAAGGAGGAATCTTTTTTCCCACCCTTGAATCTGGGCCAGGCTTGTGACTTGCTCTAGCCAACAGAATGGGTGGAAGCCTTTCTGCTTTCGCCCTGGCTTCTTGGAATGCTGACCTGAGACCACCATGTAAGAAACTGGTATAGCCTACTGAATGATATAATCACTTAGATGAAAATCAAGGCATCCCAGCCACCAGCCAGCACCAACTACCAGATATGAACCTTCCAGTGCAGCCAATCCTCTACTGGGTTCCTCATAAGGGAACCCAAACAAAACAAGCAAAGGAACAACCCAGCCATCCATAGAAATAAGGGGGAAAAATAACTGTTGGGGTGGTTTGTTATACAACAATAGGTAACTGACATAAATAAAGAGATTCGCTTTGGTTTGTGAAAAGTCATGGGTCAAAGAAATTTTTAAAATATTTGAAACGAATGATATACATATCAAATGATATGTTTACAACATAAGAGTTTACATATCAAAAAAACTGTGGGATGCAACTAAACAGTGCTTAGAGAACTTTATAACCTTAAACGAATACATTAGAAAAGATGGAAAATTCATCATCTATGTGAACATTAGAAAAAGAACAACATTAACTGAAGTACAAAGAATAAAATACAGATAAAAGCAAATAAAAATGAAATAAAAGACACTCAACAGAGGTAAAGCAAAACTGAAAGTCAGATTTTTTAAAAAACTGACACATGTTACAAACTCATGGCAAGACTGATCAAAAAATAAAGGGCACTATAACCAATTTTAGAAATTAATCTATAAATTAGATGAAATCCTCATCAAAATCCCAACATGCTCATTCTAAAATTTAGATAGAAATAAAACCAATGCAAGAGTTGATACCTGAGGCACATTTCATATTTTTATAAGATTCACTGCATTCATAAAGGTTCCTCCAAAGCATCTATAAGAGAGCATTAACTACTTATTTACAAGTAGTGAATCATTAGGTTCATAATGACACTTAAGAAGAATTCATTGGTCACCTCCAGAGAATAACAAGAAACTGATGTATAATAAAGAAGCAAACATCCATCCTGCCTTTCCTAACTTAACTGTACCACTGGGGAACCAAATAGATGACGAAAACTTCCTTTTTACAGAAGCATTCCACCTTATAAATGAAGTAATAACCGAATTCAAATATCACCATTTTGTAAGACCTAATAAACTCATTATTCTAGGTATCAAATATCAGTGGCTGCTCAAATCACAAAAAGAAACCACCAGACATTATACACCTTGTGACAGAGAGTATACCACATCAACACCTAGGAAGCATTCTTGTCCAAAAAATAAAAACAAAATCTAAACTTTAGATCCAACTAGCAATTTACAGGAAATAGAGAATGAAGAAAAATTATACAACTGGCGTAATCCAAATTACAGAATATGTATAGGTGAAAACACCTGCTTGCTTCAACAAATAAACTATAACAAAGGGGAAAGAGAAATGGCATGCAGACTCATAGATTAAGAGAGACTTGAACAAAAAATCCCACAAACACATCTGAATTATAGTGCTTAGGAGCGCACCTTTGGGTGATAAAATTATAAAGAAATGCAAAAATGTAATTACTATAGAAGTCAGGACAGTACAGGGAAGGGGCATGTGGCTTCTGGGTAGATGGCAAAGATATTTCTTGACCTGGGCGGCAGTTACAAAAACAGTCATTAATTTATATACGTGTTTTATGCACTTTTCTATATTTGCTGTATAATATACAATAAAAATGTTTTTAAAATCTTAAGAGTATTTCACCATGACTATATTTTAAAAGTAATATACTACAATAAAACTGTTAATCTAACAATTAATATAACTTTGAATTTAACATAAGACTTTTTCTTAGCCCCTGAATGATTCTTGACTGTTCTTTTGAATCTGAAACCGAGTTCCCTTACTGAGTTTATGATTACTCTCTCTATCCAATTCTTTATTCCCTTTTTTGTCCCCTCTGACCTCAATCCTGCGCTAACTGAACACTAATCAACCGGAGTCAGATGACGAAGACTGCTACTGTCGATAACATCGTTAATGTACTAAAATTGCTATTATATATATCATCATTAACATACAAACCCAGGTTGTTTCTCCAGGGCAAGAGGAGCTAATGGACCCCAAGCCATGGACCACCTGGTCTGAGCCTCATAAACCGGAACATCCCGACTCCCGAAACTATGACGAAGAAATGTCACAAGATGATGATTAGTCCCAGCTTTCGTTCTTCCCCTTAAAAAAAAAAAAAATCCCTAACTCAAAGACCAAGATGGAGTGGATCTGAAGCTTGTCTCTCTCTCTCTTGCTTGGCGCCGTGCAATAAACCCTTACTTTGCTGAAAACACCTGCTGTCAAGAGTTTGGCTTTCTGTCCAGGGGCGCATGAGGCCTTGCTTGGTTACAAACCTAAGTATATCTGAAGGATCTATAAAAATGTTTTATTCTGTCTTTTACCCTCCACATGGCTAATTCACACGTAAGAACTCTTATAATCAGGTATCATTTTTACCTTTCTGATTACTCACCGATAAAATAAAGATAATAAAACAACTATCTCAAACGACTGTTGTCAGGAATAAATGCAAAATATTTAGAACCTATAATATGGCAAGTGCTCAATAAATAGTTAATAGTAAGGTTACCAGCTTCACGTCTTTGCAGTCCCTTCTTCTCAAATCGTAACTCCACTAACGCCATGCCTTTGCTCATGCTACTTTCTCTACCTAGAATGCCTTTTACGCCTTATCTCTTAAGATCAGGCACAAAAGTGAAACCTCCCCAGGTAACAACCAAAACAATCAAACATTCCCAATTCAGTGCTCCCTCCCACAGAATTATTATTAGACCACAGGTCTAGTCATACTGACTTGTACGACTTTTCTATAGATTTGTATTTCCACAAGACAGGGGTTAGAAATAATGTTCATCAATTTGGTATCTCAATGCCTAGCTTAGAGACATACAAGAAGCATTCAATAGAATGTACTGGATAAACATTGTATTTCCTTCCACATTGAAAGTTTCTTCACTGAAGTAAGGGGAAGTAGCTATTTTGTTGAGCCGGTGATAAAATACAGAGAGAAATGTATTCACTCATCAATAGTTAAATTGGAAATTATCTGATACGTTAAAAATGGGATCATTTCATTGATTCTGTCCTACACTTGCCTCCCCCAGTGCCTCCACTGTTTTACTAAACACATCTTGGGCATTACTGCAGGGGAAAGAAAATGAATACCATAGTTGAAAACACCTTAAATCTAATTTCCTGATGCAACAAAATTGTACCACAGGTAAATGGAGAATAATATTTTAAATAAAATATACCAGGAGTTTCTTTTTTTAACTAGAAATTTGGTGTGAAATGTCCAGACACAGGATTCCCTCTTTTAATAGTCTGTGGGTTTCTTAACAGCAAAAATCTTGCCTAATTTAATTTTTAATCTTCCCAAGTACCCAATACAAAACTAAAATGAAATGGGTTCTGTCTTCTCTCACTCCAGGATCCATCTAGGAAACAGACCTACTCTCATTCACTACTGTGTGTTCTCAGCACCTAGCACTAAATGTTGAATGAAGGTACAGACTTGTATCATACCCCCCAACGCTCGAGAATAGGACCTTTTTTTCATCTCTATAAACCCAGCATCTGACATGTAGCAAGCACGAGATGTTTTGTGAGTTAGTGCATGATCTTTGGGTCCCTTTCTCTGAGTGGTTCATTGATTCCCATGCCACCCTACTTCCTCCAGTCCTTGCTCTGGAATGAGGAAAAGATCTGATTCTACCTCAACTTAACTTAAGTTAACCTCTAAGATATAATGAAGAAAGAATGACAGTAACACTGAATATGGAGTCAGAAGATTGAGTTTGATGTAAATTACCAAGAAGCATTTTTATAAGCAAATTAAAAACATGCACAGTAAAACGGAAATGTAACAATATGCCAATACCATATTAATCAAAGCTAAGATGCGTCGGCTGTAAATTGCATCCTAATTTCAGAGAAGCTGAAATGTAAGAACGTCCTACTCACTAAAGTATGATAAATTTATAGGACCATACTTTTTCCTTCTGAGGAGACATTATGTGTCTCATTGCTTACTTCATAGGTTTATGAAAGTGTAAATGTTTTAAATAGCGACATGCAGCGACCTACAGACACAGTATGCTGATTAAATAACCAAATTATGATTTACCTAGAGAAGCTGCCTCATTCCACATAGTACATTTATTTTTAATGCCAACAGATAACTACTGGCACTAAATTAATGCCAGTAACTTCTTAAGCAGAGAGTAAATCATACAACCCATGTTTATGTCTATTATTATGGTACCATTACAGTGGTATGTGAGATTGTTATGTCTATTCACAGATACCAAATTAGCTGAATGCTTTGATGAGCTTTATTTTCAATTTTATACTTTATTAATTTAATTGCAATCATTCAGGACTGCTAATTAGCCAAACAACAAATGCATGTTTTTTTTTTAAAAAACACCTTTACCTCACTCACTAGTTTTATCTAACAAGGCTTCAAACTATCTTAATATGCATAATAGTTCCCAATGAAGAGCGCAACCATCAGTTATCCAGACCATTTTATCCTAATGCTTATGGAAGGCTATATTCTTAAAAGAGATGCCTACAACAAAAGTTATTTCCTCATAAAAAGAATGTTATGATAAAAGCCATATTCTTAAGCAAGGGCCTTATGTCTAATTTTTTGTAGAAATGACTACAAATGTCATTTATAAAAACTCTAACATTCTGTAAAAGAAATCACTCCAAAAAAAATAACAATAGGGAAATACAGTACCCATTTTGCATAAAATTTAATTTGCCATATATAACTCTAAAGAAAATTATAAAGAGCGCCTATCTTTCGTCTTCATAACTCCAGTTTAGGGAATTCCCTGGGAGTCCAATGGTTAGGACTGACTCCATGCTTCCACTGCAGTGGGCATGGGCTCAATCCCTGGTCAGGGAACTAAGATCCTGCAAGCTGCGTGGTGAGGCCAATAAAATAATAATAATAATAATTCCAGTTTATATTTTATTGCAACAGATTAGAAGGTGGTGATATTCATCATCCATGACCGAAAAAGGAAGACCATTTCCCACTGACTCCACAGCAGAAACATCACAGAGGAGGAAGGATTCTGACTGGCCCAGTATGGATCAAATGCCTAGCTGTACCGTCACAGTGCCAAATATCACCAGAAGGAAAGGTGTGAAAAGGTACCAGGTAAGTTAAAGATGAGAACCAATACAACCCCCAAAAGGTATCATTTAAAAGAAAGGTTATAGTGACCTAAATACGTTGTTCTATACTTAGCCCTGTCCGATAACTTATTGACAAAATATACAGAAAGAATACTAATTAAATGTGCAGGATCTACTGTATAGCACAGGGAACTCTACTCAATGTCTGAGGTGACCTAAATGGGAAGGAAACCCAAAAAAGAGGGGATATATGTATATGTATAGCTGATTCGCTTTGCTATACAGTAGAAACTAACACAACATTGTAAAGCAACTATACTCCAATAAATTTTTTTTTAATGTGCATGATGAAAAAAAATTTAGGAGAAAGTGATGTGCCCAAACAAAGATAAGTTGTAAATACCTACACCCAGGTTTAAAAAAAAAAAAAAATCAAACACAGCAAGCTAAGAAGGGGAAAGGAAGGGAAAACAATTGTGCAAGCTAAAATATGAGTGAAGAATACTGACTGTCACAAAAATGAATGTAACCTCACCTATTTTAAATAAAGTTTTGGATTTACAAAGCAGGTAACAGCCCACTCCACTCTGTCAGTCAGACCACACTTAGAATAATGAATTCAGTTTCAGACCTCCCTTTAAGGGGTGGAGAAATAGAGTATCATATTCAGGAAGCAACAACTGAAAAAACACAGAGGACTGAAACCATGTCACATAAAAGTAACTTAAATACTTTCCAACTCTGAATGAGTCTATCAACTTGAAAGGTTTCTTTAGGGAGATTTTCGTGGGCATATTTGAGGAAATTTTTATGAAGGCTCAATAGTTACTGAGTACATAACAAGGGAATGTTTTGCTGTCCTTTGGCAAGCACAGGGAAAGCTAAAGCTATCTTCTATTTACTGAGCTTTGTTCCAGCTACTGAGTTAGGACATTTTCTCATTTGATCCTCACAAGTACTGATTAAGTAAATACTATTAGCCCTGTTCTACAGATGAGAAAACTGAGGCTGAAAGAGGCTGAGTAAATTGACCAAGATCACAGGTCTAACAGATGGCTGAATAAAAACCTGAACCCATATCTAACACCAAAGACCATGTTTTATACTATGCTGAGTGCCTCCATAATAAAGACAGGTTTCTGCATATAAAAATATGCATTCTTGGAAATTAAAATAATCCTGAAACATTATTTTACATCTCTAAAGTAGTTCCCCCTCCAAAAAAATTCAAACATCCCTTAATGATGATTAGAGAATTATATTAGCACTCATTCATAGTATTCTATGGTACAATTCTTAAAAAGTAATATGTGGAATTTGTGTAGCTCCAGAACGTTTATGTTTTCCTTTTCCACAAAAACTAAAGAAAGCTTATAACCTTCATTCATTAATCCTAATTCTGGCAATTTATTCCAAGGAAATAATTCAGCAGAGACAGAAATGTTCACTCACAAACACACACAGTATTATCTGTAAAAATTACAGAAGCAATCTAGATACCAAATATTTAAGGGTAAAATAAATTATGATATAGTCACACAAAGGAGTATTTATGTATTTCTTTTAAAATATAGTAATGAGGTTCATGTAGAAACACAGGAATGATGTCTATGCTTTAAATAAAAATAGCAAACCATGTCTATAACTGTGTAAAAATATAGGCATATAAATAGTAAAAGGTAATAAAAATAAAACAGTATGTGTGTTATGGTGATGACATTATGCATGGTTTTTTAATAGATCTTTATTGGAGTATAACTGCTTCACAATACTGTGTTAGTGTCTGTTGTACACCAAAGTACATGATTTTTAATTTCTTAAAATTGTCTTTAATGTTTCTACTCTATTGTTAACTGTCAAAAGCAGGTTCTAAAATAATGATACTATTTTTATAAATTTCTAAGACTTGCTTTACCCATGCATATAGAAGGGGCCCGGCTCCTAAAGAGCTCATAATATACTTCAGGAGACAACATTTACATGTGTAGCAAGAAAAAAATTGTTATTTAAAACAAACAGTAACCACAGCTCTAAGAAAAATGGGAGGGAAAACAGTGAGGATGTATGGGGAAAGAGAATTCCAGGCAGGGGAACAGCAACTGCAAAAGCCCTAAAATGGAATGCCTGGCCAATGATGCTAATGTACCCAAAGCTGAGAAGTTTAACTATAATAATTAAAAAGTCGGTACCCAGTTACCCCAGCATACCACAGACAGCTGCACAGTTCTGAGAACAGGACCTGCGTCAGTTGGTTTCTGTATAGAGCTGCTTTTCCTGGCAAATCCTTTAAGGCCTTCTTTACCTATAGCTGCTTAAGCATCTCCTTTTTATTCTGAGGATCCATATGGCGATGAACCCTACAATATCCACTCATGGTTCAACCTAAGGGTCTCATGCAACTCCAGCCCCTCACCTGACACACGCCTGTACTTTGCAGAACATTCAGTGGGCCTGTGAAACTGAGAAAAGTGAAGCCAGCCCCTTCTAAAGCTTGATATGAAAGGGGCAGATCTCAAGAAGGAAAGCTGAATTCAGTATGCAGGAAAGCTGTAGGGAGGTTAGTGGGGACAGAGTACAGGGAGTAGAAGCTAGAGATATGGAAACATCCAAGGGGTACAGAAAAGACCCAGCAACAGGCCACAGGGCTGAGGCTCAGGGGAAAACAGACAACAAATTTCCAACAGTGGGAATGTACAAGAAACTTGTAAATAAAAGAGCTTCTCCATTTTAAGCTGCTCCCTGTGTTGCAATATAATCCCTGCCACTACTCCCAAATTTTCAGTAAAGCTCTACTACAAATACTGCTTTGTGACTGATGCTTTGAAGGAATCAAGGCAGATACCAAAATGACAGGCTCAAGAGACAACATACAAGTGGGTTCTAAAATAGAGCAGAAGCATAGAAGTAAGGCATGACTAAGAGAAACACAAGCTCCCTGAAACTCTCCAAAAATATTTGGTTATTTCCTACCATCTATAGATTGGGGATTTGAAAAAGGACGAAGGAGGACCCCATAAGCTGGTGGGCATGGCTACACTCCGATGGCTAACAACTAGATCATACCCAGTCAAACAATTAATAGATGAAAAAAGAAAAGCACCTAAATACATGGTTCATAAGATTAAAAAGGGGTTGTTTAAAATTACTTCATGGAAAAGGTGACCTTGACGTAACCCTTAAAGGATAAGAGTTGAAGAACAGAGGATACAGGAAGAGATATTCCAGGTATGGCTAATATCATGAATAAGGCTCCAAAGCCAGGAATGAGTGTGGCCTGTTCAGAAAACAGTGCAGAAACTGGCCTATTTGGAACAGAGAGTAGTCACTGGCAGGCAATGGA
Source organism: Neophocaena asiaeorientalis asiaeorientalis (assembly GCF_003031525.2). Lineage (NCBI taxonomy): Eukaryota > Metazoa > Chordata > Mammalia > Artiodactyla > Phocoenidae > Neophocaena > Neophocaena asiaeorientalis. Next base: position 866,857 of record NW_020173758.1, on the reverse strand, counting down.
ATAAAAGATTAGCCAGGTAAGGTGAGACCAGATAAAGGAAGGTTCTGAAATCCAGGAAGAGAAATCTGAACTTTGACAAGCATTCATGGGAAGAGAAAGAAAACTGCTTTGTTCTGTTTTTGTTCTTTGTTTGGTTTTATTAAGATCATAAAATAGTTTGGCAATGTAGACTGGTCTCTTCCCTGCCTTCTAATACTGGCCCACTGATTTCCTACCCCTCCCTACCCCCCCGTTCCTGTTATATAATCTCAGGTACACAACTATCACTTCTCTGAAGATAATGCCTTTACTCATGTTTGAACTAGTACCCCATCTCCAACTGCCTGTCAGACAATTACCCTTAAAAATTCTTCAAATGGGCTTCCCTGGTGGCGCAGTGGTTGAGCGTCTGCCTGCCAATGCAGGGGACACGGGTTCATGCCCTGGTCCGGGAAGATCCCACATGCCGCGGAGCAGCTGGGCCCGTGAGCCATGGCCGCTGAGCCTGCGCGTCCGGAGCCTGTGCTCCGCAACGGGAGAGGCCACAACAGTGAGAGGCCCGCGTACAGCAAAAAAAAAAAAAAATTCTTCAACTATCCTACATCATTTGTCCACCCTATAAATACTTACTGAATGTCTATCCTATGACATGTGCAAACTAGGAATTTAAAGATGACTCAGTCCATGTCCTCCTGAAACTCACAGTCTGATGCAGGTAGAAGCCAAGAAAATAAACTACCATACAGAGTGGTAACTAGAGTAGGGGAATGCTTAGAGCAGCCTGAGAGCAGAGGACAACAACATCAGTTTGGAGATCAGGAAAAGGCAGGAAAGTGCTAACTGAACTGAGTCTTGAAGGAAAATAAACATCAGAGGGTGGGAAGAAGTGGTGGGGATGACAGTGATTACAATAAGATCGCAACGGCTGGGCAGAGCCTGTCCTACCCAGAGTGTGTTAATTCCATATGGCTGGCTGAGTCGAAGTAGCAAAGGACCAGATCATGAACATCATTCACTCATGCTAAGAATTTTGTATTTTAGAATAGCTGAAAGATTTTAATGAAGAAATAACATGATTATATTTGTGTTTGGACTGAAAGAGTACCACCAAGCTTCTTCCTCCCATAAAATGCAACAAAAATCTGATAAGGGCTGCTACTGACTTTCAATTTATCTCATTATTCATTCCTACCCTCTTTCTAGGCTTAGCTCACATCCTTCATAAAACCTTCCCTAACTCTTCCCAAACACATTAATCTCTTCTTTCTCAGAATTTTTAATATATGACTGTCTGCACTGTCATCATCTTACATTTTTAACTAATTCACACTTAAAGATGCCATATTTTTTTTAATGTATGTGTAACACATACACGCACACACACACACACCTCTCCATCCCATAGCACCTAGTAATACAACATTCTGAAACAGATACTTCCTTTGAACTGAAATACATGGTCTCCTTTATCCATGAGTAAGAAGATTCCACTATTCCCCATATAAATAACAAACAAAATAAGATGTATGATTAAGCAAAACTAGGGCGAAAAAGGTTAGTACGGTGGTCATGTAGAATGAATACAAGAGAACTTTCTGGGGAGATGAAAATGTTCTAATTTATGAAAGGGATGTGTTATACTATTGTATCCATTTATTTTAAAAATGTACAAGATGTGTACAGCTCAATATATATAAATTTTACCTAAAAATCAGGGGCGGGGAGCAAGGAGCTATAAGAAACAAGAATGGTAAAATGTTAATGGTACTTCTTGTGTGAAGTGTACAGGAGGTCCATTATACTATTCTGCTTACTTTGAATATGTGTGAAATTTTCCGTAATAAAAAGTAAATTTCACCCAGTCAAATCATATGTAACTAAAAAATTATTCAGAACATTAAATTACTCATTCTCCCAATGTCTGGAATAAAATGACACTGTAACTTTTAAAGTGATTTTATTATCTTGATTAACTATCTGGTTCCAAGGAATATCTTCTAAGACAAATCTACTGTCAATAGCATAGACAAATAAAGGTCAAGCACTCACAGGTTCCTTCATTAGGCACCAGATAGTAAAATTAATTCGCCCTGTTACCACAGTCACCCGAAAAGCCAGTAAAATATAAAGTTAGAATTTTCTCATCTTCAAACTATGATGCCAAAGATAGCAACTGAAAGATATCCAAATGATTATGGAAGTATATTATCTACAAAGATAGATTTGACACTATTCTTAATGGTTTTATAGTAATGCAACCATTTTACCTCAGTAATTTAAACATCACGCTTATCTGCTCATAATTTGCACTCTCCTCCCACAAACTAACGTGTAAAATAAAGATTTTCCTCACTACTGCCAGTGCAAAAGGTTAACAACAATCTTTTGTTCAGTTAATTAACTGCTGCATAATTTAATCCCCCAAAAAGTTTACAAAGTTTCTCAAGAAGAGGTTTGTAAAGCATTTTATATAATAGTGAATAAACACTTAAATTATTTAATAAAACTGATTGCATTATACCATCTTGCTATCATTGCTACTATTTCCCATTAGATTATGTTTCAAATTTCCCTCGCTCAATAATCTATGGCCTTATTAATCAGTAACTACTTTAGCTGTGACTGGAAGGGACTTGAAAAGAGCTTCTGGGCTGCTGATAATATTTTTATCTGGGTGCAGATGATGGTGATGATTACATGAGTGAGTTCTATTTGTGAAAACTCTTCAAGCTCTACACTTACGTTTATTTTTCTACAACTATGTAATACTCCAATAAAACAAAGTTTTTAATTAAAAAAATCATAAAAGCAAGCCAGAGCTGTTAGGGCTGTCCTCAAATCCCCCTCTCCCATACTAAAACACCTGTTCTATGCGCTAAAACACTTGTCTGTAAAAATGTAATTCAAAGTTATTTTATAGCATTCAGCATTTTCTACTGGCATATTCCCAGATAACAAATAATTTCCATTCATTTGCAACTGGGAGATCAGAAAGCACACAATCTAACAGAAAATTTTGTTTATATTTTCCAGAATAAATCATTTTAAAAGCAAACTGAAGAGAGGAAAAGTGAATAGGTACTGTACTGTCCTGACAAAGAAGCAAATCATTTTCAACTTTGTTAAGCAGATTTAGGCAGGAAAAGAAAGACCACTGCTTCAGACTAATAAGATAAAGACGCCAGGGGAAGGTTAGTAAGAACTTTATGGGAAGGAAGGCCACTTGTCAGTGTTTTAGTCCAAAATCTACTACTAATAAGATATATTAGGCAAGTCAAAACAGACGGCAACAGTACCTGCCCAAAGAAATGAAGTAAAATGGATGAAAGCACTATGCTAAGATTTAATATTAAATATCCAACAGTAGCAAGAATGCGTTGGAAGTAGCCTTTTCTCATTCATTTGCTGAAGGAAAGTGACTCCCAGCAAATAAAAAATTATGTCTTGTAACGCCACAACAGTAACTCAATTCTCTCTCTTCCTTCTCTAATCTTATAATCTCCCAAAGTTAAATTTAAACATTAAAATTCTCGAGGGAGAAGCAGCGGAATATAATCAAAAGGGATCTGGACCCTTATCTAGAACACACTTTCACGTTCCACCTGCGAGTCAGGGAAACGAACCTTGCCCTCCAAAACCTCGGAACCGATTCAGCTTTTCCGATGAAATGCTAGGGCGTTCACTGGCCAACTCGAAGGGGACACCACTTTAGAAAGCAACTTTGCCAAATGGACCCAGGATAGTTCACACAAACCATCCTCGCGACTTTCAACTGCAACTACTAAGGTATCGTGCCAAACCTCACTCATCCAATGACTTAGACAACAGCCTCCAGTCTGGTGAGTCCAATCCCCTTCCTCAAATCACACATACACGTCCACAAAGCAAATCCACGGTCTGTAAGGAGATGAGATGGCAAAACAAGAATACACCCATAAAGTTGATGCAAAAAGGAGGAGGTGGTGCTGATGCAAGAAAGGGGAGGACATCAGGGGCGACGGCCTCGGGGCAGAGGCACGGGTTTGCTAGCGAGCGCAGGAAAAAGATTCGCACACCCGGGGGCAGAGTGAGCAGCCGGACAGGCCGGCGGAGCGCAGGGAGCACGGGGGACGCCCGCATCGCGGGGACACCGGACATCCTGACATTGGAGCCTGGCAGCGGCCGCAGCCGGCCCCCTCTCCGCTTGACCCCGCTGGGCAAAGGCACTCGTCCGCCAGGCGAAGAAGAGAGCGCGGGGAGCTCACGTTCGGGCCCGGGAAGGCGGCGCGGCCACGGGCCTTCTTACCCGTGCAGGCCGAGGGCGCGGCGCCGCTTGTGGAGCAGGCAAAGCAGCAGGAACGCGGCCCCCGCCAGCGAGGAGTTTCGCACGGTCAGGTACTTGCTGAAGGCCGCCATGGCACAGCCTTTGCTAGCGAGACGGGGACAGGCACGGGGACGCGGCGGCGACTACCGTAGTGCAGGAAGCGCGGGGGAGACTGGGAGGAGAGGAGCGCGCTGGGGGCGGGCAGTGCCGGCCGCGCAGGACCGCCCTCTGGCGCGCGCCGCCGCACCGGCCGCGCGCCGGAGCCCACCTCGGACTTTGGCTCGTGGGGAGCGCGCGCGGGCGCCACGGAGGCCGGAAAGGTCCCGGGACGGGCTCTGCGCACGCGTGGACCCTCGCAGGGTCTCTGGGAACGCGGGCTCGGAGACGGCCCTGGGCCTCCCTCTGCTGCTCCTGGCTACTGCTGGGTCAGTGTGTCGCCCCTGGCTCACCCCTACCCCCCACCTCCGCGCGCACACACGCGCAGGCTTTCACACGAACTGGAAAAGCGGGCCTGGCCTGCGCCGGGGGCTTCGTGGGACCTGCCACTCCACCTCCAGGATGGGCCGTTACCACCCTCTTAAAGGAGCCAGGAAGAAGGGAAACGGCTCCGTCGCAGAGCATTTACACAAAACTGAGGGCTCAGTAATCCTTTAGATGAAAACAGCTGTCGGGAACTCTCCGAGGTGTACGGAAATGTGGAAAGAATGACTACAAATCAAAAACCTTTTGCCAAGCCGGTGTTTTCTAAACCGTAGATTATAGTCTCTAGGGGATTGTGATATCGGTTTGATAGATGGAGACCACCACTTCTTTTTTTTTAATGAAATCTAGAAGAATAGAACACAATAGAACAATCTGAGAGTGCATTACATGTAAAGGAGTTGTTTTGAGAAATTTTTATACCAGTCTTTTATATCTATGTGTCCTGAGGAGTGATACAAAATGTATTTCTTGGGCTTCCCTGGTGGCACAGTGGTTGAGAGTCCGCCTGCCGATGCAGGGGACACAGGTTCGTGCCCCGGTCGGGGAAGATCCCACATGCCGCGGAGCGGCTGGGTCCGTGAGCCATGGCCGCTGAGCCTGCGCGTCCGGAGCCTGTGCTCCGCAACGGGAGAGGCCACAACAGTGAGAGGCCCGCGCACCGCAAAAAAAAAAAAAAAAAAAAAAAATGTATTTCTTAATGTGGGTCTGATCAAACAAAAAGTTTGAGAAACACTGTTCTTTGCAGAGGGACATTCAGACATAACAAGAGTGCATTGTATTAATGCTGGCCTTACTCTCAGAATCAGAAGGGCATTACAGATTACAGCATTCTTCTGTCAGGCCCGATGATACAGAATTTCTTATCCTTAGCATTTAGACTCGGGTATGTACAGTGACTAGCGAGTCCCTGTCTTTAGTTGAGGAAACGAGAAAAAAGCAAGTGTGTCAGAAAATAAGTACATAAAACCTTGCATAATACACATATTAAAGTAGCCCACTCTGAAGTAGCCCACAAAACAGTGGTTTCCTAGATGTTTTCTCAATATAAATTGGTAGTTGCCTAATAAAGATTACAAGAGTCACTCAGTAAGACCAGAGGGAACGTTACTAATTCACAATTGCATAGTACTGTGAAAGTGTTAGGGACCTTGGGAGAAAGTGACTGTACCATCTTGGAGTTTGTAGCACTGAAGGAAGGGCATGCAAGGTTAGTCCAAAACATGTCTAATTAGTAAATAGATTATATTTCAAAGAAAAGATATATTTAGGAAGTAGACTATAGTTCAGAGGAAAGATAAGAATGACTCATTGGGCAAGATATTCTAAAAGATACCCTTGTTCAAGGAGCATGAGTGATTCTTAAAAAATGAAATCAGTTAATAATGAGCTCAAATAATTTTAGTTGTTCATAAAGCCCATCATATAAAGACCACCAGGGACAAACCTGTAACCCAACAAAGTTAGGTTTATTAACTTACTGCAGCAAAGGAAACCCCACGCAGCAGAGGAAGCAGAGGAATTGTGGGTATGTCTCCAAAACAGGGAGGAAATGGGGTTCATTATGGTATCAGGGGAAGGGAAGCATTTAGGTAGATTCTAAATAAAACAGTACTTAATAGGCTCAGAGCAAATCAGATCTGTATGTAAAGGGGTTAATATCAGACCTGGCTTGAGAAGCAGACTAGTGGTTCTATTTTCTTGAAAGATAAATTTAAGATTAACGTAGAGTATTGTGTCCAAACCCCACCCTGCACTGAAAATTGAAGCCAATTCTCTAAATCAAAGTGACCTGGAGGGTATACACCCCCCAGGCAAGAAAGGAATGTTCTGTTCTCACTAATATGAGTTCCAAGCAATGAAGTTTCTGTCAACCTAGGATTTTAGAGAAGGTTCCTTAGCACTGTGTCCTTTGATAATTAACCAAAGCAATTTTTTGGATTTATACTTTATAATACTAAATGATTTTTTTAAGTGTGAATTAATTGGGAGATCTTCAGGAGCTCTGGTTTTTAAAGAATTTGAACTATTGGGAATAGGGAGGAGAGAGGCATATGGAGCTAGGGAATCTAGAAAGCCTCTTGAAGAGATGTTGTGACAGCCAGCCTCCAACACTGTCCCAGATGATCCCTGCTTCCTGGTATTTATGCCTTTGTGTAATCTCCCTCATGCTAGGACTGGTCTGTGTAACCGAAAGAGTATGGCAAAAGTGATGGTATGTGACTTCTGAAACCAGATCATAAAAGGCATTGTGGTTCCCGCCTTGGTCTCTCAGATTGCTGCTGCTGGGGAAGCCAGCTGTGCAGAGAACAAATAGCCCTAGGGAAGAACTGAGGACTCCTACCAAGAGCCAGCACCAGGTTCCCAGCTTAGGAAGCAGATCTGCCATCCCCAGTCAAGCCTCAGATGACTGCAGCCTCATGAACCATCCCAAGCCAGAACACTCAACCAAGACGCTCCTAAATTCCTGACTCACACAAACTGCAGGAGATAATAAATGCTGGTCGTTGCTTTCAACTACTAAATTTTGGAGTAATATGTTATGCAGCTGATGTGATTTGGGCCAGGCCTTGAAAAATGGATGGAAGAAAAGGGCTTTAGGAGAAGATATAATAGGAGCAAAGCTACAGAGACAAAGCAGGTACAAAGCAGATTCAGGAAGATGATTAACTCTGGTGTGGATGGAGGTTCAAGAAGGGGTGTGAGGGCTTCCCTGGTGGCGCAGTGGTTGAGAGTCCGCCTGCCGATGCAGGGGACACGGGTTCGTGCCCCGGTCTGGGGAGATCCCACATGCCGCGGAGCGGCTAGGCCTGTGAGCCATGGCCGCTGAGCCTGCGCGTCCGGAGCCTGTGCTCCGCAACGGGAGAGGCCACAACAGTGAGAGGCCCGCGCACCGCAAAAAAAAAAATGAAGAAGGGGTGTGAAATGAGAGAAAAGGATGAAATGTTTAATGGAAGATCTAAAACACTAAGTTAACCAGGTGGGATTTTATTCGGCATGTAAGAGGGATTATTGCAAGTTTGGGGGAAGGGTAGTGACCTCAGCTATCATTTAAGGAAGACCATGCTAGTGGCAGTGTGTAGGACAGATTGAAGGAGCGAAGCATCAAGTAGAGAAACCAGTTTGAACACTCTTGAAATAATCTAGGTAAAATGTTGTGGGCATCTGAGAGAGTGCAGCACAGAGCAAACAGGAAGGAAAGGACTTTGTGGATTCAAATTGGGTGGGGATGGGTGAGATCATTACTTAGTAGGAAGAAAAATTTTTTATTAACTCCAAAATTTCCTGGTTGAGTGCCTGAGAGGATAATATTTACCAGAGAGCAGGGGCACACAAATGGCACATCTTGTCAGGAAAGATATTGAGATGCAGATGAATAAATTCCTCACTGGTTCCTCATCACCAAGATAAACCCCAAGATCCTTAGCATCTTACAGAAAGGCAGTTATGATATAAGCTCTGCCTACCTCTCAGAATTCCTAACTTGGCACTCTTCCCCCCCAACAGGTATATTCTACCTCTGCCCCAGGACACACTTCTATTCCCCTCTGTGGTTTTCCCTCGAGTATGCTATTCCTTCTACCTGAAATACCAATGCCGTTCTGCCCTAACATCCTTTAAGATGAAGCTTTGATGGTCTCCGACCCCAAACTGTTTTCTGACCACTTCCCCCCACTGCCTGCAAAGTTAATTACTCCCCGCTTTGTACTATTTATGTTCATATGTAGTTTTATTAATGTAGAACTAGGGTGTCAGGGAGGCAGATCTTAAAACTTTTTTAAAGAGAAACAGCCAATCATTTCTCTGACAAGGTAAACACCTCTAGTCACAAGGAACAGTTCATCTTTGCTTAGAAAAGAAGCACTTGAGAAGCTCTTCTTACTGACACGTTTATAGGAGAGTTTGGTACCCATTGGGTTGGGGAAAGTATGTAACAGGACATCTGGACAAGACCATTCCTCCAAATAACCCTAGTTAGCCCAAATTGGTAATGTGAAAATTTGCCTAGGATTGCCTTCTGGGAAGAAAGACTGAGATGTCAACCTCTTTCCTTTTGAGGTTCCATATTATTAGAACCTTCTGATAGACTGAGATAGTCCTGTCACATAAGCTCAGGATCCTAAAGAGAAACCCCCAGGGAAAATAGGAAGCCTGGGCTGGTGAACTAGTTCAAAAACAGCCTTATGGCCACAAGGAGAACTGGTTCCAGCACAGTACTTGGCTAAGTCATGAAGGCCATCCAAATTCAGCCATCTAGGAATACCGTGTTCTTTGGGAACAGTATCCAAGCGTAGAAGAACTTTGGGAGTCCATGCTTCAGCCACTCTACAAGCTGTGCACCCAGGACAACATGACAGGGGAGCAAGGATGCTGAGGAGAGCCAACTCGCAATGGCAACAGCAGCTAGTACCCGAAGAGTTTTGGCAGTAGTTCCCTCTCTTACCTGGAGACGGACAACTTTTAACTTCTCTGGGCTAAATTACTGCCTGTGGTTTTTGGTGAATTAGGTGAGAAAGGCAACCTCAAGTTTAAGACACACGTTTTCCTAATAAAGACCTAAATTGAGCAATTAATTGGAAAAATAAATGATATGAAATGATATGTGACTATTACCCCAAACTGATGGAGCAGGTCATACTGATTAAAAGCATTCACACACACAATTGTGCTTTTTGTTTCTTTAGAATAGATATATCCTTAGGCCCTATATACTCTTGACACACAGCAAATGTTTGTTAACCTGAACAAATATTTTGGAGTGTTAAGAGGAATGCCGAGTGGAAATGCCCAGTACGTAATCAGAAAATTGAGATCTAGTTCATAGGAAAAAAGATCAGTATTAAACATTTATTCATATGAAGATATTTGTTAATGACTTACTATGTGCCAGGAACTGAGGCCATAGGTGAGAAAAAAAGAATAGTCCTAACCCAGAACAGTCTAATAGGTGAACAGATATTAAGCAAATAATCAAATAAATATAAAATTCCAAATATAATAAGAGTTTCAAAATCACATTTAGAAAAAATATACATGGATTTAGAGGTCTTCCATATACAAAAGAGATGAATCCTTGGAACTGAATAAGAGTTAAAAAGAAGAATGGGCAGTTGAGAAGTGGAGTGTAATCCCATGAAACACCTACATTTTAAGGATAAAGGAAGGAAAAGGAGCCAGGACAGTGAGAATACTTTACAAGGTAGTATGGGAATGCAGAGACATGAGAATCGGAGAAGTCAAGATAAAAGAGAGTTCCAGAAGGTTATAGGAGCATGAATTCTGATCAGTAAGTATTGGAGATACATTCCTTTGTGAAGCCTTTTCTGGACTCTCTTTTCCTCTCTTTGGTGTCCCCAATGCACACTGTTCTGATTTCTGTCACAGCTCCTAAAATGCTAATTTATTTAAATGGCAGTGACCATTACAAGGGAAGAAACCAAGTCTTATTTTTCTTTAATCCTGCATCATCTCAATAAAAAGAATTGGATCCATACCTCATACTCCAAACAAAATAAAGAGAATAATTTCCAAATTGATCAAAGAATGAATAAAAAGAAAAAAGAAATTTAAAGAAACTATAAAACTATTGGAAGGAAATATAAAATAATTCTTCATGAAATAATTATCTTATAACCTTGGCATAAGGAAGACCTTTACCAGTATTAAAATCCAGAAACTGTAGAAGAAAATAATTGATGCCTGGCTACTAAAAATAATTCCTTCATGACAAAAAACACAATAAACTGAGCAGAAAGAAAACTGTAGGAAACAAGTGCACTTTATTTCATAGACTAGTGGTTCATTTTCCTAAAAGTACATCAAATCAGTAAGAAAAAGACCATAGCTAAATAGAAAATGGGTAAATAATATGAAATATAGCTCATAGAATAAAAAATTAAAATTAATACGAAACGATGCTTTTTGTCACACATGATAAGTGATACAAAATAAAACTACACTAAAATACAATTTTCATCTACCAGATTGGCAAAGATCCCAAATTTTTTAAAACATACTATGAAATTTTTTAATTAATATTTCTAAGGGGCAGGTAAATTAGAGCAAACTATAAAATAATTGATCAAAAGCTTTAAAATAGTCACAAATGCACATACCCTGTGACCTAGTAATTCACTTCAGGGAATTGATTCTGTACATGTACTCTCAGATAAGTGAAATGTCATAGATATAATGCATCTTTGTAAAAGAAAGGAATTGGGAATATTCTTTAATTCCTATCAGTGAAAAACTGGTTAAATAAATGTAATGGAATATTGTACATACATTAAAATAATGAAGCAATTCTGTATGTACTACCATGGAATGATATCAAAATATAATATTAAGCAGAAAAAAAAACCCAGGAGCAGAATAGTATGTGAAATGTGTTACCATTCATAAAAGGAGTGGAGAGGCGAGCAATATATACTTACTTGCTTATAGATGAATGTAATATCTTTGGAAGGATACTCATGAAGTTGATCGTATTGACTAGTTGCAGGAAGGGTAAAATTGTGGTGAAAGGCAGGAAGAAATATTTGCACTGAATAAATGTGTACCTTTTATATTTTTCACCCTGTGAATATATCATCTATTACATTTCAGAAAAAAATTTAATGAGGTGAAATTCACATAACATAAAATTAACTATTTTGAAGTCAACAATCCAGTGGCATTTAGTACATTCACAATATTATACAACTGCTGCCTGTATCTAGATCTAAAATATTTTCATCACCTCGAAAGAAAACCCCATACCCATTAAGCAGTTACTCTCCACTGTCCCCTCCCCTCAGCCTCTGGCAACCACCAATCTTCTTTCTCTATGGATTTATCTATTCTGGATATTTCATATAAATGAAATCGTACAATAAGTGACATTTTGTTCTGGCTTCCTTTACATAGCATAATGTTTCCCAGGTTCGTCCACATTGTAGCCTTCCTTTCTATGACTGAACAATGTTACATTGTACGGATAGACCACATTTTATTTATCCACTCGTCAGCTAAGGACATTTGGATTCTTTCTACCTTTGGGCTACTGTGAATAGTGCTGCTATGAACATCCATGTACAAGTATTTGCTTGAGTACCTGTTTTCAATTCCTTTGGGTGTACACCTGGGAGTAAAATTGCTAGACATATAGTAATTGTATGCTTAAATTTTTTGAGGAGCCGCCAAACTGTTTTTCACAGCAACTGAACCATTTTGTGTTTCCACCAGCAATGAATGGGGGTTCCAATTCCTTGACATTCTCACCAACACCTGTTATTGTTTGGGTTTTTGATCATAGCCATCCTAGTGTGTCTGAATACTCATTGTGGTAATGATTTGTATTTTCCTAGTGACTGATGATGGTGAGTACATATTCATGTGCTTGTTGGCCCTTGTGTATCCTCTTTGGAGAAATGTCTGTTCAAGTCCTTTGTCCTTTTTAAAATTGGGTTGTTTTCGTTGTTGAGTTGTAAGAGTTCTTTATATATTCTGGATACTAGATCTTTATCAGATATATGATTTGAAAGTACTTTCTCTCATTCTTTAGGTTGTCTTTTCACTTTCTTGATCATGTCCCTTAATGCACATTAGTTTTTAATTTTGACCAAGTCCAGTTTATCTGTTTTTTCTTTTGTTGCTTATGCTTTTGGTGACATATCTAAGAATCTATTGCCAAATCCAAGGTCATGAAGATTTATCTGTTATATCTTCTTCTAAGTGTTTTATGGTTTTAGCTCTTATATTTAGACCTTTGATCCATTTTTAGTTAATTTTTGCATATGGTATGAAGTTGTCTAATTTTCTTCTTTTTTGTGTGGATATCCAGTTATCCCAGAACTATTTTTGAACCTATTATATTTTTTAAATGAAATTTAAGTATAAAAAAAAATAAACTTAGTCTTTTCAGCCTTTCCTCCTTTTGTGGGGTATAAAAGTTTTGGGGTCTCATACATAACTAAGGAATTGTAGAGGCCCCTTCATTTATCAGTTCTCTGTCTGTACTATCTGTGACTGAAGCGTCATTGTCTCAGCCTGCACAGTTCCTTCCATGCCAGGAGATTTTGGATGAGGCTAGGATCTTCCAACCTAGCATTTAGCTGACCTGGTATACTCTGCAGCTAAAGAACCCCTCTCTCCTCCTGTCTCAGGCAAGATCTTTTTATTCTCTTCAAACCCCAGTCTCAGTTTAAGCTTTGACAATCAAAAGTCATAAAGCCATCCTACCAAGCCCAGCTGAAACAATGAAGCATAGAGCTTGCTCCATGAATGGGAAAGGGAAAGGGGAAACGATAGGGAGAAAACATAAACTGATATTATGCTGCTACCCATGTATTGGGAACCTACATACAGGAAATTTGAAAGCAAAGAAGATAGTCCCCACCCTCTTGAAATTAACAATGTAAGGACAAACACAGGCTAGGGAGTTATAAGGTGCCAAGTTTCTGATAACATTTATTTCTGTATTTACTTTTACATTTACATTCACTTCAGTTCTCTGTCTGGTCCACTGTGCCCCACACTTGCATGCTCAGTTCCAATCATTTTTAAGCAAATCCTGATTCAAATAGTAGTTACAGTATCGATGCCCTATCTGACAGGCTAAATTCTCAGTCATCCACTTGTATGTGGGATCCAGTCAACCAGACGCAGCTCCTGGGCCTCCGTAAAGCAAAGTTTGATTCATTATTCAGCTGAATACCACCATCTCTCTTTTAGAACTATTGTGCTGCCCTGACCAAGGCTGGGACTGGACGCTATGCTGAGTCTTCTCAGGCCTCCTTCACAGAAATAGAACTTTGCATAATTCCATGGCCAGCCTAGGGTCCTGCTCCCTAGTCCCTTTATATGACTATTGGCCATGGTCTGATTCCTGGATTCTCTACCACTCTGTGCTATCCACCAGAATGGAAATTTAAAAGGCTGCTAGAATTTGGTGTGTCAGGAAAACCATAATAAAGCCAGAAAGATATGAAATAAAAAAGCTATAAAAAGGCCAATGAAGTCTTTACTGTTTTCATTTATATAATTTTTATAAAACTGAAAATGCATACTGTTTTACCAATATAGTTGACCCTTGAGCAACATGGGTTTGAACTGAGTGGGTCCACTTTCATACAAATTTTTCTCAGTAAATATAGTACCTGTGTTTTCATTTTGCAGGTCTTTAAATTAACAAGTTTGGAGGAAAGTTTGTCTTCGATAAGGGGTCACAATATATGGAATCAAAAGAAGTAGGGTTTGAGTCCTGATTCTATCCAAACTGTTTCACCTTTCATCTCAGGTGAGTCATTGATCAATTCCTTTGTTTTTGAGGCAGAGAAAGCAGCACTGATTTTCAGCTGGGCAGCGGGGTCAGTGCCCCTAACTCCCACATTGCTCAACGGTCAACGGTGTGGCTGTATATTGTAGTGATAAATTGTGAGATAAGAAAAATGTAAATTGGCTTATAATTAAATTGCAGATCTAAATTAATTCATCCTATGTTGTCTCAATTGCCTATTCATACAATGTTTCAAAGATCTATCAGGGATCTTTAGGGAAAAAGGACTGAAACATAAAACATTTAAAACTATAAGGTGACTTATTTAATGTAAAAATGAGCATAGGCAAAAATGCCTTAGAAGTTTCCAAAAGGAGCAGAATAATATGAATGGAATTAGCATGGCGAAAAGTTCTCTGTTCTCTGAATGTTCCTTTTATAGACTCTTATTCTTACATGATGGTTGTGGTATCATTTCTTATCTCTCTGAGACTATGAATGATAGTTATTTTTAAGTTGTCTTCTCTCTGCACACTCTGTTTTCTCCAAGTTATTATTTCTTTTTTTTAAATTTTTTTTAATTTAATTTATTTATTTTTGGTTGCGTGGGGTCTTTGTTGCTCATGCAGGCTTTTCTCTAGTTGCGGCAAGCAGTGGCTACTCTTCGTTGTGGTGCGCGCGGTTCTCATTGCAGTGGCTTCTCTTGTTGTGGAGCACAGGCTCTAGGCACGCGGGCTTCAGTAGTTGTGGCACGCAGGCACAGTAGTTGTGGCTCGCGGGCTCTAGAGTGCAGGCTCAGTAGTTGTGACGCACAGGCTTAGTTGCTCCGTGGCATGTGGGATCTTCCTGGGCCAGGGCTTGAACCCATGTCCCCTGCTTTGGCAGGCGGATTCTTAACCACTGTGCCACCAGGGAAGTCCCCAAGTTGTTATTTCTATCATGCCTTTATCTTCCACATAGGAGATTTTCCTTGGATGTCTAATAACCCTTGATTGTGTGTTCATGATCCTTGATCGTGTGGAACAATTTTTAAAGCCTAAAAATTAGCACTGATTAAAAAGAAAAATACCACCAACATGTAGGTATTTTACTTTATTCAACTGACTTAGTTTACTTTATTTACTTTATGCCTTCGTGTCTATTCCTATATTTACTTGGGCCCTACTTTGTGAAACAGGTTCAAGAAGATGATTATTTAAATCATAATGGTAACTATGAGGCGGAAAGCTATAAAAAGGTAAGCATGAGCAGAAGATTGTAAAGCTACAATGGACCTTTTTTTTGATGCTAATGCTTTTTTAAAATTGAAGTATAGCTGATTTACAATTTTGTGCTAGTTTCAGGTGTATAGCAAGTGATTCAGTTATACATGTATATATATCTATTCTTTTTCAGAATCTTTTCCCTTATAGGTTATTACAGAATATTGAGTAGAGTTCCCTGTGCTATACAGTAGGGCCTTGTTGATTACCTATTTTATACATACTAGCATGTGTATGTTAATCCCAAACTCCTAATTTATCCCTCTCCTTTCTTTCCCCTTTGGTAACCATAAGTTTGTTTTCTATGTCTGTGGGTCTATTTGTTCTGTATATAAGTTCATTTGTATAACTTTCTTTTAGAGTCCACATATAAATGATATCATATGATATTTGTCTTTCTCTGTCTGTCTTACTTCACCTAGTATGATAATCTCTAGGTCCATCCATGTTGCTGCAAATTATATAATTTAATTCTTTTTATGGCTGAGTAATATTCCATTGTGTATATATACCACATCTTCTTTATCCATTCATCTGTCAATGGGCATTTAGTTTTTAAAAAACTAAAAGTAAAGCTACCGTATGATCCTGCAATCCCACTCCTGGGCATATATCCGGAGAACACCATAATTCAAAAAGCACGCCAATGTTCACTGCATCACTATTTACAATAGCAAGATATGGAAGCAAACTAAATGTCCATCGACAGATAAATGGATCTTTACATCTAGACCCATGGCCTTATTTACAGATGAAGAAACTGAGTTAAGGAGAGGTGAAGTGACTTGGCCAATGTTCTGTGACTAATTAGTGACAAAATCAGTATAATCTTCCCTATTCTATTTTTTGTTTCTATATTCTTCCCAGTTCCTTCCTCTGTAATATAGTTACAGGAAGACAGACCCATTCAGAGTAGTGTATAAATGTTGGTACCCACTTGAATTCAAATATTTCTGTTTAAAGTTGTTAACTTGAGGTTTTAATAATCAAAGCAGGATTATTAGAAAATAAACAATGAGATTCATTAAACAAATTAAGAAATTGCCAATTAAATATAACTTTTTAAAGAAAGTTATACATAGGAAAGTTGACTTGATTACTAATCCCTAACCATTAAGAAGGTTTTGATTGTTTTGTTTAAATTTTTTGTTTATTTTCATCTTATGATCTATTTATTCTATTCTCTTGGTCTCAATTAATTGCTCCCTAATATCCCTGATAGCACCTTGGAGCAGCTTTGTTCATAGTTTCATTTGTGCTACAAGAATGAATGGAGGGCTTCCCTGGTGGCGCAGTGGTTGAGAGTCCGCCTGCCGATGCAGGGGACACGGGTTCGTGCTCGGGTCCGGGAAGATCCCACGTGTCGCGGAGCGGCTGGGCTTGTGAGCCATGGCCGCTGAGCCTGTGCGTCCGGAGCCTGTGCTCCACAACGGGAGAGGCCACAACAGCGAGAGGCCCGCGTACAACAACAACAAAAAAGAATGAATGGGTATTTTTTCATCATGACAAAATATATGAACCTTACTCCTAAAGTCAGCTCCGAAACGAGGAAACTCTAGCAGCATTCTCACTAAGGTCAGGAACAACAGATGCCTGCTATCTCCACTATTATTTAACATTCTCTGGAGTTACTATCCAGTGTAATTAGACTACTGGAAACAATGAGGCAGAAGAAAATAAGAAGTAAATCTATCTATTTGCAGATAAGATGGTGATATACCTGGAAAACCCTAGAATAAGGGTCAGCAAATTATGGACCACAGGGGAAATTCAGCCCCTCATCTGTTTTTTAAATAAAGTTTTAGTGGAACACAGCTATGTCTACTCATTTCTGACTTGTCTATGGCTGCTTTTGCACTACAATGGCAGGGTTGAGTAGTTGCATCAGAGACCTTTAGACCATCAGGTCTAACATATTTACTCTCTGGTCCTTTACATAAAATGTTTGCTGACTTCTGCCCTAGAGAATCAATGGTAAAATTATCTCAAACAATAAAAGAATTACAAAAGGTAGCAAGATATAAATTTACCATGCAAGAATCAATAACATTCATATATACAAATAACAACCAGTTAGAAGATATAATGGATGAGAAAACCCCATTTACAATAGCAACAAAAAAGAAAAAATATTTCAGAATAAACCTAATAATAAATGTTCAAAACCAATATGAAGAAAATTATAAAACAGTCCCAAAAGACACAATAGTAGTTTTGAACAAATAGAAAGACATCCCCGTTCTTGGTTAGGATGTTTCAACATCATCAGTATGTGAGTTCTCCCTTAGTAAACACTGCAATTTCAAGAAAAATCCCAACGAGCTTTGTTTGGAAGTAGGTAAGTTAATCCCAAAGTTCATATGGGAAAATAAACATGCAAGAACAGCTGACAAGAAAGCATTTAACCCTTTCAGATATTAAAATATACTATAATGCCTCTATCATTAAAAGTGTGGTATTGATACATGAATAGATAGACCAATGGAATAGTACAGAAAATCCAGAAATAGAGCCAACTGCATATAACAGTCTAGCATATGATAAATGTGGTATCTCTCATCACTGGGCAAATATAATTTTTTTTTAATAAATGGTGTTGAGACAACTGGATAACCATTTGAAAAAAGATAAATTTAAGTCCATTTCTCACACCATACACCAGAATAAACTCCAAATGGATCAGATATCTAAATGTAAAAAATAAATTAGACAAGTACTGCAAGAAAACATGAGTGAATTCCTCTATAGCACAGATATCAGAAAAGTCTTTCTAACTATAATTAAAAATCCAGATGCAGTAAAAGAAAAAGATTGATAAATATAAGGACTAAAAATTTTAAAACTTTGATCTGTCCAAAAAACAGCATAAGCAAAGTCAAAAGACAGATGATAAACTAGAAGAAAGTATTTGCAACCTACATTCCAGTTAATGGGATAATATCCCTAATTTATAAATAACGTATAAAACCTGAAAGAAAAAAAGCCTATAGAAAAATGGGCAAATGACAAAACACAGACAATTTACAAAAAGAGATATAAAAAATGGCCTTTAAACATATTGAAAGATGTCTAATAAGAGAAATTAATGGAAGTAAATTTCTTACCAATAGCAAGTTACCCTCTGGCAATAATATGAGGAAAACAGACACCCTCATACATCACCGTGGGAATGGAAAAAAAAAAATGAGGGAAGTTGGGAAATACAAACACAAAATTATACATGCATTTACCCCTTGCCCAGAAATCCTACTTCTAGGAATTTAAATGCCCAAGGAAGTGGATCCACTTCCAGAAATACAAAAATCCATGCGCACAAAATTCTCTCTTGCAGCATTATTTGAAATTGCAAAATAATGGAAACCAGCTGAAGATTCAAGCATAGGACATTGATTGAAGAATCTTTGGTACAGGTACACAAAGAAATTCTATGCAGCTTTAAAAAAAAAATAATAGAGAAGATCTCTGTGAATTGAAATGGAGTAATTTTAGGAGGTATGACTAAGTTTAGAAAAAGCAGAAGGGCTTACATAGGATATTATCTTTTATGTACAAAAAAAGGGAAAACAAGGATACATACTTATTTTGCTTATCTTTTTTTTTCTGAAATTTATTTATTTAACTTATTTATTTTTGGCCGCGTTGGGTCTTCGTTGCTGTGCACGGGCTTTCTCTAGCTGCGGTGAGCAGGGGCTACTCTTTGTTGTGGTGTGCAGGCTTCTCATTGCGGTGGCTTCTCTTGTTGCGGAGCACGGGCTCTAGGTGCACGGGCTTCAGTAGTTGTGGCACGCGGGCTCAGTAGTTGTGGCCCAGGGGCTTAGTTGCTCCGTGGCACGTGGGATCTTCCCGGACCAGGGATCGAACCCGTGTCCCCTGCATTGGCAGGCAGATTCTCAACCACTGCGCCACCAGGGAAGCCCATTTTTGCTTATCTTTACAAAAAGAAACACAGAAGGAGAAACTAGGTAACAGTGAAAGTGGTGGCATACAAGGATAGGAGGAAATAGGGTGGAAGGAATGTGAAGAGAGTATCTCTTCTCTGAGGATACCTATTTGCATAATTTTGATACTTGAAAGTATGTTTATGTTCCACATATTCAAAAATTAAATCCAACCACTAAGAATGGGGAGAAAATCAAAAACTTAAAGCAAAATAAAACAAATGAATCTAATTGTACTTCAAATGAATACCATAACCACACTGAGGGAAGAAAAAGGAAGGAAAGAGCCCAGGAAAGAAGGAAGCCTAGACACTTATGAACAATTATTTGACTACACACCCTGAGTCTTGGACAGGGTGGGGGCTAGGAAAGAATTACAAGTGAATCCTCAGCTCATTTTAGAGATTTGTTTATTGTAGTAGTACGGGAAAATACTGAAGCTATTTTAGAATATATTACAGGATTGAACAAATGTATTGATGTTCCTGGGAGCTGGAGATCTCACAGAGGAAGAAAGGACATACAAATATGGAATAGAAGAAGACAGAAAATAGCCCTGAGGGCATGGAATGGAACTGAAGATCTCAGGTATGAATTTATGATTTCTAAAATATGCATATGGGGTGTGTGTGCATATATCAGTGCATGTGTGTAAGTATGTAGGTATAGGTATTTAATTCTGTCCACTGAAAGGACCAAGAAGCAAAGATACTGGCAGCAAAGATCATACCTAGTACTTAGATCTTGGTCTTTAATACCATTCTTCACTAAGACGAACCAGGGCTCCTCAAAGAAATGGCTAATACCAGGGATGGAGCAAAGCAGATGTTAGATGAACCTGAAACATCTAGTTATACTAGAAAATAAGGAAGTGATTTAAAAAATCATGGGAGAAAGAATGTCACAAGAACACAACAGCCATCTTGAAGAGACTTCTCTTAGCCAAATCTGGGATAATTTGTGTGTCAAAATATATAGAGTAATGAATTGTAAGCCATTGAAAAAATAGAAATTAATGAGTTCGTACCTATAATAAATAAATAAATAATAGTGCAGAGGAAAGAGCTCTTGATTACAGTTGAATGTTGAAGGCCAACTGGTAAATGTGGAAGAGTAAGCAAGTTGGAAAATGATCATTTTGCAACAATCACAGTAAAGATTGTATCAGGTAAGAATCACCAATGATGCTAAATCTAGGAGGAAATTTTCATAAGGAATAGGATATTTTCTCGATTCTAAATTATCTCTGCATAGTCCACCTATGATTTACAACAGAGAGGAAAATAGTAATTTTACACTGAATAAATCAGACAGCATCTTGACAGGGCAATCCAAATTAACATCACCAATGGGGGACAGATGGACAGTTCATGCCTCTAACTGTGCTACCCTGAGAAAGAGCACCTCCCATGCAGTATTCTGGTCTAGACTGCATAATATAAATCTAATTCTGAGGAAACATCAGAACAACCTCAAATGAGTAACACTTTTTTTTTAAAGAGAGGGGGGTACCAATTTGTCAAAAATGTAATGTTATAAAGACAAAAAAAGGCTTTAGAAATATTCCAGATTAAAGGAGACTAAATAGAGGTGACAGTTAAAAGCAATAGCTGATCCTAAACTGGATTTTTTATTGGGGGAGTAGGGGACTTTGTTAAGGACATTATTGGGTCAATAATTGACAAAATTGGAATACAATTGATAGATTAGAGTATTACACTGATGTTAAAGTCACTGAAATTGGTAACTATACTGTGACTATGTTAGAGAATATCCACATTCTAAGGAAGTATAGACTGAACTTTTTAGGAGTAAAAGGCCATAATTTTGGAGCAAAGGACCTTCAAATTGTTCAGGGAAAACACACACACACAAATGATAAATAAAGGAGACTAAATAGAGGTGACAGTTAAAAGCAATAGCTGATCCTAAACTGGATTTTTTATTGGGGGAGTAGGGGACTTTGTTAAGGACATTATTGGGTCAATAATTGACAAAATTGGAATACAATTGATAGATTAGAGTATTACACTGATGTTAAAGTCACTGAAATTGGTAACTATACTGTGACTATGTTAGAGAATATCCACATTCTAAGGAAGTATAGACTGAACTTTTTAGGAGTAAAAGGCCATAATTTTGGAGCAAAGGACCTTCAAATTGTTCAGGGAAAACACACACACACACAAATGATAATGCAAAGTTTAAATAGTTACAATAGATAAATCTGGATAAAGGGTATATGAGTGTTTTGTGCAACTTCAATTTTTGCTACTTTTGGTAAGTTTGAAATTATTTTTTAAAAAGAAGTTTTTTAAAAAGAGAAAATTTAGGGATTCCCTGGTGGCGCAGTGGTTGAGAGTCCGCCTGCCGATGCGGGGGACACGGGTTCGTGCCCCGGTCCGGGAAGATCCCACATGCCGCGGAGCGGCTGGGCCCGTGAGCCATGGCCGCTGAGCCTGCGCGTCCGGAGCCTGTGCTCCGCAACGGGAGAGGCCACAACAGTGAGAGGCCCGCGTACCGCAAAAAAAAAGAGAGAGAAAATTTAAAGACATTCGAGAACATCCGTAGCAGCCTTATTCATAACAGCCTAAAACTGGAAACCCTCGTGTCCATCAACAAGAGAATGAGTAAATAGTCTGTGATATAGCCATACAATGAAACACTACTCAACAACAAAAATGAAGAACTACTGACAAATACAGCAACATGGATGAATCTCAGAAACTGAAAGAAGATACATGCACACGCACATGTGCACACACGCACACACACGCTACTTGATTCAATGAATATGAAGTGCAAGAACAGGCAAAATACTATAAACGTATCATAGAAGTCAGAAAATGGTTGCATTTGGAAGTGGGGTAAAATCGACCAGAACTTTCCGGGGTGATGAAAGTGTTCTATATTTTGTTTGGGGTCAGGGCTTTATGGGTGTTTACAAATGTCAAAACATCAAACTGAACACTTAAGATCTGTGTCTTTTATGGTCTACAAATTATAACTCCAACTAAATGAATGAATGAATAGACAAACAAACAAGCTAATTCTTTTTTAAGGGCAATAACTTAAGGTAAATTCAGGTTCAAAGAGAAGTTAACATCCCTGGAATTTGTTCCAGTGTTAAGACCATTATGTCCTGAGAAAGATCTGGAGTTTCTAAAAATAGCAAAGGGAAATAATTTATCTTAAGAAGACCTAGGGTATCTGAAAACATGGAAGGGAAATAATTTATCTTAACCATCCCTCAAACAACCTTTAGAATATTTAAGAATGTCCTGTGGGATGTATGGTTAATTTCAAAACATAACTAACCAGTTTGTTAACCCCAAAAGATGCATATATTGCTATACTTGTGAGGATCCCCAGATTTTGCTGCTAACAGTTTTTTATATTCTCTCTTACATATAAGGAGTGGCATGTCTTTATAGAATTGGGGCCTGTTTGGGCACCATTCTGTGCTGGGAATGTTCTCCTGATTTGCTCACACTGGGCCCAAACCAGGGCTGCAACTACATGTGTTACCTGAGTTCCACCCAGTTCAGGCATCTATCTTTAGCAGTACATGAAGGAGTTCATTTTATTCAAATGATAAAAGGATTAGTCCACAAAAACTAAATTGTGCAATGGAAATAATGCTAGTTTAAATATCTGTGCCGTATTTCAAGTACTCACAGCTATAATCATAGCATAGCTTTAGAGTTGCAGCAGCGCCTCTCCTCTAGATGCTGGTGTAGGCTTCATCCAAGAGGCACTAGGGTGATGCTCTATTCCAGTCCTGTGGCAGCTCTGCATCTTTGGTCAGGCTGGCTCTGAGATTTCTCTCCTTGACCTCTTTTGTTCCAGAATGCCACACTGGTGCAGCTGGGGGGTCATTTCCTATTATCACAGCTAGGATACAAATTCTGAAGTTTCCCAATCTCTTCAGTTCATCGAAGTTCAGTTTCAAGGGCACAGATTTTATCAATAGTTCTTTTATCGTTCTAGAATATTGTGCTTCTAATTGCTACTGCTCCAATCTTTGCAAACAGGGACTTCCACGAGAAAATCCTTGCTGGTGCCTTCTGTCTGTGAGCTGCTCTATGAATCCCTACTAAACCCCTGCTGTGGCCAGAGTGGAAAGGTTTTTTATAGACCTCCATGGCATAACACGGAAGATACAAATCATACTCCCCCAACACATGACTGCCCCTTTATCCACAGCTACCGCAGCTGAGGTCAAAACGGTCTACTTACCACCTCATGGGTGTTTTACAAGTTGTCCATTTCACACTCATCTATATTTGGGTTACAGATTGATCTGAGTATACATGCCTTTGAACAAAAACACCAGGAAGTAGAAAGAACAATGATCTGGCAGTCTTGAGTCTGAGATCCAGCTCGGTTTGTCATAACAAAACTTGTGTGACCTTAATCTCTGATATGTGAAATAAAACAATCAATACCAGTTAACTCTGAGAGTGGGGCTTGGAACCATTATTAACTACTAGGCCAGATATGGACATACCAATGGAGATAAAAAGAGCTACAGAAATAGTCAAACCCTTACATATTCACACATACAAACAACTGAGGGAGAATTGTTTTCATATTATACCTTTCTCTACCATTAAACAAAAATGTGTGTGTATTTTGTAAACTTTAAAAATACAAAAAAAATTATAAAATAGAAAAATTTTGGACAAGTTGATTCCTAATATTCTTTATTGCTTAAAAATGTTTATTATTTTACCAGAAGGTGTTAGAGCAGGGGAAAGAATGTATGAAAAATAAATGACACAACTGCATGGGGATGGGAGAAGAGCTGACCCATCTGGGAGAAGAGTGTTTTTACTGGAAACTGTAAGACTAAAGACAAAAAGAACTGATGAAAACACTGATATATTTTACTTGGTAAATGTGTGTCACACAAGAGTACAGTTTAGCAATTCCGATACTGCATTACAAGTATACTAGGGTTGAACAAAAGTAAGTAAATTGTAGATAATGGAAATCATGTTTCTCATTGTCAGAGAAAGTAAATTACAAATAAGTAAGGGAGGAAAGGTTAGAATGAACCCTGTGGAGTTGAATGAGTCAAAGATATCAGCATAAACTCACATAGTTGTTAGATAGATAGATAGATAGATAGATAGATAGATAGATAGATAGATAGAAAGAAATGATACAGAAATAAAAAGAGCTTCATTGACCAAACTTGGAGGAATTTAAAATTCTTGGAGGAATAATAAAATTAATAACAATAGTATTGGATTATAACTCAAAGAATAAAATAAGTATCTATTAATTCATATTGATATAAATAAATAATTGAATAAATAAATGGAGAAGGGAAAACTCTTCCTTACAGAAAAATTCCAAAATTCCAAATAATAAATATAGAAGGAATGAGGGCAATAGAAAAATCACTATTTGAACACCAGAGTAATAACTACTATGGGCAAGATTCAAGGATGTGTGCTAAAATTAGTGGGTGAAACTTTAAGGAGAAACAGCATAGTGGCACAGCCTCAATGTATCTCCCCCCAAATATTTACTAAATGCTTTAGTGGTTTTAACATATGTCCACAAATTCTTTAATACTCCTCCCTCCAGAAGGTGTCATTTATTTCCCCAGATCTTGAGTGTTGACTGGACTTAGAAAGTCACTTCTAATGAATACAGTATGGAAATGGAAAAAAATTTAGTAATTTTGCAGTGTAGAAACCTGGCAGACACCACTGTAACCAAGTGATCACCAGTAATAAGTTGATTAGTACATGGTGATATCATGTATCCTTGATATGATGCAATGAGAAGGACACTTCATCTCTGTGGTATTCTAAAAACTCCACAACCCCAGTCGGATCATGAGAAAACATTAGACAAACTCAAATTGAGGGACATTCTGGAAAATATCTGGCCAGTGTTCTTCAAAAGCGTCCAGTTCATGAAACACAAGGAAAGACTGAGAACCCATCAGAGATTAGAGGAGACTAAGGAGATATGATGACTAAATGCAGTATAGAATCCCACTCAATCCTGGAGCGGAAAAAGCAGAAGTGGGGAAACTGGTGAAATTCAAATGAAGTTTGTGATTTTGTTAATAATGCTGTACCAAGGTTGATTTATTAGGCTTTGATAAAGAGAATACGCAATGTAACAACATTAGGGGAAGCTGGGTGAAACATACGCAAGAATTCTCTGTACTGTCTTTGGAACTTAATCTCTGCACTATGTAAGTTATCTGTGTAACATTTGTAAATCTAAGTCGTTTCAAAATTAGAGTTCAGAAAAATGTCATGATAAAATGCATTCAGTGTTGATATACAAAATATACGTGTCTAATCAGGAGCCTTACTGTTGAACCCAGAAATCAAGAAAGAAACTAGCATTAAAAGAATCCTAAAAAAAAATGTTAAATGTAAAGAAATATTGACGACTACACTCTTTTTTCTTGGAATACCAGCCAACAACATCTTGGACTTATCAACAAAGCCTGGGCACATACCTTGCACATCATGTAAGGCTAGAACTCATTATTTTGTCATAAGCTTGCTTTTCATATCTCTAAAAGAACCTCAGGAGATCATTGAGTCCCAGGCTGGGAGACCATTTCATTCCCATCCACACGCATAGACCCATAGAAAAACATAAGCGTTAGGACAAAACAATTTAATGCTATTTTAGTTGTTTTTTTTTTAGAGATAGAAATGTGTAACATTATATTCATGTGCATCTAAAATTAAGAAGAGTTTACATAAAATTGTTCCATAAATGTAGAAAGAAACGACCAAACAAACTTCTATCCACACTAGGAACAGTGTATGGAGTGAGAAGGAAAGGAGAGAGGAAGGGAGATGAGGATTAGCTGCCTGCTACCCTAAGATGGGCACTGACTTCATGGCTAAACTTCTTGTGGTGCCCTAGAGAATGAGGTTGGATGAGGTGTGTATGTGAAACAGCCCTTGAGAGTAGCTGCAGTCGGTGTCCTGGTAAAGAAGAGTGTTAAAGTTCACTATCAAGATTTTGTTGTCTGGTCTGAGGGGTGAAAAGGGAAAGACTGAGTAATTACTAGAGCCTCCACTTATAGGAACATATCTCATTTTATTTATTTTTAGGGAAACTAAAGCTTGGGGACAATAAGGAACTTGCCCAAGGTCACACAGTAACTGGAGAAGCCAGAACTGGAACCTAGGTTTATGTGACCTCAGAGTTGGAGCTCTTAACCAGAACACAAAAGGAGTCAATAGCCGAGCAGACACAGAAACAAAGAACAGAAAGAAAGCCTGGACAGGAATAATGTGAGAGAGTTTAGCATTTGCCTCAAATACCTGAGATTCACTTCTAATGGCTGCTGGATTTTCCAGGTTGCTGGGTTATCACTGGCACAAACAAAGAAATGTCAGTGGACATAGAGACGTAAAAATGCTCCCTTTCTCTCTCTCTCTCCCATACACACGCACACATACTCACACACACACACACACACACACACACACACACACACACAGAAATCTTAGCCTCACAGAGGATGTGGAATTGGAGCCACCACATGTAACCACACACACACCTACAGAAGCAGTTTTTCTCCTTTTCTAGGGCCAACCTTCTATCTGGCTCCATCCTGTGAGGGCCTTGAACTTGGCAGAGTCAGACCTGGTTGGGGGGCTTCCCTGGTGGCGCAGTAGTTGAGAGTCTGCCTGCCGATGCAGGGGACATGCAGATCCCACATGCCGGGGAGCGGCTGCGCCCGTAAGCCATGGCCGATAAGCCTGCGCGTCCGGAGCCTGTGCTTCGCAATGGGAGAGGCCACAACAGTGAGAGGCCCGCATACCGCAAAAAAAAAAAAAAAAAAAAAAAAAAAACGGGTG
>NW_020173758.1:774064-839754 GCF_003031525.2 Neophocaena asiaeorientalis asiaeorientalis | reverse complement strand
CTGGTGGCATAGTGACTGGGAACTCTTTCACCAAGACAGAGTGGTATCTGGAAGTGGTTTGCTGCTCTCACACCTGCCAGCAAGATACTGTTTCTAAACTGGCCAAAACATCTAAAAACCTAGAGAAGAACAAAATGGTGTTCAAAGCCTCATGCTTCTTGTGATCCCCTTCCCCAACCTCTTTGTCTCAGGTGACATCTTGTGTGTCTTCCCCAGAAGGCATCTTGTTCTCAAACTCTACCCCCATGCCATCTTCCTCTCTCTTCCTCTGTGAAAACCTGACACCTTAAAATCGGACCTTCTGAGAATCCAAATGCACAACCCCTAATTCTGTTTCTAAGTTAACTGGAGCAAATAAACAACTAGAAGGAAAGATTAAAATAGCAATTACCCTTGATTTTTCATAATAGACAAATATACTCCAAAACTCCTAGGAGAAAACTTGCTTTCTGTTTCTGTCAGTCTGTTTGTTGAAGGCTTTTGGCAAGTCACCCATTCCTTTCAAAAGGGGGAAACTTTGTTTTAAATAAGTCTACCTTAAGGGACATCCTTAAAAGAGAGGAGACAATGGAATCTATTTCTTAATTTTTAGGCAGAAGCTTCTGAAAGACAAACTGACTCCAAAAAACAGCTCTAAAAGGATTCTTACAGCCTACAAAAACAAAAACCAAACAAAAAACTTTGACCACCTGGGCAAGTAAACTTAATTTAGTTGTTGGTTTAATTAAAAACAAGCATGTCTTTGGAGTTATCAAATCTGAAAGTAATTGCAGGCGTACAGTTTTAATTCTATCTGGATGTATTGACCAGAGAAGTTCATGTTATTTTTTTTACAAAATTTGTCAGCCAGAAAAATAACTTAAGATGGCTAGCTGTTTGAATGTCATGTGAAAGTTTTTGTGAATAATCTAAACATAATTGTTGGAAACAAATGATTTAGGTAGAGGAAAATAGAATAAGAGTTTTTGGTATAATAATTATGTTTTGAGGTATATGTGCTTGCCAAGTAAATTCCTGAAACCTTTTTGGTAACTTGAAACTTTGGAGTCTTGCTAAGATTAAATTAAATGATGAGTAGTCTAGATCTCTATATATGGAAATATCTAGATCATTTCCAAATAAGTTAAAACACTGAAACGTTACTAAAAATAGATTCAGCAACTTTTGGCTTTCTTTACAAAGAAATTAAAGGTCTTTGGGTTTATTGGTTTTTTGGTGCCACATTGGAAAATTTACTGTGAAGGAAATATACTTTTATACTGGTCCACTCCTGATGACAGATTGTGAAGGATTTTTCTTTACCTATTAAGTAATCTGCTTAGAAAACAAAGATTTGTGTTTTATGAAAATAATTTCTTGCCCTTCATGTGGTATTCTTCTTTTGTCCGGGCCTTATGGCTTGTGGGATCTTAGTTCCCCAGCTAGGGATTGAAACCCAGCCCTGAGTAATGAAAGCACAGAGTCCTAACCACTGGACTGCCAGGGAATTCCCACCCTTCATGTGGTCTTAATCAGGTGTTTGATTACTAAAGGAAACTGAATCTTCTCAATATTCAAAGAGCTAAGTTTTGCTACAACTATGTAAGCTATTTATGTTTGCCTTTGAAATCTTTTGTTGTTACTTTCGTCAAATAGATAAATTAAGTACCATTTCATAATGATCTATGGTCCTGTTTGGTCAAGTGTCCAAAACTTTTTGATGTTTTTGACCAATTTCGCAAAAGCTGGGTTCTAAACGAAGTCTTCTTGTCCTTGAACTAACTTTGGGTTCATACAGAGGGCCAAAAATCTTAAAGAATTCGTCTCTCACCTGTAAAATGTTAAACTAATCAATATTATGTTATATACAGAATTACATGGGAAGCTTGTCAAGAAGGAATACTAAAACTTTTTTTTAACATCTCCATTGAAGTATAATTGCTTTACATTGTTGTGTTACTTTCTGCTGTATAACAAAGTGAATCAGCTATACATACACATATACCCCCATACCCCCTCCCTCTTGTGTCTCCCTCCCACCCTCCCTATCCCACCCCTCTAGGTGGTCACAAAGCACGGAGCTGATCTCCCTGTGCTATGCAGCTGCTTCCCACTAGCTATCTATTTTACATGTGGTAGTGTATATATGTCCATGCCACTCTCTCATTTCGTCCCAGCTTACCCTTCCCCCTCCCCTGGTCCTTAAGTCCATTCTCTACATCTGCTTCTTTATTCCTGTCTTTCCCCTAGGTTGTTCAGAAACATTTTCTTTTTTAGATTCCATATATATGTGTTACCATATGGTATTTGCTTTTCTCTTTCTGACTTACTTCACTCTCTATCTGTCATACAGAGTGACAGATAGAGAGTGAAGGTCCATCCACCTCACTACAAATAACTCAATTTCATTTCTTTTTATGGCTGAGTAATATTCCATTGTATATATGTGCCACATCTTTTTTATCCATTCATCTGTCGATGGACACTTAGGTTGCTTCCATGTCCTGCCTACTGTAAATAGTGCTGTAGTGAACATTGTGGTACATGACTCTTTTTGAATTATGGTTTTCTCAGAGTATATGCCCAACAGTGGGATTGCTGGGTCATATGGTAGTTCTATTTTCAGTATTTTAAGGAACCTCCGTACTGTTCTGCATAGTGGCTGCATCAATCTACATTCCCACCAACAATGTAGGAGGGTTCCCTTTTCTCCACATCCTCTTGAGCATTTATTGTTTGTAGATTTTTTTGATGATGGCCATTCTGACTGGTGTGAAGTGATACCTCATTGTAGTTTTGATTTGCATTTCTCTAATGATTAGTGATGTTGAGCATCCTTTCATGTGTTTGTTGGCAGTCTGTATATCTTATATGGAGAAATGTCTATTTAGGCCTTCTGCCCATTTCTGGATTGGGTTGTTTGTTTTTTTGATATTGAGCTGCATGAGCTGCCTCTGTATTTTGGAGATGAATCCTTTGTCAGTTTCTTCATTTTCAAATATTATCTCCCATTCTGAGGGTTGTCTTTTGGTCTTGTTTATGGTTTCCTTTGCCGTGCAAAAGCTTTTAAATTTCATTTGATCGCATTTGTTTATTTTTGTTTTTACTTCCATTTCTCTAGGAGGGGGGTCAAAAAGGATCTTTCTGTGATTTATGTCATAGAGTGTTCTACCTAGGTTTTCCTCTAAGAGTTTTATAGTGTCTGGCCTTACATTTAGGTCTTTAATCCATTTTGAGTTTATTTTTGTGTATGGTGATGGGTAGTGTTCTAATTTCATTCTTTTACATGTAGCTATCCAGTTTTCCCGGCACCACTTATTGAAGAGACTCTCTTTTCTTCTTTGTATATCCTTGCATCCTTTGTCATAGATTAGTTGACCATATGTGCATGGGTTTATCTCTGGGCTTTCTATCCTGTTCCATTGATCTGTATTTCTGTTTTTGTGCCAGTACCATACTGGCTTCATTACTGTAGCTTTGTAGTATAGTCTGAAGTCAGGGAGTGTGATTACTCCAGCTCCGTTTTTCTTCTCAAGATTGCTTTAGCTCTTCGGGGTCTTTTGTGTTTCCATACAAATTGTGAAATATTTTGTTCTAGTTCTGTGAAAAATGACATTGGTAGTTTAATAAGGATTGCATTGAATCTGTAGATTGCTTTAGGTAGTGTAGTCATTTTCACAATGTTGATCCTTCCAATCCAAGAACATGGTATTTCTCTCCATCTGTTTGTATTATCTTTAATATCTTTCATCAGTGTCATAGTTTTCTGCATACAGCTCTTTTGTCTCCTTAGGTAGGTTTATTCCTAGGTGTTTTAGTCTTTTTGTTGCAGTGGTAAATGGGAGTGTTTCCTTAATTTCTCTTTCAGGTTTTTCATCATTAGTGTATAGGAATGCCAGAGATTTCTGTGCATTAATTTTGTATCCTGCTACTTTACCAAATTCATTGATTAGCTGTAGTAGTTTATTGGTAACATCTTTAGGTTTCTCTGTGTATAGTATCATGTCATCTGCAAACAGTGACAGCTTTACTTCTTCTTTTCTGATTTGGATTCCTTTTATTTCTTTTTCTTCTCTGATTGCTGTGGCTAAAACTTCCAAAACTATGTTGACTAATAGTGGTGAGAGTGCATTTTAGGTTTATTTGAGATTTTTCTTGTTTCTTGAGGTAGGATTGTATTGCTATAAACTTCCCTTTTAGAACTGCTTTTGCTGCATCCCATAGATTTTGGGTTGTCATGTTTTCATTATGATATTTTTCTAGGTATTTTTGGATTTCCTCTTTGAGTTCTTCAGTGATCTCTTGGTTATATAGTAGCGCATTGTTTAGCCTCCATGTGTTTGTATTTTTTACAGTTTTTTTTCCTGTAATTGATATGTAGTCTCATACTGTTGTGGTCAGAAAAGATAATTGGTATGCTTTCAATTTTCTTAAATTTACCAAGGCTTTATTTGTGACCCAAGATACGATCTATCCTGGAGAATGTTCCATGAGCACTTGAGAAGAAACTGTATTCTGTTGTTTTTGGATGGAACGTCCTGTAAATATCAATTATATCCATCTGTTTAATGTATCATTTAAATCTTGTGTTTCCTTATTTATTTTCATTTTGGTTGATCTGTCCTTTGGTGAAAGTGGGGTGTTAAAGTCCCCTACTCTTATTGTGTTATTGTCGATTTCCCCTTTTATGGCTGTTAGCATTTGCCTTATGTATTGAGGTGCTCCTATGTAGCATGCATAAATATTTACAATTGTTATATCTTCCTCTTGGATTCATCCCTTGATCATTATGTAGTGTCCTTCTTTGTCTCTTGTAATAATCTTTACTTTAAAATCCATTTTGTCTGATATGAGAATTGTTACTGCAGCTTTCTTTTGATTTCCATTTGCATGGAATATCTTTTTTTCATCCCCTCACTTTCAGTCTGTATGTGTCCCTAGGTCTGAAGTGGGTCTCCTGTAGACAGCATATAAATGGGCCTTGTTTTTGTATCCCTTCAACCAGTCTATGTCTTTTGGTTGGACATTTAATCCATTTACATTTAAGGTAATTATCGATATGTATGTTGCTATTACCATTTTCTTAATTGTTTTTGGTTTGTTATTGTAGGTCTTTTCCTTCTCTTGTGTTTCCTTCCTAGAGAAGGTCCTTTAGTTTTTGTTGCAGAGCTGGTTTGGTGGTGCTGAATTCTCTTAGCTTTTGCTTGTCTGTAAAGGTTTTAATTTCTCTGTCAAATCTGAATGAGATCCTTGCTGGGTAGAGTAATCTTGGTTGTAGGTTTTTCCCTTTCCTGACTTTAAATATGTCCTGGACTCCCTTCTGGCTTGCAGAGTTTCTGCTGAAATATCAGCTGTTAACTTTATGGGGATTCCCTTGTATGTTATTTGTTGCTTTTCCCTTGCTGCTTTCAACATTTTTTCTTTGTATTTAATTTTTGATTGTTTGATTAATATGTGTCTTGTCATGTTTCTCCTTGGAATTATCCTGTATGGGACTCTCTGTGCTTCCTGGACTTGATTGTCTCTTTCGTTTCCCATGTTAGGGGAGATTTCAATTATCATCTCTTCAAATATTTTCTCAGACCCTTTCTTTTTCTTTTCTTCCTCGGCAACCCCTATAATTCGAATGTTGGTACGTTTAATGTTGTCCCAGATGTCTCTGAGACTGTCCTCAGTTCTTTTCATTCTTTTTTCTTTATTCTGCTCTGAAGTAGTTATTTCCACTATTTTTATTTTATTTTATTTTATTTTTTTTTGTGGTACGTGGGCCTCTCACTGTTGTGGCCTCTCCCATTGTGGAGCAAAGGCTCCGGATGCGCAGGCTCAGCGGCCTTGGCTCACGGGCCTAGCCGTTCCACGGCACGTGGGATCTTCCTGGACTGGGGCATGAACCCGTGTCCCCTGCATTGGCAGGTGGACTCTCAACCACTGCGCCATCAGGGAAGCCGTATTTCCACTATTTTTATCTTCCAGGTCACTTATCCATTCTTCTGCCTCAGTTATTCTGCTATTGAATTTTAAATTTCATTTATTGTGTTGTTCATCGTTTGTTTGCTCTTTAATTCTTCTAGGTCTTTATTAAACGTTTCTTGTATTTTCTCCATTCTATTTCCAAGATTTTGGATATCTTTACTATCATTACTCTTAATTCTTTTTCAGGTAGACTGCCTATTTCCTCTTCATTTGTTTGGTCTGGTGGGTTTTTATCGTGCTCCTTCATCTGCTGAGTATTTCTCTGTCTTCTCATTTTGCTTAACTTAATGTGTTTGGGGTAACCTTTTCTCAGGCTGCAGGTTTGTAGTTGCCATTGTCTTTGGTGTCTGCCCCCAGTGGGTAAGTTTGGTTCAGTGGCTTGTGTTGGCTTCCTGGTGGAAGGGCCTGGTGCCTGTGTTCTGGTGGGTTGGGCTGGAACTTGTCTTTCTGGCGGGCAAGGCTGCTTTCCGTCGTGTGTTTTGCAGTGTCTGTGAACTTAATAGGATTTTAGGCAGCCTCTCTGCTAATGGGTGGGGTTGTATTCCTGTCTTGCTAGTTGTTTGGCATGGGGCGTCCAGCACTGGAGCATGCTGGTCATTGAGTGGAGCTGGGTCTTAGCGTTGAGACAGAGATCTCTGGGACAGACTCGCCATCTGATATTAGAGGGGGCCGGGAGGTCTCTGGTGGTCCAATGTCCAGAACTTGGCTCTTCCACCTAAGAAGCCCAGGCCTGACACCAGGCTGGAGCACCAGGACCCTGTCAGCCACATGGCTCAGAAAAAAAGGGAGAAGAAAAAAAGAAAGAAAGAGAAAAAATAAAATAAAATAGTTGTTAAAATTTTAAAAAATTAAAAATATATTATTAAAATAAATAATTAAAAAAAGAAGAAAAAAAAAGAGAGCAACCAAACCAATAAACAAATCCACCAATGATAACCAGCACTAAAAACTAAACTAAGATAAACATAAACTCAGAAACAAATTAGATGCATAAAGCACATCCCAAGTCTACAGTTGCTCCCAAAGTCTACCACCTCAATTTTGGGATGATACATTTTCTATTCAGGTATTCCACAGATTCAGAGTACTTCAAGTTGACTGTGGAAATTTAATCCACTGCTCCTGAGGCTGCACAGAGAAATTTCCCTTTCTCTTCTTTGTTTGCACAGCTCCTGGCGTTCGGCTTTGGTTTTGGCCCTGCCTCTGCATGTAGGTTGCCCTCTGATATCTGTTCTTTGCCCAGACAGGAAGGGGTTAAAGAAGCGGCTGACTAGGGGGCTCTGGCTCACTCAGGCCAGTGGCAGGGAGGGGTATGGAATGTGGTGCAAGCCTGCGACGGCAGAGGCCAGCGTGACATTGCACCAGCCTGAGGCGCACCGTGTGTTCTCCCGGGGAAGTTGTCCCTGGATCACCGGACCCTGGCAGTGGCAGGCTGCACAGGCTCCCTGGAGGGGAGGTGTGGAGAGTGACCTGTGTTCGCACACAGGCTTCTTGGTGGCTGCAGCAGCAGTGTTAGCGTTTCATGCCTGTCTCTGGTGTCCGCGTTAATAGCGCGGCTCACACCCATCTTTGGAGCTGGTTTAGGCGGTTCTCTGAATCCCTCTCCTGACGCACCCAGAAACAATGGTCTCTTGCCTCTTAGGCAGGTCCAGACTTTTTCCAGGACTCCCTCCCGGCTAGGTGTGGTGCACTAGCTCCCTTCAGGCTGTGTTCACGCAGCCAACCCCAGTCCTCTCCCTGGGATCTGATCTACGAAGCCCGAGCCTCAGCTCCCAGCTCCCACCCGCCCCAGCAAGTGAGCAGACAAGCCTCTCAGGCTGGTGAGTGCTGGTCGGCACCGATCCTCTGTGCGGGTATCTCTCCACTTTGCCCTCTGCACCCCTGATGCTGCGCTCTCCTCCATGGCTCTGAAGCTTCCCCTTGCCACCCCGCCCCGTCTCCGCCAGTGAAGGGGCTTCCTAGTGCGTGGAAACTTTTCCTTCTTCACAGTTCCCTCCCACTGGTGCATGTTCCGTCCTTATTCTTTTGTCTCTGTTTTTTCTTTTTTCTTTTACCCTACCCAGGTACGTGGGGAGTTTCTTGCCTTTTGGGAAGTCTGAGGTCTTCTGCCAGCATTCAGTAGGTGTTTTGTAGGAGCTGTTCCACATATAGATGTATTTTTTATGTATTTGTGGGGAGGAAGGTGATCGCCACGTCTTACTCATCTGTCATCTTGAAGGTCCTCCTAAAACTTCTTACCTTATATTTGTATAGGTACATGTCAATATAAGTGTTCTAAAGTTGTGTGAAATCCCTGAAACTTTAAGTTGTCCTGATATAATCTTACTGGCCATAATTTTAAAGTGTATGCCACAGAAATAAGCAGATCCCCTTGTCAATCTCATTATAATGAACTCTCAACATACCTTTAATAATGGGCATCTTCAAGTCTTTTTGTCATTCACAGAGTTATTTCTTTACTCAGATGCTTTTGCAAATGGGTTTCATCTTCAGAAAAATTCATGGAAAGGATTCTAAGAGACATTCTGGAATACAGGGGTTTTTTTTTTTTGATAACTTTAAGATTATAACACTGAACCGGGTAAGAATTTCTAAAACTCCAATAGAAAACTGATTACCTTAATGTTTTATGTTCCAGATGTAAAGGACCCCTCTTTCTCTTCTCCTGTAAGCTATCTATAACTTACAGCAATTTGCTAAACTGTATCTTCACAACAAAGGTTGAAGCAATTATTTTTTTCTCCCTACCTGATCTCTCAAGAGTTCTGAAGCTCTTGTTCAATATTCTTGTTTTTCATGACAATGTATGTATTTGCATACATTGCAACCTACATACATAGGTTCAGTGGGAGGCTGTTCTCCTTGTAATGGGGTGCCCAATGTACTTAGTTCTACATCTTTTCATCTACACCTGTTAAGGGGAGACAGACTTCTACACTGTAAATGCCTAAATTGCTTCTGCTAAAAACCATCTTGCTCCAGTAGAGCACTCTTTTTGCAACATGCTCCCAGAAGACAAAGACCCCAAACATCCCCCCTATAACCTAGAGATTTTGTGTACTGGAAAAGGCACCTCCAAGAGGACTATGTCCAGCATTGCTAGAAGGGCAATTATCAGGTTCCATTAACTAACCCCTATGCCACCAAACTCCAGGGAGTAGACTCCTAGATCCACATGTCACACCAAAGGAGACACCAAACCCCAACTGGAGCTGCATACTGCATGGCAACCTGAAGATAAAGCTCAGTAGGATCTGAAGCAGATGACATCTGAGGCTGACAGCTTTCCCAAGATGTCCGTACCAGGCCTGTATACCTTTCTTTCAATAATCTTTTTAAACTTATTTTCTCACTCCCTTCCACGGAAGGACAAGGCCCTTGTCCACATTTCCCAGTCCCTTCTGAAAGAGGGAAACCTCTCCAATTGCTGGATCTGCCATTGGAAACCTCAGTCCATCCAAGATAGCAATGACCCTTTGGTTCACTCTGTCCAAGATTGCAATGACCCTTTGGTTCACCCTAGAAGTAATTTCGCTGGGGTTTCAGAGGCTGTTATCTGTCCAGATTGTTCTGTGGTCGCATTTTATAGAGTCAGTGCCTGCCTAAACTTATTCCTTGCTTCAACTTGACCCAATCCTGGAATGGGAAAACAAGATCTTTTGAATATTTATATGAAAGGTTCTCCAGAGTTGGCAATGCAAGTTGGATTATTTGTAAACTTGTTGACATATCTGTACATCTAGGTAACCTCTTAGAGTACAACAACATAATGTCTAAGCCTTGGTTAAGTAATGTTAATCCCTCTATGCCAGTGAATGGATCCATAGGTACTATCCCTTATGCAGGCACCTTATGTACCCCCACTGGTTATACCTTCACATGTAGAAGTCTGGGGAGCGGTCTTTATGCTTGGGCAACCCATTGCCTTGATAGCTGGAGAATACAAGGACAATGTGCCTCTGTTGTATTCACTGTCCTATTCTCCCTACATAACTGAACAGAAGCCTCTCATTGGTCTGTACCATTAAGCCTCTATAACTGCCTTAAGTGAGAACTTCTGGGAGGTGTACATGATTCTGGCTTTGTCTCCACAGGGAGAGCTTTCTTCCATGGATTGGAGTGAGTGCCAATGAACAAACGATCAAGAGCCTCTCCCTGATATTAGGAGAGTTAGCTTACTCTGTAGCCAACGCAGTTTCAGCTCAGCAATTATCCTTGCTAAGTCATTGGCTAAAATGGTTTTAGATACCCACATAGCCCTTGATAACCTATCTGCTGAGCAAGGAGGTGTCTGTGCAATAGCAAACACCTCTTGTTGCACTTGGATAAAAGCCTCTGAGATAGTAGAGACCCAATTACCTAAAATTAAAGAGCAAACACACTGGTTAGAGCAACTTTTACCAGACAACTTACTGTCTTTTGATTTATTCACCTGGCTACCTTCTGGTCTGGGTCCCCGGTTTAGAGCCATCATGCAAACTGGGTTTATTATGTTGTTTTAAATTCTGCTGTCTATACTTGTTAAGTTCTGCATCTATTGCTTGTCAAGCCTTTGTAAAAATGACATGCCTAATAAGGTGACTCTAGCTCATCGCTTTGAGATAATTTCTAACATTTACAACCTTGACTTAAAATGGACTTTTAACAAAAACCTCCTGAGAGTTCTCCCTACTACTTTCCTTGTTGCTCAGATGCAGGCTAATGAGGTTTCTGACTTGTGTACTTTCCCTTTGATATGGGACATGATACTAGGGAAGGTCCTTCCTGGCACAAAGGACCTTCCTGGTCCTACCTTCACTACATGCAGAGGTCCTGACTCAGTCAGCAATCCTGAGAGGAAAGATCTTGACCAAAAGGAGGAAATGTAGAATTAATTAAAGAAACTTCAGCTATAATTGGAGTTGGAACAGGCCTGTACAGTGAGTTCTCACTCTCAGCCATGCATCATAAATTACTCCAAACAGGAAGAGATGTACAGCTACATCTCTGACAGGAAAGTGTTGACTACTTTACTACCCAATGGGCAGAATAAAACTTCTCTCCACCCAACAGCCCAGTCAGTCAGAGGCTATAGCAGCCCAACTAATGAGAAGCTTCTAACCTTGTACTCCCAGCTTTCTCCAATGGACTATTTGGTTATACAGCCCATCCCAGCTCCCCCTTTTCCCTATAAAAGCAAGATTCCCTTCCTTGTTCTCTGGATTTGCCTGTGGTCTGCCATAGTTCTCATATCCCAAATTGCAATTCCTCTTTCAATTCCCAAGTAAGCTTGCTTTTGCTGGTAAAATAACTGGCCATTATGTTATTAAAGTTGACAAGGTATAGCAGAACAAAGGACCAGGAGCAAGAAGACCTAGATAATAATTCTAACCCTACAGCTGAACTGTTTGCAATTTTGTTCAATTCATTTACCCTTCCTTGGCCTTGTTTACTTGTCTGACAGGTGAATATACTTATCAAGATGTTCTTTTCATTCCCTCTGAGCTCTAAAATTCTTTAGACCATGTGAGGTACAAGGGTTCTAAATCCCTGTGCTATGGAATGTGAAGTACCTTATAAAATGTTCCCTTCATTCTATCCCCACTGCCCAGTATGATAATTCTAACACATAATAGGTATTTAAAAAGTGTTTGTAAATCAGCATTTACCTCATTGAATAGTCGTAATAATCCTCCAGGGTAAATAGTATTCTTCTCCTTGTGCATTTAAGATGATCTTATAGAGGTTGAATTTATATGCCTGATAAGTAAACGAATACCATGGTCTGTCTGCTCCAAAGTCAAGACACACTTTCTGATACATAGGCAAATTAACTTCAATGCAGAATGTCTGTTACAATTCCTAGCAACAGGATCAACTTTAATCTAAAAGCAAAACTAGAACATTTTTGCAATATTCTGAATTATGGAAAATATTTAGTCAAATGACTATTTTATAAGAGACAGTAATAGGCATGGGGTTGTTTATTGAAAAATTCGTTCTCTGGTCCTTCCCTTCGAAATACTTTCAGATTAGTTGGGAGACAAGTAGTATATATGTGAACAATGAGAAACATATATAAAGCATGTTACAAAAATATGCAAGATTACAGGGCAAATACTGATTGTTGTCCCTGAACTCTTCACCCTTTGCAGATGTCAGTGATTAGACATCTTGGATGATCTCCGATCAAACTGCTTTCACTAAAAGAGAAGATAATATTTACATTGTATTAAAAACCAGATAAAGTAATTCTGGTATTTCTGTTCCAATTGGACTGGTGACCTTACAGACTCCCTCCTTTACCATAAGCAAGATTGCTCCTTTAGTATGTGTTAATATTTAGGTCTTTCCTTTGGTTCCTAGACCCATCTTTGTCCAAGGCACTGTCTTGGCTCCCCTCTTTATTCCAAATTCTGTAACTTAAAGCTTATTTCACCCCATTCCAGCTCCAAGCAAAAAATTTAATTACTTAGGTAAGCCCTACCCCGGTGTCACACAGTAGGGAAATGATTTCCCTCCTAGCAGGGAAAGGCTTAAGATGGCATCACAATACTGAATTCTTCTGTGGAGGGCACAAATGTTCCCAAAACAATAAGTCCAAATAGCTTTTCTTAAACTGCTTTCAATACAACTAAATTATTGAAAAGAATGTTTTCAGGCAAATTCAGCAAATTCCTCAATATTGAATGCTTTCAGTTAAAATACAGATTGTGTATAAAAATTGTATACAAATTCTTCCTTAAGCTAGATTTTAAATGACTTCAAGCAAATTACCATATACACGGAATTCTAAATTCACTAAATTTTATTCATAGCTGCTCACCTGTTTACATACATAGACACCCGCAAACACATTGCCTTCTCCACGTGGTTGGGAGTTACTATCGATTAGAGGGCTTATTAAGGGGGACTGCTTCTAGAAGAGCTGTCAAGGAAACTTTGACTGTAATTTCAATGAAAAGCACTTCCATTTCCAAGAGTCCATCTTTCACCAAAATGTAAAAGTCAAACCCTTCTGCTTACTCAGGGTCTTCACCTTGACCCCCATGTCTGAATAAAGTGACTCCACTGCAAGGTATATTTTAGTCTTATCTGTTTGGTGTCCTCTCTTTTGTGGAGTATTTTATAAGTTTGATTATATATATTTAGTTTGTTCTTATGTTAGGATTTTATATTCTTTTTTTAACTTCCCACATGGCACAAACCTTACCAGGAGTATTGGATGTCCATGCCAATGTCCTAGAGAGCCGAACCGGCTTCTCACAGATCTACAGTAAATGGGATAGACTGCTTTTTTCCATAGTGGCAACTGGCACCAACCCTCTCTTCACTAGTTCTTGACCTTTGTAGAAGACAGCAACATTCCCTTGTCTGGAGACACTTGAAAAAAATCATACCTGAGGCAGGTTCTTCTCAATGTTACGCTTATCTTCTTCAAGGTCTGATCTGCTTTCCCTCATTGCCTTCAGACCGATTACTGTAGTAAGAGCTCAGCTTGTCCCAGAGCAGAAATACAGTTCTTGCTTTGGGAGGGAGTAGACTATGTGCCAAAGAAGTTTCAGGACCTGGTGAGTATGAATATTTCAGGAGAACACATGTATAGGGATCTTGAGGACACTGGATCTGGGATGGTGGTGGCAGGTGGGGATATAAAGCTGCGTGGAGTATAGTTTATTGGCACGGGAGCACTCCTCCATGACTTAGAGCTCAAGGTTCTGGCAACAACACAAGGAGCCCACCTAACATGCTGCTAAGATGGATCTTTGAAGCTTGTGCATGATAAGAGCCTACTATAAATGAGGT
The DNA here is from genome assembly GCF_003031525.2 of Neophocaena asiaeorientalis asiaeorientalis. Lineage (NCBI taxonomy): Eukaryota > Metazoa > Chordata > Mammalia > Artiodactyla > Phocoenidae > Neophocaena > Neophocaena asiaeorientalis. The sequence goes on along the minus strand of NW_020173758.1, from coordinate 826,017 downwards.
GGAGATGCTGGAACCGCCTTGGCAAAGTACTGAGGAAAGAAGCCAAAGATTCAACGAGGTAAAAATATTAGAATAAACTTATTATGTATGATCAGAAAAACTGGCCCTTGACAATGTTCTCTGGGAGAACCGAGAGGACACTTCTTTCACTAAAGCAATGAGGAATACATTGCTAAGGAGCACCAGTTAATTTAAGAAGCTCTGCGATAACTAACCCATTCAGGCTGGGGTTGAGAGAAGAAGGTGTTGCGAGGGAACTGAGATTACTAATATCAAGGAGATGATAGGATTCTGGAATGGCAGAGGCCAATGACAGCACTTAACTCAGAATAAAGGGGACATAAACCTTAATGGGCATCAAGGCTACCTGTAATAGGAGTCAATATGCCTTGACCCTCAGGAATCGGTAGCAATAACTAATAAGTCATGGTATTCCCTGGGTAGAGGGAGACGGAGAGCCAATCATAATGTTATTTGACTTGCAAAAAAAAGAAAAAATCAAAAGTGGGTGAACAGAAAAACCTTCACCAGCTTTCACTTAAGAGGAAAAGAGTCCCTTACCCTGTTTCCAAATATGTCATTTCACAGACCCAAAGCCCACTCATTGAAGGAGAGGTGGATCCCCTTGAGGAAAGACAGTGCAATGCTACTGCAAGTACATATGGTAAACATTCCCATGATCCTTCCCAAAGGGGATCTAAGGTTTATCAGGGTTAAAATATACTGACAAAAAGGGAATCCTCAGACTTTTAAAGAACTGCTGGATATAGGGACTATGGTTCTGTGTTCATACTGACTCAAGGGTCTTGAAGTACCTTCATTATCCTCCAGTTGAAAGGGGTCATAGGGAGGCCAGGTTAGAAATGGAGTTCAGTATGTCTCAGATGGGTTTGGTGGATCTATTGGATCTACCCGGTGGTTATTTCTCCGTTTCTGAGTATGCAGTTGGGATGTATACAGTTAGTAGCTGGGAGAACCCTCACATTGGTTTCCCAACCTGTGAAGAGCCGTTATGGCAAGAAACTTGAAACTGTCCCTTCCCTCAGGCGAGTTAGCATGCTAAAATAATAATACACACTGGCAGAATTGTGCACCAGCTACCCGGTGTGGTTGCTAAATCAATAGTACATCATGGAATTTGGGGGTTATTTTTTTTCCTTCCCTGTTTTACTCCTCCAGACCCTCAATCTTGCTCCTTGGGATTACTTCTCAAATAAACTACCTGCATACAAGACTGATTTGGGGGAGACCTGGGATAAGATGATTCCTCAGTGGCCTTGTCTGTGTTATTCCACTTATTTGGCGGAACTATACCTTTACCTTCGGTGGCCACATTATTTGAATGGAAGCTGCCATATTCTTAGGGAACTTTGTTTTCCTGGCCATAGTACTTTGTCAAGGGATGGATATGGGACACAAAATGGGCCAAGTAGAGTTCTTCTCCAAATTTTCTCCATCTGGAGTTATTGGAAAAAATAGCCTCAAGCCTGGGCACTACTAACAGAACAGAGAGTCTGGCCAGACCTGCAAAATCTCGTATCTGCTAAAGCCGCCATGTCTGTTTACACCTCTTTTGGAAGAATGCATTTGATCTCCCCTCCCTTTCCAAAATATTTTGAGTGTATCTTATTGAGGCATTTAAATTACATCCAGAAATATAGTTCTTGAGCTTCCAGTCCCTTGAAAGCATAGAAGAGGGTGGAAATCAATGTCGATTGCTAATAGACAGTATCAACATGGGAGATAGTGTATACTTCATAGGATTGGGAATGATTAAATGAGATTATATGCATATGGCTGGTTCAGGGTAGGAATTAAATATATGACAGCAAATTCAACTCAAAAAACAGGAAAAGCTATATTGCCTTGTGGAGAGACTATATCTATTATGGCCTATTTCCCTTTAACAATTCTAAAGGGATAAAATAATCAGCCATTTCTATAAACAGGTAACATAAAAGATGGATCATCTTTTGTGCCATTATATTATTGCTGTAGGTATTATTTAATCTGTGAGATAGACATTATTATCACCATTTTACAGACAGAGAAACAGGCTTTGAAGAACTATGTATGTTGGTCTCGTTTGTGTGGTAAGTGAACAGAAATAGGCCTTGAACCCAGTGTTTTTTAGCTTCAAAATTTATGGTCTTTTCTCTGTACCATGATGAGTTATTACAGAAGTACAAATGGCCTTTGGAGTATAAGTGAATTAATCTGAGTTGGGGGAATCTGGGAACCGTTTTGGAGGAAGCAAGCCTTACGTCTGACCTTTTGAAATAACGAACAGGTGACTATGGGGAAGGAAAATACATTTCAGTTGAGGACAAGCCTAGAGAGAAGAAAGCATAAAGCCTATCTGGAGAGTGATGAGTGGCTTGGGGTTCAGAATTCAGTGGGGGGGCAAGAAAGCATGTCCCAGATGAAGCTCAGCGAGGTCAGTGACTGGATCTGGTGTTGCTCACCGTTGTGTCCTCAGGGAGCAACAAGCACCTGGCACAGAGTGGACCTAATGAATATTTGTTAAATAAATTGACTGACGATAAGTCTAGAAGTGTGGCTGGGGTCAAGACTTGAAAGTCTTTGAAATAAGAGACCTTTTAGTAATAAATTCTTCCTTTAAAATTATTTTTAAATGGAAAACATCTTTAGAAAAGTTTAAGATATATCTAGGATAAATTATTCACAAGTTATTTTGCAGATATCCTTTTATGAACATGGATTCTCTACAAAAAGTGAATATTGCACACACTTGACAATGTCCACTTGACACCTTCACCCATGCAGATTAAAAGTTGCTATTTTTTTCTCCTACAACAATGTTTTATGAATACTTGATCCTGTATTTGAATTTTTTTGTGTGAGTTAAGTACCTTAATGGGTTTTGCTTTGCAAAGGTAAATTCAAAACTGAATTTGTGGAAAGTGTTCAAGAAATGGAATTGTTCTTCAAAATAGGAGAGTCTGGAGTTCTTCAGGGAACCCAGAAGGGGAGGGGTGGGGTGAGGACGAGAAATAGGAGGAGCAAGAGAGAGAGACAGCAAGATAATGGTCATAGCCTGGTGCCATATAGGGTGAAGAGAGAGCTCTAAGAACTTGTAGGGACAGAAATCGTTGACTTTGCATCTTTTTTTGTTGTTGTACTTCCCCCAGTGAAGCCACCACCACCACTTCAGGTCTCCAACCAACCAATAGTAAATAAATAATATGAACAACGTCAAACCACTCAAGGCCTATTGTTGTTTTTTTTTTTTTCCAAGGCCTATTGTTAAATAGAGGCTCAGAGAAATGCAGTGACCCACCCAAGATGACAGTGTTAAGTGGTGTTGTCAGTAGCATGCCAGGCTGTCCTACCCCAGGACTTGACAGAAACATTGGCGAGGGCATCAGACTTTCCTTAAATTGTGAAATGGACGTTCAAGCATATATTAGTCAGATAAGTCTCACATAGAAAAAAAAGTTTGCAGGTACAGAACGAAAGGCAAATAGTATATCTGAGCACAACTACTGAAAAGAAAATGTTAGCACATCAAAGAACTAGTTAAAATTCTTATAGCAGCTCAAAATGATCATCATAGACTCTCTGAGACACTGAACTCTGAAAATTAAATCGAATAAAAGAAATGTTGCTCATAGCAAACCTTAATTGTTCCAGTGAATTTTTTCCGTGAATTTCTTTAATGTAATGATAAAATACTTGACTGCTTAGAAAATCCAAACAGTTATATTTGTAAACCTCCTAATGACTCTGAAGGATTCAGAAAGTATGAAACGTTATTATGAGCATCCTATAGCATTATAACTGCCTTTGCTGAATTGATTGTATTCTGATCTGTGATATTGTTATTTATGTACTTGTATTTTCTCTTCCGCTAGATTTCAGTTCAGCTTTGCACTCCTTCTAACTGTGTTGTATAGAGTAACTGATGAATAGATGCTGAATTCAATTGACAGTATTTCCAGTGCTAATCACATGTAATAGAAGAGAATAAAACCTAAGTTATCTTAGTAATTTAACATTTGCTTGAAAAGGGTAAGAATGTGTTTTTGAAACTCTTAGAATTTTATTGTTTGTATTATGAAATTAAAATATAATTTAGGATCACCTAAATTATCACACCTTTCTTCTAAGGAGCTCATTGCTCCCCATGGGCTTCAAGGCCACCATTTAAGTAATAGACAGCCACTGCTGATCCCACAAAGACTTCTACCACCCCTGGCTCAGAGAGAGATGTTTTGTTTGGAGTGGAGAAGCGGCTCCTGCATTGGGGGGTGGAGGGCTGGTGGTGGGGATACAAATACGTATTAAATACGAAGAAGAAAATGATTATAACCTTTGTAAACATTTTGGTGAATCTTAAGATTCTTTTTTCCTGAACTTTTATTTCATAGTTACAGTTATATACTATATGGTCTATTGGTATCTGTGTGTGTGTGTGTGTGTGTGTGTGTGTGTGTGTGTGTGTATTTCCTCACTGTTCAAGACAAGTCCTTAGTGACACAGATAAACATCTCCTGAAGTTGGATTAGGGTGACATTTCTCAAGTTGTAGGTAATGACTGATAGAAGATTCATAACTCAGACAAAGAGGCTTTGAAATGTAAAGTTATTTGGAAGATTAGTTTCAAATATTTTCCATGGGCAGGAAAATAGAATTTGTCCCTGTTTGAGGCAGTAACTGATACATAACAGAGTACCTTTGTACCATCAGGTGCATGACAGTGAAAGGAATGTTGACAGATGGCAGAGGATGGGTGACAGTGGCTGCCCATCAGGTGGTAAGTACTTTGTGTAAGAGCGTGTTTATAGTTTTCTGGCCCTCTTTTTTCATAACTGCTCCACTTCAAGTGTGGTCTTTTGAACCACAAGGGTGTTTGCTACCCTCCTTCCTTCTTGGCTTGCTCTCTCTCTCTGCTTTGTATTCTGGAGTCACATCAGGGGCTGTTAAAATCAAGGTCTCACATTCCAGTCCACGATTACATTTTAGTTGGTCAAGACTTCTAGACTTCCTGGAATGCCAATTCCAAGAGAATTTCCTTTGTTTGCCAACACTCACCTTGAGGTATGACCACTTGCCCTTCCCCTGGGCTAAGAGAGAATGCCTCAATGCTCACTCTGGAATAAACCCCCTAAGGTGTTTCAGGGAGGACAAGATTCAACGTGCCCAGGTCTGGTTCCTGCTACAGAAAAAAACTCAGTTTTCCGGGCTTCATCTTTGTGGCTTCCACTCTGCTTCTTCTCCTGGATGTCTTCAACATCATCCAGAGTGGCCACCATTTTTTTTAACCAAGCTCAGTCTCTGAGCAAAGTACCTGGTCTTTACATGTTCACTGCCCTTTAATGCTGGGTGGGCCAATAGCTCTACTGCTCCTGTCTCTCAATCCACTCTGGACTTTAGAGAGAGACCCAGGCTTTTGGCTCTATCTTTGCCTGCATTGCTTCCACTAAGGATTCTGAGCAACCATTCACTCCGAAAAGTGGTTGCCTGTATTAAGAGGCAGCTACCTCTGAGTTGAGAAAGCCTCTTTTCTCACTCTGCTGGGCTTTTAGAATCTTCCTGGTATATCTGAGACTGCTGGGCCTGGGGAGCAAAGAAAGTCTCACAATCCTCCTGAGATGTTATGCTCTTAAGACATTGTCCTTCATTGCAGAAATGCCCACAGTAGTTCAGGGATTGGCATTTGCTTTAACCGAGGGCTATATATATATATATATATATTTGTATTAACTTCTAATTATTGGGTTCTCAGGTTGGGCCATGTTCTCACATATGTTATTTCATTTTTATCATCACAGAACATATGGGAAAATAGATATTATTTATCCTATCACAGGTGAGCAGAAGCTGAGAAGACTGATTGACTTTCCAAAGGCACAGAGTTAGTTAATAAATGGCAAAACTGAAACTCAAATCTAGGATAGACTGACTCCAAATTCTGGCTCTTAGTCACCATACTAACAGCCTCCCACAGAGAAAACACTGAGATCCACTCCGTTAGCATGAAAGCACGGGTCACATTATTTTAACACAGGTTATTTGGAATCTGCACTAATCAGTCAATGATCCACAGGGTCCAACTATATGCAAGATACAGCAGCAGGTACAGTGAAGGACAAGCCAAAGTATGACACGGTCCTTGCTCTGAAGTTGGAGAGGTGGCATCAAACTAAGTGCAGAATCGAAACGCAAGCATTAAGAGAACATTAGGCAACAATGTAAGAGATACCGCAAATAAAACAGAAAATTTACTATGTATCAGACCCTGTTCCTTTAAAAACATTTTTATTGTGGTATAATATACTTTTTTTTAACCTTTGTGTGGTATAATATACATAACAAAATTCACCACTTTAACCATTTTTAAGTGTACAATTCAGTGACATTACATACATTCACATTGCTGTGCAATTATTACCACTTTCCATCTCCAGAACTTTTTCATCAACCCAAATTGAAGCTCTGTATCCAATAAACAATAACTCCCCTTTCTTTCCTCCCTCCAGCCTCTGGTAACTCCTGCTCTACTTTCTGTCTCTATGTATTTTACTATTCTAGGGACCTCATACAATATTTATCCTTTTGTGTCTGGCTTATTTCACTGAGTGAAATAAGGTCGATCCATGTTGCAGCATGCATCAGAATTGCATTCCTTTTTAAGGCTGAATAATAAATATTCCATTATATGTTTCTATGACATTTTTTTTGTCCACTTGTCTGTTGGTGAACATTTGGGTTGTTCCAAGCACTTTTACAAGGGTTAACTTAACCTTTGAGGTTATTAATATTATCCCCATCTTCAGATGAAAAAACTGAAGCTGAGATAGATTAAAGAACTTGCCCAGTAAGTAGCAACTTTGAATCCAGAAGAGCCTTGAGTAAAGAAGAGCCTCAAGTCTTAGCCGTTACGCTCTGCTGTCCCTATGTTTTTAAGTGAAAGGTACAGTTAACTTTTTAAGTACGTCTGAGGAAATCCCCACAGGTTGGATTAGGAGAGGAGCTCTTCATGGCAGCTGTGGCTCTGGCTCTGAACCCTATAGGAAGTGAAAGATGGAAATAAACTGTGGGCTACAAGAGCCAAAGTGTGAAAAGGTGGGGACAGGGTCTGCCTTGAGGGGAAGAGTTACATAAGGACCTGCAGGGTGAGTCATTTTCCACAAGGGAGACCGTGTGCCAAGAAAAACACCTGCTGAAAAAGTAAGGCAAGCAGTGACCCAAGCAGCTCCCCACAGCCTGCTTGGCAGACACAGCCTTGTCAGGACTGCACTTCCTTAAACACAGCCATTGAATCCAGAGGATTAAAGGGCTTTGAAAGCTGAATATACATTTCCCCCCAAACCTGTAGTACATTTAACTTTTTAAATCAAATGACATTTTAAGTGCACTAGAAAGACTGGCTCTTAAATATGTCATTCCTTTTTATTGTAGCGTGGAGTACAGACCATTTCCTTACGTTATATTTCATGGAGTCATTCATCAACACTGTCTAAAGACAATCCACCTTTTCACTGTTTTACCTCCTCCAGTGATTCTTTCAGCTGAGGTCTGGGTAGAGGACAGCAGGAGCAGTTAAGAATTGGCCTGGAGCCACCAATGTTTAAATGAGGCTTTAAGACTGAGCTCCTTGAAAGCAAAATCTCTGGCTTCTTTTATCTCTGTCTCCCTTGGAGCCCAGCACCAAGTAGTCATCCAAAACTTTGAAAATACAGCCTCTTGGATGGAATGGAACCCAAAGGCAGGGATGCTTGGAGTGAAAAGGAAACAAACCCCTGGTCTGGACTCAGCCACTCTGACATTGTGACCACCAGCAAATTACTTAAATGTTCTGGACATCAGTATTCTTAGTTGAAAAATGGAACTCATCATGCCAGTTTTTGAGAATAAAAATATTTTTTTGTTTCTCTTTTCTTTTTCAGCCCATGATTCCTCAGCTTAGATGTCTAGCCACTCACTGAGAAATCAGTGGCCCAATCCAACACAGCTAGCATTGTTTTACTAAACTCACAGCTTCTAGTTCCTAAAGGGAGAACGCTCAGGCAATCACACAAAAATGGTTAATGACAGACTAACGCTATCCCAAGTCAGAATGGGCTAAACTCAGCTAAGGCAGGCAAAATGCTATGGGATAGGGGAAATGGAAAGTTATTGTTTAATGGGTACAGAGTTTCAGTTTGGGTTAATGAAGAAACTCTAAAGATGGTGTTAGGACTCAGGGGGGCCACCCCAAAACATGCCACAGTGGCATATTGATTACTTTGAATTGAAGTTGCTTGAAAAGCAGCCAATTCAAGAAGGAGACTCTGACCCTCCTCTGTCCAGCTAACAAAAGCAGGAAATAAATCTCTCATATGAAGTGTGTATCCTCTACATCTGGAGGTAGGAGGATACCCTTATCACCAAAGATAGGGAATTTGGAGCCAAGAAACCTGTATTAATAACTAACATTGTTACTTTAATTTACTACCTCAAGCCCAAACTGTATTTAGATTCTTCACTAATTAACCACCCAAAACCTAAGTTTCTTTGTCCTGTCAAGTCCTCACAAATTAAAAAAATTTTTTCTAAAAAGCATAAAAGCTGCCTACTTTGGCCACTTCTTAAGTCCATTTCTATGGGACTTCCATGTGCATAAATTAAAATTTGTTTCTTTTTCTCCTGTTAATCTACCTTTTGTTAATTTTATTATTAGTCCAACCACAAGAACTCAAGAGAGGTAGAGGGAGAATTTCCCCCTCGCCGACAATGGGTAGATGATTGCACAACAACGTGAATGTACTTAATGCCATTGAACCGTACACTTACAAATGGTTAAGATGGTAATTTTTATGTTATGTCTATCTTTCCACAATAAAAAAAATGCTTTAGGATGCCTATACAAATGGTATATTTTCTGAATCTTTTGAGATTATAATAAGGATTACAAATATAACATTTGGGGTTTTCTAAGCTTTATCAGAGAGAGCTGTTTTATGGGCTTACGACATGACTCAGCACAAAAAGATGAAATGGAACTCTCTCTCTCCTTCTCTCCCCCTCTCTCTCCCTCTCCCTCTCCCCTCCCATCTCATTGGGAAATAGTGAAATAGGTTTTGAGGACAGCAGAAGTAGATGTTGAAAGGAAGCACACGGAGCAGCCATGATGTAGTAACTGTCAGGGCGACAAGGGAGGAAACAAGAGTAGAGAGGGCTTGAGTCAGAACAAGCCCTAGCTATTGTCATAAAATGGAAACTATGAGCAAGCAGGTGCTATAAGGTAGAGGAGAGATAAACAAGGGACAAAAATAGGCAAGTTTCAAAAACCGCTAGATCCCAAGAGGAGCAGACAAGTGAGGCAGAGCAGAGTGAGGTGAGCAGGAAGCCTTGTAGGGTAGGTCCCTGAAAGCCTGCTGCTCCCACTGTGGTCTTCATGCAACCCAGAGACTCAGATTTTCTGTGTCCACATAGTTAGGATATTCACGGGGGTCCATGCACAAACATCCCTGCAGAAACAAACCCACCATACCAGGCATTACTAAGACCTCTTTTATGTTACTTATTCCATTCGTGAGGGGTTCTTCAGTTTGAGGTGTAGAAATGAAACACAATATAAAGAAATGCAGTAAAAATGAACATTGATTGTGAATGGTAATCTATTGGGAACTTTGCTAAAAATAGGATAATTTCATTTGAAGAAAATATAGCTGAGATGATGTTAGTAAATAAGACCTATAACAATCATCACTGCTACCACATTAATAGCTACTCAGTAACAGGTCTAAAGAGGAGTGCTGGAAGGTTGTTGCTAGCAGTAGAGCCTGAGACAAAGGCTTGTGTACCCTGAGTTGATGTAGAAATGTGATACTTAGGAACACGGAATGAGGGATGAGAGTAAAAAAGGGAAGAAGAGAAAACCAATACAGGAATGCATTATCCCTATGGGTTGGTCACTCCTAAGGGTGACCAGTTATTTTGAGAATCTTTTGAGAATCATGAAGCATGCCTCAAAACTATTCACTTGGGACTTCCTTGGTGGTCCAGTGGTAAAGAATCCGCCTTCCAGTGCAGGGGACGTGGGTTCGATCCCTGGTTGGGGAACTAAGATCCCACATGCTGTGGGGCAACTAAGACCTCACACCACAACTACTGAATTCGCGAGCCTCCACGAGAGAGCCCGCGTGCTGCAAACTACAGAGCCCACGTGTCCTGGAGCTCACGCGCCTCAACTAGAGAGAGAAAACCCGCATGCCGTAACTAGAGAGAAGCCTGCACGCCACAATGAAGAGCCTATGCTGCAACGAAAGATTCTGCATGCCTCAACGAAGATCCCGCAACTAAGACCCGGGGCAGCCAAAAAAATTAATTACATAAATAATTTTTTTAAAAAGCTAAAAAAAAAACCCTATTCACTCAGGGGAGGAAGAGGGAAGCATTTAGCCATAGGTTCCTGGCCTCTTCTGAACAAAGGTTGCCACTTGGAGAGTTAACAGCCCTTCATGGAACAAGTCCCCAGGGGTATCAGCATCAGAGAAGCCCTGACAAAGCTGATTTAAGCTTGCAAGGCTTTCATCGTGGCAGCACGGCTGTTTATATAAGACGTGTCTGATACAGCGTATCTGCTTCTTTTAGTCCAGGCCGGCCCCCTTGACCACAGTAAGCCCAGAGACATGGGTTTTTCTAAGGGAAGTTAGGGAGAGAGACCTCACTAAGGTAGATACCAAAGGCCTCCAACCCCAGCTATCCAAAACTTTCTTCTGACTTCAATTCAAGTTCAATACAAATACTCTATCCATAGTTTAAACTCATTTCCTAAAGAATATTATAGTAAACGAGAAAGCAAAAAAGTCACAAGGATGGCACATACACATTTGTATGAAAGACATTTATTGTGTCATGATCATGGATAGGAAAGAAAAATTTGTGCCCTCAAAATGTCTCTTCAGCATGCAGACTTTTTGGAGCCGAAGACAATCAGAAAACAGAAGACTCAGGAAGTCTTTCTTAGTCTTTCTTTTTGCCTCCCCCTTAGCTGCCCAAGGCATTTAAATAAAGAGCTTGTTTTTGGAATAGAGCTATCACCAGAGATATCTGCAAAGAATATGGGCTAACTGTGTGTGGGGAAACTAGGCAGGTCCTAGAGATCAGAGTCCACGCTGTGTCCCACTGTCTCTGCATGGCCCAGCAAACATTTATTTACCAAACATTTGCTTTTCTATCTCCATATGAATTGCCTTCCTCCCCTATGAATCCCCAAACCCCTACCCCCAACATCCCCTTTTGTCTTTAACTGAAGATGGTATTTAAGGTGAGTGTTTAGGCTATTTTGGAAGTTACTCAGTTTTCCTGGGTCTCTCCCTTGTATACATGTTATTAAAATTTTATGGGATTTTCTTCTGTTAATTTGTATTATGTCAATTTAATTCTTAGACCAGCCAGAAGAACCTAAAAGGGTAGAGGAAAATTTCTTCCCAACGCATGGAAAGGAAGGAAATCTACCCCTCTGAAATGTGTTCACATCTTTAGGATTATATCTTTTTCAGTGTAAGTGATAATATACTTATGTGGAAGTAGGAGAAGTAGTCTGGGGAAAGTTGTATATAACATATGACAATGATACTTTTTTTATTAGTTTCTGATTGTTTAAATTATAAATTTAGAAACTCATTTTTAAGAGCCCTTACTAAGAAACTTGGGGCTGACTCCAGTTCAAGATAATAGGGACTTCCCTGGTGGCGCAGTGGTTAAGAATCTGCCTGCCAATGCAGGGGACATGGGTTCAAACCCCGGTCTGGGAATATCCCACATGCTGCAGAGCAACTAAGTCTGTGCATCACAACTACTGAGCCTGTGCTCTAGAGCTGCAAGCCACAACTACTGAGCCCACGTGCTGCAACTACTGAGCCTGCGTGCTGCAACTACTGAAGCCAACGTGCCTAGAGCCCGTGCTCCGCAACAAGAGAAACCACTGCTGTGAGAAGCCCGTGCGCCGCAATGAAGAGTGGCCCCTGATCGCCACAACTAGAGAAAGCCCGTGCACAGCAACAAAGACCCAACACAGCCAAAAAAAAAAAAAAAACGATAATATAATAAATAACATGGCAGAACTTGGAGACTTCTATTATAAGAGATTCATTTCAGAGATTTCAGTCAGAAAATAGCAATATTGAGAGGTGTCTGGGAAGTGATGATTTATCCAGTGAAGTAAGCACTTGCCCTTGCCCTATGTACTTTCAGTGCTTGTCCTTCCCAAGTGCCTGGCATAGTCATATCAGCTTATCACTCCACAGGACAAAGTTCATGTCCTTATTTTAACTCAGTCTCTCTTCACAGTCTGTGTATTAAAACAAACACAGGCACAAATGTCAGAGCTACAAAATATGTGAAGCCAAAACTGATAGACCTGCAAAAATAGACAAGTTCACAATTAACAGTTGGAGATTTCAACACTCGTCTCTCAACAACTGATTGAACAAGTAGACAGGAAACTAGGAAGGATACAGAAGAACTCAACAAGACCATTAACCAGCAAGATCAAACAGACATTTACAAAACACTCCACTTAACAACAGAACACATATTCTTTTCAAATACCTATGGAACATACACCAAGATATATGCTACCTAGAGTGGTAAAGATACTATTACACACCTATTAGAATGGCCCAAATCCAAAAATCTGACAACACCAAACGCTGCTGAGCGTGTGGAGTAAAGGGAATTCCTCAGAAAGTTACGCACCTGGGCCTGGAGGCAGGTAGCCTGGATTGAAACCTGGCTATGCCACTTAAAGAATGTGTGACCTTGACCAAATCATCAACTGTCAGAAACTCAGACTCCCCATCTGTGAATGGACATAGTAACTATTTCCTCTTTAAGCTGTTGCAGTTTTTAAGCTACACTGAAGTTTCACAAACTTAACACACCCATGTCACCAGCACGTTGATCATGAAACAGAACGTTTCCCTGACTCCAGACATACCCCTGTGCTCTCTTCCTGTCCTTATGTCCCAAAGTACTGACCTTTCTAATGCCTAATGGCACAGATTAGCTCTGCATGCCTTGTACCTCATGTCAATGGAGTCATGCAACAAGTACTATTTTGTATTTGGCATCTTTCCTTAACACTATGTTCAGAGATTCTTCCATTGTATGTAATTATGAATTCTTCATGCACGTTACAGTATAGTATTCCATTGTGTGAATATTCCACAGTGTGTTTAAAATTCAGTTCTTGATGGGCATTTGAGATCATAGAGATGTTTTGGGGATTAAGTGGTGTGTACTGAACTTTCACACACTGAACACACTCAAGTAACCAGAAGTCAAGTAACAGAAGTCTTCTTCCTCTTCCCTTCCAGTCACCATGCCCCAAAGGTACTGCTATTTTTATTTCAAATACTACATAATTTTTTAAAGTAGTGCCTGACTATTATTGCTGTTGTTGAGATCAGAAGAGATCTGATGTTATTTTTTCTCTTTAGCAACAGCTGTGCCAGAAAATCACTTGTAATCAATGAAAGTAGGCTCCCACTCTAAGAGAGCGTATTAGTGCCTTGAAATCACTTGTGCAAGGGTAACGCTGGGGCTTTGCTGAAGAGTCCATCACTTTAAACCACTGAGCATGACTTCCTGATTCTGGGAACAGGGCCCATGGCCTCTAAATGTAGCCACCTAAAGAGGGTTAACCTTATTTCTGTTGTCCGAGGAAATGGGCATAACCAGACCCTCTGTGACTTTGAAGTTTAAATAGAAAAGCTGGCCAAACAGGGAAATCAGCTCGGTGCTTTGTGACCAGCTAGAGGCGTGGGATAGGGAGGGTGGGAGGGAGACGCAAGAGGGAGGAGATATGGAGATATATGTATCCGTATAGCTGATTCACTTTGTTATAAAGCAGAAACTAACACACCATAGTAAAGCAATTATACTCCAATAAAGATGTTAAAAAAAAAGGAAAAGCTGGACAAAGTTTAGATCAATGTTTTTCAAACTATAGGTATTGAACCATTAAGGGATCACCATCAGTTTTTTAATAGAATGACAGAGTAAAGAAAGAATGTATCAGTATGGATCGTTTATACTAAGGGTAACTTTTGTGAAACTTTTGTTTCAAATTCATCTATATAAACATGTGTGAGTGTGTGCTTGCATGTATTGGGTTGAGTAAATGTATTTCTCACTGTGGGTTGAGATACCCAATTTATTTTATTTATTTCTTTTTCTTTTTTTAAAAATTAGTTATCTATTTTATATATATTACTCTATATATGTCAATCCCAATCTCCCAGTTCATCCCACCCCTCCACCTCCACTTCCCCCCCTTGGTGTCCATATGTTTGTTCTCTACATCTGTGTCTCTATTTCTGCCTTGCACACTCGTTCATCTGTACCATTTTTCTAGATTCCACATATATGCGTTAAAACACAATATTTGTTTTTCTCTTTCTGACTTACTTCACTCTGTATGACAGTCTCTAGCTCCATCCACGTCTCTACAAATGACCCAACTTCATTCCTTTTTATGGCGGAGTAATATTCCACTGTATATATGTACCACATCTTCTTTATCCATTTGTCTGTCGATGGGCATTTAGGTTGCTTCCATGACCTGGCTATTGTAAATAGTGCTGCAATGAACATTGGGGTGCATGTGTCTTTTTGAATTATGGTTTCCTCAGGGTATATGCCAGGAGTGGGATTGCTGGGTTACATGGTAATTCTGTTTTTAGTTTTTTAAGGAACCTCCGTACTGTTCTCCACAGTGGCTGTATCAATTTACATTCCTACCAACAGGGCAAGAGGGTTGCCTTTTCTCCACACCCTCTCCAGCATTTGTTGTTTGTGGATTTTCTGATGATGCCCATTCTAACTGGTGTGAGGTGATACCTCATTGTACTTTTTATTTGCATTTCCCTAATAATTAGTGATGTTGAGCAGCTTTTCATATGCCTCTTGTCCATCTGTATGTCTTCTTTGGAGAAATATCTATTTAGGTCGTTGGCCATTTTTTCATTGGGTTGTTTGTTTTTTTTAATTGAGCTGCATGAGCTGTTTATATATTTTGGAGATTAATCTTTTGTCCATTCATGTAGCTGTCCAGTTTTCCCAGCACTACTCATTGAAGAGACTGTCTTTTCTCCATTTGTATATCCTCGCCTCCTTTGACAAAGATTAGTTGACCACAGGTGTGTGGGTTTATCTCTGGGCTTTCTATCCTGTTCCATTGATCTATATTTCTGTTTCTGTGCCAGGACCATATTGTCTCGATTACTGTAGCTTTGTAGTATAGTCTGAAGTCAGGAAGTCTGATTCCTCCAGCTCTGTTTTTTTCCCATCAATATTGCTTTGGCTATTTGGGGTCTTTTGTGACTCCATACAAATTTTAAGATTTTTTGTTCTAGTTCTGTAAAAAAATGCCATTGGTAATTTGATAGGAATTGCATTAAATCTGTAGATTGCTTTGCGTCATGTAGTCATTTCCACAATGTTGATCCTTCCAATCCAAGAACGTGGTATATCTCTCCATCTGTTTGTGTCATCTTTAATTTCTTTCATCAGTGTCTTATAGTTTTCTGAGTACAGGTCTTTTATCTCCTTAGGTAGGTTGATTCCTAGGTATATTTTTCTTTTTGTTGCAATGGGATTGTTTCCTTAATTTCTCTTTCTGATCTTTCATTGTTAGTGCATAGGAATGCAAGAGATTTCTGTGCATTAATTTTGTATCCTGCAACTTTACCAAATTCATTGATTAGCTCTAGTAATTTTCTGGTGGCATCTTTAGGATTCTCTATGTATAGTATCATGTCATCTGCAAACAGTGACAGTTTTACTTCTTCTTTTCCAATTTGGATTCCTTTTATTTCTTTTTCTTCTCTGATTGCCATGGCTAGGACTTCCAAAACTATGTTGAATAAAAGTGGTGAGAGTGGACATCCTTGTTTTGTTCCTGATCTTAGAGGAAATGCTTTCAGTTTTTTACCATTGAGAATGATGTTTGCTGTGGGTTTATTGTATATGGCCTTTATTATGTTAAGGTAGGTTCCCTCTGTGCCCACTTTCTGGAGAGTTTGTATCATAAATTGGTGTCGAATTTTGTCAGAAGCTTTTTCTGCATCTGTTGAGATTATCATATGGTTTTCGTTTTTTTTGTGGTACGTGGGCCTCTCACTGCTGTGGCCTCTCCCATTGTGGAGTACAGGCTCTGGACACACAGGCTCAGTGGCCATGGCTCACGGGCCCAGCCGCTCCACGGCATGTAGGATCTTCCCACACCGGGGCACGACCCTGTGTCCCCTGCATCGGCAAGTGGACCTTCAACCACTGAGCCACCAGGGAAGCCTGATCATATGGTTTATATTCTTCAATTTGTTAATATGGTGTATTACGTTGATTTGCATATATTGAAGAATCCTTGCATCCCTGGGAAATCCCACTTGATCATGATGTATTATCCTCTTAATGTGTTGTTGGATTCTGTTTGCTAGTATTTTGTTGAGGATTTTTGCATCTATGTTCATCAGTCTGTAATTTTCTTTTTTTGTAGTATCTTTGTCTTGTTTTGGTATCAAGGTGATGGTGGCCTTGTAGAATGAGTTTGGGAGTGCTCCGCCCCCTGCTATATTTTGGAAGAGTTTGAGAAGGATGCATGTTAGCTCTCTTCTAAATGTTTGATAGAATTCACCTGTGAAGCCATCTAGTCCTGGACTTTTGTTTGTTGGAAGATTTTTAATCACAGTTTCAATTTCATTACTTGTGATTGGTCTGTTCATATTTTCTATTTCTTCCTGGTTCAGCCTTGGAAGGTAATACCTTTCTGAGAATTTGCCCATTTCTTCCAGGTTGTCCATTTTATTGGCATAGAGTTGCTTGTAGTAGCCTCTTATGATGCTTTGTATTTCTGTGGTGTCTATTGTAACTTCTTTTTCATTTCTAATTTTATTGATTTGAGTCCTCTTTTTCTTTTTTTTTTTCTCTCCCTCTTTTTCTTGATGAGTCTGGCTGAAGGTTTATCAATCTTGTTTATTCTCTCAAAGAACTAGCTTTTTAGTTTTATTGATCTTTGCTATTGTTTTCTTTGTTTCTATTTCATTTACTTCTACTCTGATCTTTATGGTTTCTTTCCTTCTACTAACTTTGGGTTTTGTTTGTTGTTCTTTCTCTAGTTCCTTTAGGTGTAAGGTTAGATTGTTTATTTGAGATTTTTCTTGTTCCTTGAGGTAGGACTGTATTGCTATAAACTTCCCTCTTAGAACTGCTTTTGCTGCATCCCATAGGTTTTGGATCATTGTGTTTTCATTGTCATTTGTCTCTAGGTATTTTTTGATTTCCTCTATGATTTCTTCAGTGATCTTTTGGTTATTTTGTAATGTATTATTTAGCCTCAATGTGTTTGTGTTTTTTTACATTTTTTTCCCTGTAATTGATTTCTAATCTCATAGCATTGTGGTCAGAAAAGATGTTTGATATGATTTCAATATTCTTAAATTTACTGAGGCTTGATTTGTGACCCAAGATGTGAATTTTCCTGGAGAATGTTAGTGTGCACTTGAGAAGAAAGTGTAATCTGCTGTTTTTAGATGGAATGTCCTATAAGTATCAATTGAATCTGGTCTATTGTGTCATTTAAATCTTGTGTTTCCTTATTTAAAGATATTTTTTTTTTCTTTTTTTGTGGTACGCGGGTCTCTCACTGTTGTGGCCTATCCCATTGCAGAGCACAGGCTCCGGACGCACAGGCTCAGCGGCCACGGCTCACGGGCCTACGTGCCCCGCGGCATGTGGGATCTTCCCGGACCGGGGCACAAACCCGTGTCCCCTGCATTGGCAGGTGGACTGTCAGCCACTGTGCCACCAGGGAAGCCCTTGTGTTTACTTAGTAGTTTTCTGTCTGGATGATCTGTCCATTGGTGTATGTGAGCTGTTGAAGTCCCCCACTATCATTGTGTTACTGTTGATTTCCTCTTTTACAGCTGTTAGCATTTGTCTAATGTATTCAGGTGCTCCTATGTTGAGTGCATATACATTTATAATTGTTATATCTTCTTCTTGGATTGATGCCTTGATCACTATGGAGTGTCCTTGTTGTCTCTTGTAGCATTCTTTATTTTAAAGTCTATTTTGTCTGATATGAGTGTTGTTACTCCAGCTTTCTTTCGATTTCCATGGAATATCTTTTTCCATCCCCTCACTTTCGGTCTGTATGTGTCCCTAGTTCTGAAGGGGGTCTCTTGTAGACAGCATATTTATGGGTCTTGTTTTTGTATCCATTCAGTGATCCTGTGTCTTTTGGTTGGTGCATTTAATCCATTCTCATTTAAGGTAATTATCAATATGTATGTTCCTATTACCATTTTCTTAATTGTTTTGGGTTTGTTTTTGTATGTCCTTTTCTTCTCTTGTGTTTCCCACTTAGAGAAGTTCCTGTAGCGTTTGCTGTAGAGCTGGTTTGGTGGCGCTGTATTCTCTTAGCTTTTGTTTGTCTGTAATGCTTTTTTGATTTCTCCATTGAATCTGAATGAGATCCTTGCTGGGTTGAGGAATCTTGGTTGTAGGTTCTTTCCTTTCTTCACTTTAAATATATTGTGCCTCTCCCTTCTGGCTTGTAGAATTTCTGCTGAGAAATCAGATATTAACCTTATGGGAGTTCACTTGTATGTTATTTGTCATTTTTCCCTTGTTGCTTTTAATAATTTTTCTTGTCTTTAGTTATTTTCAATTTGATTACTATGTGTCTTGGCATGTTTCTCCTTGGGTTTATCCTGTATGGGACTCACTGTGCTTCCTGGACTTGGGCGGCTATTTTCTTTACCATGTTAAGGAAGTCTTCCACTCTAATATCTTCAAATATTTTCTTGGGTCCTTTTTCTCTCTCTTCTCCTTCTGGGACCCCTGTAATATGAATGTTTGTGCGTTTAATGTTGTCCCAGTGGTTGTGTTAGGGAAGTTTTTGACTATAATCTCTTCAGATATTTTCTCGGGTCCTTTCTCTCTCTTCTCCTTCTGGGACCCCTGTAATATGAATGTTTGTGCGTTTAATGTTGTCCCAGTGGTCTATTAGGCTGTCTTAATTTCTTTTCATTCTTTTTTCTTTATTCTGTTCCTCAGCAGTGACTTCTACCATTCTGTCTTCCAGGTCACTTATCCGTTCTTCTGCCTCAGTTATTCTGCTATTGATTCCTTCTAGGGTATTTTTCATTTTAGTTATTGTATTGTTCATCTCTGTGTGTTTGTTCTTTCATTCTTCTAGGTGTTTGTTCTTTTATTCTTCTAGGTCTTTGTTAAACATTTCTTGCATCTTCTCGATTTTTGCCTACATTCTTTTTCTGAGGTCCTGGATCATCTTCACTATCATTATTCTGAATTCTTTTTCTGAAGGTTGCCTATCTCCACTTCATTTAGTTGTTTTTCTGGTGTTTTATCTTGTTCCTTTATCTGCTACATAGTCATCTGCCTTTTCATTTTGTCTGTCTTTCTGTGAATGTGGTTTTCATTCCACAGGCTGTAGGACTGTAGTTCTTTTTGCTTCCGCTGTCTACCCTTTGGTGGATGAGGCTATCCTGAGACAACCATTTTAGATGGACCCAGAGGAAAACAAGAGATTCAGGGCTCAGACCTGACACAGCTCTTTTAGGGCTAGCTGGGACCCAGAATGTGGCTGTCCACATAATCTGAATATGTGCTCGCTCTATGTATCTATCATCTATCATCTTCTATCTATCTATTTATCTTTCTACCTTTCTAAGTGCTGTCTGCCTATTTACTTAACAAAATGTAACAGTGAAGTGTAAATACTGGCATTATAAGCAAATTTCACTTGTCTATAAAAACAGATGCTCAACACATATTTGTTGGGTGAATAAATGAATGACTTTTCTTCTGTGTATTTTCCGTTCAATTCTAAACTCCATGAGAACAGAGACCATGTCTGTTTTTGTTTGGCATTGCATTCCTAATGCATAAATGCAGTAGGATCTTAGAAATATTTTTTGTTTCAATGAAGTGTTTTTTTATTCTCTACATTAAACATATGTTGCTTTTTAAAATTGAAATATAGTTGATATACAATATTATATTAGTTTCAGGAGTACTACATATTGATTTGACATTTGCTTATATTATGAAGTGAACACCTGTAACCGTCTGTCCCCACACAAAATTATTACAATATTATTGATCATATTTCTTATGCTGTAAATTACATCATCATGGCTTATTTTATAACTGGAGGTTTGTACCTTTTAATCCCCTTCACCTATTTCACCCCTCCACTATGGCCCTCCCCTCTGGCAACCACCCGTTTGTTCTCTGTACCTATGAGTCTCTTTTCATTTTATTTAGTTTGTTTTATTAGATTCTGCATGTAAGTGAGATTATATGGTATTTGTCTTTCTCTGTCTAACTTATTTCACTTAGTATAATACCCTCTAGATCCATCCATGTTGTTACAAATGGCAAGCTTTCTCTTTTGTGTGGCTGAGTAATATTCTACTGTACATATACCACGTCATCTTTATCCATTCATCTATCGATGGAGTCTTTGGCTGCTTCCATGTCTTGGCTATTGTAAATAATGTTGCTATGAACATTGGAGCGTGTCTTTGTTTTCTTTGGGTAAATACCCAGAAGTGATATTGTTCCAGCATATGGTAATTGTATTTCTAACTTTTTGAGGAGCTTCTACACTGTTTCCCACAGTGGCTACTACGGAATTTACAATCTCACTGACAGCGCACGAGGGTTCCCTTTTCTCCACATCCTCACCAACACTTGTTATTTGTTGTCTTTTTGAAGGTAGTCATTCTGACAGGTGAGTGGTGGCATCTCACTGTGATTTTAATTTGCATTTCCCTGATGATTAGTGATGTTGACATCTTTTTCATGTGTCTGTTGTCTATCTGTATATATTCTTCAGAAAAATGTCTATTCAGGTCCTCTGCTCATATTTTAATTAAGTTTGTTTGTTTTTGATGTTGAGTTGACTGAGGTTTTTGCTTATGTTGGAAATTAACTTCTTATTGGATATATCATTTGTAAATATCTTCAGTAGGCTGCCTTTTCATTTTGTTGACAGTTTCCTTTGTGCAAAAGCTTTTTAGTTTGATGTAGTTTCATTTGTTTATTTTTGCCTGAGGGCAGTCAGTACAAGCTGTCCCATTTGTTCACACGGTCAGCTGGGCGACCTTTGCCTATCAGAGGAAACAGCTCAGTTAAGAAACTGGGGTAGGGAAAATATCTGGAAGTGTTAACAGATTTTTTTCTGAAAGATACAGGAACTGGGGATATCCTCTGTTGTTTCTGATTGACTTCTCAGTAAGGTTAGAGGAAATGGTGGTCAAATCATGGTCAGAGGCATCTGGTAGAGGATGACAGATCCAGGAGTCAGTAAAATCTAATGCACATGCAGTGGTTTGGGAGAAACTTACCAGGAGGTTTTCCTTCATGAAGAAGCCTCCAGGGGTGATTCTGAAAAACAAAGATCATTCAAATCCATCTCTGCTCTGTGTCTCTTGGGGTCTGAAGTGCTCCCAATCCCAAGTGCTGCTGTTGTCAGCCCTCCATTGCTTCAAAATTAGTATTTCCAATTGCAGTAGTGATAATTTCACCTTTTTTGCAGTTATCCCTTAATCACACCCAGACCTTCCATTCAGGAAAAAAAAGGTGCAAGACTTGGACATTTTAATAAAAGTTACAAACCCATTATGGCCCCTGCATTGGCCTGTGTGGACCACTGCAGGGGGATTTGGTGAAAGTGTGATCAGCCAAGTGGCAATTATCCTTATGATCTAGGACCAAGTCCATCCAACTACAGAATCCAGGTGGCTGAATCAGAATTAAATTTGAATCTCCCAGGCTCCATTTCGGCTGAGCTGCCATCTGGAGGGTGTACCAACCAGGCTGGCCTGGGATTGCTATTAGGGGAGAGAAAGATGTATCATGCCCAGGAGTGGTCAGGAAAAAATCTCAGTTTTTCAAAGTGAGTCTATATCAACGCCCACCCCTTTTGTCCTGATCATTACCCAGAAAGCAGCCAAGAGGAAGTGACCCCTTTCTGAGGATAGCAGCATTCAGTGACCAAACTGCCTTACTAAAGTGCATGGACCAGGAGAATGTGAAGGAAGTAGAATTAGAAAAATTTTGAGTCAATTTTTGAGGAGGTCATTCCAGTGCTAGATGGTAGGGAGCATGGAAGGTCCAGCAAATATCTGTACTCTGTATGTCTTCTTTGGTGTAAAGCAATTATACGCCAATAAAGGTATAAAAAAATAATTAATACCACACACACAAAAAATCTGTACTATCAGCAGCTGAGGTGAAGGGAGAGGGGGAAGAGGGGAGGAGGGGTACAGAGGCAAGGAGCCTTCTAGGCCAGTAAGGCTTTACATTTATTTTTAGTTTCAAACAGGGCGGTGGCTGTTCATGGCTCCATCAAGTCAACTTGCAATGCTTTGGGCTGGTTCAACAATTTAAAGTGGGTAAAGACCCTCATGGTTGATACTGCCTACTTTGGCTTTGGGAGCCCTTTGGCTCAGCAGCCATGGCCACGTTCTTTTCTGGCCGGTGTCACTGGATTTGCTTCCTTCTGCTGACTTGGGCTTGGCTCATACAGTGGCAATTTTGTTTTTTTAAAGAGACTACTTCAACCTGAGGTATTTGCTGCCCCATTTAAAAAAAATATCCCTTTGGCTTCATGTAGTTCCAATGTAAATTTTCCAGGGCTGAGAATTGACAGTAAGAATATATGTAGAATTCTTTGTGTCAGTTTCTCATTCTCCAATAGGTCACCTGCATCAGCATTAGAAACCCAATCCCGGGCAGGAAGAACTCAAATGCTAGTTAATGACGCATCTATGGATTCCCAGGGGAGTTTCCCCCCAAAGAGCCACAGCTCCATTATAGCAGCCAGGACCAGCTGCAAAACACCCTGAGACACTTTGCTCTTGTCTGAATGGGTCTAAGGTTGCTACCAGAGACTGTAGGAGTGACAGCCATAAAACAGTTCAGCTGTTGCCATCCAGGGTGAATATTAGTCCTAATTATCACAGTGGGGGCAGACCTGAAACTGACCACCAGAATGATGAGAAAGTCTCCTGCACAGAGGAGAGTTAGCAACACCCCAGGCACTGTTTCACACAGTTGACCTTCAAGCTACTTCCCAGTACTCAGCCTGCAACACTTCAATTCCTCCTTATAATTGGCAAAAAAAACCAGAAACGAAAACATTGGAGAACTATTAAATGCCTGATTGATCATAAAATTTAGTAACATGTTCACTCCTAATTCCCAGGGACTTCCTCAAAATCAGATGGCCTATGAAGTTCTCATCCTTCCTCGTTCACATCTCTCTCTACAACCCCTGTGGTCACTAAGACTGTCAAGAACTGTGAAGAGTCTGAGATTTTACCATCCTTACAATCTAAGCCAGCCTGCCACAATTTCATGGATGCTGGGAGAATACACAAGACTGGATCATAGACAAAGGATTTTGCTACTCACAGCACTAGCACTAACCAGATCTCAGCACTTGTGCCAGTTTTGCAAGCCCCAGCTCCCACGGGCAATTCAGAGAAGGCCAGATGATACCTATACATGTGACAGACTGTGTTACAAGAGAGAAACCCTGAGTTTACGGCACCCAGACCTCTTATAATGGACAAAAGCAAACATGCACTGTCTCTACCTTCCAAAATTGTTTGTTATACAAACATCCTTAAAAGGATAATCCATAACAACAATACTCAGTCCTTGTGCTTGCAAGAAGTACAGAAACATGAAAGGTCCATGGAGAATCGCTTCCCAAAAATCAGCTTTAGCAACTAGTTCTCTGAGTCACAGCATTCCCCCTAAATCTCTTGTGAGACATCGTCTATTTTCCAACCCTGTTTGTCACAGATTGGTGACGGGATAATAGTAGATGGCATGGAGCCCACAACGGTGATGACTGGGGGAGACATTAATAGATGGAGGCAACAGGCAACACAAGATTTATTAGTTTAAAGGTTTGGGGGTTGCAAATGGCAGAAATCTACTTTGGTTAACGTAAGTAAAAAGGATAAGTAAAAAGGATAATTTATTACAAAATTATGTAATAGCTCAGAGAAATGAAGAAAAAAGTTGAATAGCTGGGTTTTTGGGAGGTCAGAAAGCAGGGCAAATCTAGGGATTTAGATCTAGGAACTAATGGACAGTCTCCCTAGGGTGTTTCTGTTAGGATGACCCAGCTCCAACATTTAAATTCTTGTGTCACACAGCTCAAGATTCTAATTTTCCTGTGAGAGAGTCTGATTGGCCTCTACTGGATCATATACCCATGTCTTGGGCAGGTGAGAGTAGGGATCTTAACAGATAATTGAACCAAGACTGCATTCATTGTGAAGGGGGAGTGCCCAAAGAAATATCAAGACATTTCCCTGCTTATAAGATTCATTTTCTCAATCTTCTCCATACTGTGGAGGACACGGTTGCTAGGAATTCTGGGATCACATCTAACATCTCCATTATGAGTGAGGGAAGAGAAAGAATCACAGGAACAGCTCTGAACAGCCAGGCTGGGTCACTGCTCTGCATGTGGGGCTTGGGTGTGGGGTAGGGCATTTGGACTGGTTCCTATACCAGAACCATACAGAGAAATAAGGAAGGAACAGTCCCCTAAAGAATGGGAGTGTCACTACCAAAAGAAGGGAGTGAGTGATACTGGGCCGAGGAAAACAACAGATTTCCGCCATGGTCACCAACCCTGCACTATCCTTCCTTCCAGCCTTGAATTTTGTGAGTCCTGATGTGAGCATATGTAGGAGAAAGAAAACTAAAGATGTTCCTGGTGACTTTTCACAGGAGGGGCAGCCCAGGCCAGGGTGGATGGGTTCTCCCTTTGGCCAGCGTAGGGCCATAGCAGGAGGCTGTGGGATCTTGGACATTTCATCACTGGGTACTTAAGACCTTTCTGGGGCCACTGGAAGACAGAGTCCAAGCTGAGGAGTCTTCCATTAAAAGCCACAAGCTTCTCAACAGAGAGCTGAAGAAAATCTACGAGGTGGACAGGGTCAGGGAGCCAGGTTTGCCATTTGGCACCTGGGGCCAAAGGGCCAGAACAGGCAAGGAGCTTACTGGACTTCCTCTCATCCCAGGCCACTCTGCAAAAACAAGTTCAGTCTAAAATGTCTAGTTCATAGGACTGGCTGGAGGTGGGAACTAGGGTGAGGTGTCACAGCAAAACTCTAAAACCAGATCCCAGCCAAGGACCCCTAAAGGCCAGGTACCTGCCGGTAGAGTCTGAAGACATTTCTTGAGACACCAAAGCCAGGGGAGGGAGTCATTTATGGAGTCTGTGAGTGGGAAGGAATAGAAAAAAAAGTAATTTTGAACAAATGATGATAGCTTTGTGAACATACAATGAAATTTTTTCTTATGTGAGAATAAGAGCATCAGGTATGTAGGTAAGTGATATAATTATATATCACATTATATAAAACAAAATTTATTATGTCACATATAATATGGTGTAAAACTTTTATTGGCGCACTTCTCCTTGGATCTCCACGCAATTACTAGGGAAGTAATGTAGAAAGTCCCAACAGGAGAACGTCTTTGCTGCTACACAGTGTTCTTAGAGCCTGTCAACATAGACCCCCAGCCACAGAGCTGCCCACGTGGAGCATGGCTCATAGAATAAAATCTGGGAACTAGGGAACTGGAAAATCTAAGATTCGGCAATCATTTTCAGGCCATGATTGCAGGTGCAAGATGTTAAGCTGTCATAAGAAATGCAAAGGGTTTGTCTATGGACCTTGATTCATAACCACAGGTAGTCAGCTTTTACATCTCATCCTTGTGTGACTGCGAAAATTCTTTCCTCGGGAGCTTAGCACTTAATCCATGCTGGCATTTAAAACAACTCGACAAACAATCCAAACATTCATCCACTGGGAAATGGATAAGCAAAGTGTGGAACATCCATGCAACGAAATACCACTTGGGGATAAAAAGAAACAAACTCGTGCTTCACACAGCAATATGGATGGATTTCAAAAGCAGTATGTTAAATGAAAGAAGCAAGACATAAAAGAACTACATACTTCATGATTACATTTACAGGAAATTTTAGAAAAGGCAAACTTACAGTGACAAAAAGTAGATGGTGTTTGCCGTGAGGGAAGGAGATTTACTCCTAAGGGGCAAAGGAAACTTTTGGGGGTGATGAATATTTTCTATTTTTTGATTAAGATAGTGGTTAAATGACCGTATACCTTTGTCAAAACTCATCAAATTGTATACTTAAAATTGGTGACTTCTTTTTGACTGTGGTAAAATATATAGCATAAAACTTACCATTTTAACCGTTAAATGTACAGTTCAGGGGCATTATTTATCTTCACAGAGTTGCACAACCACCACAAAAAGTTTTTCTTTACTCTGAAAAGACACTGTCCGCATTAAGCAATAACTCCCCATTCCCTCTTCCCCCAGGGAGACTCTTATTGTACATAAATTATACTTCAGTAAAGCTGATTTAAAAAATTAACTGCCTCCATCTAGTCCCCCTGCCTACTCCCTAGCTGAGGTAATTTTTGTAGCCTCATATCGTACACGCCCCTGTGATTTCTCTCTGTGCTCCGGCCCTGCGTGCCCAGGCCATGGAGATCATCTTCCTCTCCAGAGTATCCACATAGCACACAAGTGCATGGCTTCCCCAGGTTATCTGAGGACTTTACTCTTTGGTCTTTATCTCGACAGCAAGACATCTCTTCCCTCTCTCCATCTCTCCTCCAAACGAATCTTTTTGCTCAGCCCAGCCTACCAGGGTCTAGCTTTGAGCAACACACACACACACACACACACACACACACACACACACACCAACAGCTTCTCCCTTCAATAGTGACATGACCTGTTTGTATGTCTCCCCCACCCGCAGGTCCCTGACCCCCTTTCCCTTAGCGATTTTTTCCTCCTTAGTAGTCAGCTAAGTCCAACTTGGACTTCACACTTATATCTTAAATAGTATAGAGCTGATTTAAAGGCCACAGGAAGAGAAAGACTTCGTGTTTTCTCCTAAAAAGACAGGAATCTTTTCTATGTCATCCTTCTATAATGACCTCTGTCTAAGCTCACCCTCCCGAGGAGAGGGAGCTTACTGCCCGAAGTGTCCTATTCTATTGTTGTAGCAAAAACTATTAGACTCTGACTATTGGTCTTTCTGTCCTTTAAAGGGACAAGAAAGACCAACTATCCCCCTACTACTACTACTCCCCCTATCCACTCGCCTTCCCCCTCTTCTCCCTAAGCCTTTCTCTCTCCTTTTCCCCAAGCTAAGGGCCAGGGTGGGCTTGGTTAAAAAAGAAATCCCATCTTTTCACAAGAGGTGCTATCAAAGCAGCTGTGGAGTGTCTGCCTAAGGGAGTAGCCATTTAGAGCCCATTTCCCATTCCTGAAGCCCGAGGGGACACAATCTAATAACGGGAGACTAAGGAAAGAAATGAACACATTCAATCATGGGAAAATGAAGATGGGTGTGCCGCGTATTCCAGGTTGGACCACCTCAAAGGAGGCTGGGCTTGGCTGCCCACCCAGACTCCTGGGTGGGGTCGGAGTATTGAACCCCGCCCCCTACAGCTCTGGGGAACTTGCAAAGGCAACAGATCACTCCCGAGGTGTATGCTGCTAGGGCCCCGCTCTCCCTTCGATGTGCTGAACAAGATTTGCCAGTGGAGGTAGGGAAAGAATTCTGGGGCAAGACTGACCCCGTGGACAGGTAGCAGGGTTTCTTTGAAAAGGAGAGGAATACATGGAAAAGAGGTTAGAAGAGATTAGAAGAAAGATGCAAAGATAGGGAGTGATTTAGAGACCAGGGATGCCCATGAGGCACTCTTAATGAATAACTTAACTTCCTAAGTGGACTCTTGGAAAAATCACTTTTAACCCTCAGTTTTAATCCCCTTCCTCCACCACCTTGTATTATAACTCCCTTCACCTTAATGGAAATCCACCCCCCACTTCTCCTCTCTTGCCCACAAAGCACAGTCTGATCATCTGTACTGGCTTGTGTGATGGTATTTTAGAAAATGAAGGGAGTGTATAATAAAGTGTGGCCCGCCCCACACTCACACCTCCACCGGTGCAAGTGGAGGGACCCACTGAGAGGAGGGACTATGCCTGGGAATTCCAGGCAGGGAGCAGCTGTGAGATTTCCTGAGGTCCCCAGCAGAGCTGGGAGCAGAGGGAAGCACGTGACATTGAAGAACAAACAGTTCCTGATAGACAACTCAGGTGGAGCACAAGATAAAACCTTTCCAAATACTTGCAGAAGAAAGTAACTTTTTAAGGAGGGGAAGATGATATTTGGGCCACAAGTGGATCAGGTTGTAGACATTTTACTTCGCCCCAATGTGGGGAAGCAAGTTGCAATGGATTTGTCAAGGTCAAGGCCACATTTTCTAGAGTGGAGCTTTGGGTGAGGATATAAAATTTACACAAAACCTATATTAAGGAAAATTAAGAAGCAACAAGCTGGGATAGATGTTCCACACCAAGTGATGAGCAAAGTGTTATGATCTCAATATAGAGAAAGTACCTCCAATTCAGTGAGAAAAGAACATAACAGAGAACAGAAAATGAGAGCATTCACAAAACAAGAAAAAGTAAGGAGTGTTCATTTGCAAGGGACTACTTGTAAAGTTAGGAACAACCAGTGCAGTTATCAGATATCCCTTTTCTGTGTGAAAAGTCAGAGGGAAATGTTACAGGAACCCGGACTGAGAGAGGGTCAGGTTAGAAGAGCAATGAACCCTGTTCTGAAGACACAACCCATCAGAGGCAACCTCCCAGTAGAGGGCCAAGGGAGTAAACACTTTGACTTTATTCCCTTCCCACCTCCAATCTCCTGCCAGCCTCTCCACTGGCTGAACCCAGCAGGGAGCCAGAGGGCACCAGGGCCATGTTGATGAAACCCATGGAGGTCAAATTTCTAGGGTGAGAGCAGAATGGAGAAGGGGAAGAGTGGCAAACAGAAGATATTCATCACTGAAGGAAAGAATATGAAAATGAAATACACAGAAAAAGCAGTAAATATTAAGGGCCTATTGGTCACATGATGTAGGCTCAATCTCACCAGTCATTAAAAGCTCAGATTCTGAAGTCAGACTTCCTGAGACTACTTGGTCTGCTACTTTATTCTGGAATCTTGGTCAGGTCTTGTTTTCATTATTGGGGTAATAAATGGAGTAATAATAGCACCTATATAATAGAGTTACTGTAGGGATCAAATGGAAAAAGGTATGTAAGGCCCTGGGCCGGGGGTCAGCATGGGGGAAGCAATCAATACATGATATGTTTTTCCCTTTCAAATTGGTAAATATGGTAAAGATCTATAAGACTTGGTAATGGCAGGGTTATGGGGCAAAGGACATTCTCAGACGCATTTTATTGGGAGTATGAATTGGTGTACAACATTTTGGGGGGATAATTTGACAGTATTGTACTTCAAAATAGGAGTAAACAACTCCATGTCTAATGATTTATCCTACACAGTTACTTTCAGGAATTCATAAGACTATATATACAAAGATATTCAATGCCATATTGCAAGTGGGAAAAGTTGGAAATAGCCTGAATTTATATAAGGGAAGTTTATGTACACATTTGTGCTGGTTATCTGTTGCTGTGTGACAAATTATTTTCTGAAACATCAGAAACTTAGCAGCCTAAAAGCAGCAAAAATTTATCTTCTCACAGTTTGTGTGGGGCAGGAATCCCTGCATGGCTTAGCTGGGTACCCCTGACTCAAGGCCCCTCATGAGGTTGCAGTTGTACTATTGATCAAGGCTGTGAGCCATCTGAAGGCTCAAAAAGGGAAAGAGGGAGGATAAGACATAGATCAAGATAAGCCTTTTTTACTCCTGCATTGGGCTCCCCACCTGGCTTGGACGGGCATGCGAATCCTCTCTTGCTGTTGGAGTAATAAGACTCACAACAAGCGTTTGGGCTTTAGAGCGGAAGGAACCAGAGGAGGCCTTCTGTCCTGTCTTGATCTTAGCCCCTCCAGGCCAGGCTACTTTAGATAAGAGCTCTTCTCTTTTGAGAGAAAACACCGGTGGTCTAGAGTTGAAGTCCAAGCTAACTGCAAGATTTTGTTTCTCCTTGCTTTGTTCTCAGTGACTATATTTTCTCTTGGTGTCTTAGAAGAAGGGATTGGCATCTGAAAGAGAATTAAGATATCTTGTATTCCAGCAGGTCTGAGCTAAATCCACGTCTCAATGTGTCACCCCCTTCAAATACATTCGACTACACATGTTATGAAGACATCCATCATGGTCCTTCTAAGTCTTCTCATCTTGAGGCTAATCACTCCCCGTTTCTTACCATTTTCCCTCAAGTGAGATAGGTTTTATATCCTTTATCATTAGGTCACTCTCTAAAGTAGTTGTACCCCATAATACTTGATGGGTGAATTCATTCATTTGGTAATAAATATTCTAATTTATCAATGTCCTTCTCAAAACATCATCATGGCATGGTAGTGTTTTAAGGACAGTGTATTAGTTGAGATGCTTTAGATTACACAAAAAAGAAAAATTGACCTCGAGCTGAGTTAAACAATAATGGAATTCATTAGTTCACAAAACAAAGAGTCCAGAAATTGTAAAGATCTGACAGGATTGGAAGGAGAGGTTTACATTGTGGTACGGGCTCTGGCTCTGCTTGTCTATCATGGTCTCGGCTCAGCTTCGGACCTGGTCCTCAGGCAGGGGTTTCTCCTGTTAACAAAGTACCCACAGCCATTCCACTCTCATCAAGGCAAGTCATGACCACGCAGAGAACGGAGAGCTTCCCCTTCCTTAAGCACAAAGCCGAAGGGGCTTTGGCTGGATCAAACTAACTTGGGCCACCTTCCCAGCCCTGACCCAACCACTGTCTGCCCTGTTTGCTTTGTGGAGGTGCCCACTTCTGAGCCAATGACTTGTGAAGGTGCCCACTTCTGAGCCAATGACTGCTGCCAAGAGGAGGGGCTTCCAAGCCAGTCAAATCCTCCCTTTCCTCAGCACCTAGAGGTAGGAAAGTCTCACTCATATCCCATAGCTGGGACATATAGAGCATGCTAGGGAGAGAGGAAAGGGAACTTGACTCTTCTATCAGGTATTCAGCTTGTGTTTATTCAGTCAGGACTGTGTGCCAGATCTTCTTTCAGGCCCTGGCAATACTGCAGAGGACAAAATGGATAAAGTCCCTGCTGTCAGGGAGGGGAGACAGAAAATAAACAAACATATAAATAAGTAGGTAGGGTAAGAACTCTGGACAATGATCAGGGGACTGCTATTCTCTAGAGGGTAGTTGGGGAGACCTCTCAGGAAAGGTGACATTGTGGGGTGGGGGCCGTGCACTGAGGTGGCTGAGCCAAAAAGGAGCCCCTGCCGCCCTGTGCACATGCTGGGCCCTCCCATGGGCCAGCTCCTGTGGCTGTCAGCTCTCCGAGGGGCTGCTCCACCTTAACCATTCTTCAGATATCCCTCCTGTCCCACTGTTTGAAATGGCACCTTTTCTTATTCTAAATTCTAAAATATCTTTGGCCTTGGGACTTCCCTGGTGGCGCAGTGGTTAAGAGTCCGCCTGCCAATGCAGGGGAGACACTGGATTCGAGCCCTGGTCCGGGAAGATCCCACGTGCCGCAGGGCAACTAAGCCCGCGCGCCACAACTACTGAGCCTGCACTCTAGAGCCCACGGGCCACAACTATTGAGCCTCTGTGCCACAATTACCGAGCCCATGTGCCACAACTACTGAAGCCCGCAAGCCTAGAGCCCGTGCTCCGCAGCGAGAAGCCACTGCAATGAGAAGCCTGCGTACCACAACGTAGAGTAGCCCCCGCTCGCCGCAACTAGAGAAAGCCCCTGCGCAGCAACAAAGACCCAACACAGTCAAAAATAAATAAATAAGTAAATAAATAACTTACTTTAAAAAGATTGCAGCCTTTTAAAAAAATAAAATAAAATATCCCTGGCCTCATTTCTGTCCCTTTCTGCCCTCCTCCATTCATCTATCCATTCAGGAGCCAAGGGCCAGGCAAGAATGCACCTGCTGAAGGCAGCCAATTGGGTGGCGGGTGCTGGGGAGAGGTGGGGACTGTGGCAAAGGCGTCGGCCTGACAGGCAGCCTCGCCCGGGCTTCAGCTGACCGCTGCTGAGAGGCCCCAGGGCTCCGGAGGGTAGAGCCACTCATTTCCCAGCTAGAAATTTGGAACCATGTGTGAAATCTAATTTCTAATCATCAGAGGAGGCCGATTCGATTAGCGTTTTGTTTCTTTCAGTGACCACGTCTTCAGTGGGTGGTATGGCCTCCAGTTTGCTTCCTCTGGAGACACAGTGATTCCGAGTTTCTGGAGGGGGGCCCAGACCCTACGCTGGGAGCCACAAAGCAGCATGTGGACTCTCCTCTCCTGGCAGCCAAGGGGTGACCCCAAGGCCCGGCCGCACTCCTGAAGTCCACCCCCAATGAGGGGACTGTCCGAAAGGGGAGCTCCCAGCCCACCCACCCAATTCACTATAGGCATGCTTCCTTTCTTTGAGACTTATCCAAATTTCTGGAACATTCTACAGCCTGTTAGCCCCAATAACCAATAACCCTCCCATCCTGCCTGCCACCCCATCAGGCCCTCTTGCCCTCCCTCCAGCAAGGCTCCCGTGTTCCCTGCACCCGAGCTTTCCAGCCACCAGGTGCCCATTTGAGAAGTGATTTAGAAGAAATAAGGGAGGGAGCGCTAAGTAAGCACAGAAAGCCTGAGGTGGGGGAGTGCTTGTCACATCCGAGAAGCACAAGGAGTGAGGGCCTAACATGTGGGGCCTGGTGGACCACGGCAAAGACTGAGAATGGGAAGTAGGGAGGAAGTGAACCATGTCTTCAAGGCCAGGGGCCTGATTTTTAAAAAAATATTTATTTATGTAATTTATTTATTTTCTTTGCCTGCATCAGGTCTTAGTTGCGGCACACGGGATCTTTGTTGAGGTCTGTGGGAGCTTTTCGTTACCTGCTCGGGTTTCTCTCGAGTTGCGGCGCATGGGCTTCTCTCTAGTTGTGGCATGTGGGGTTATTTTTTCTCTCTAGTTGTGGCATGTGGCTTTTTTCTCTCTCTCTCTAGTTGTGGCACGTGGGGTCCAGGGCACCTGGACTCTGTAGTTTGAGGCACGCAGGCTCTCTTTGAGGCGCATGGGCTTAGTTGCCCCACAGCATGTGGGATCTTGGTTCCCTGACCAGGGATCGAACCTATGTCCCCTGTATTGGAAGGTGGATTTCTTTACCACTGGACCACCAGGAAGTCCCAGGGCCTGATTTTTAAGCTATGGTTGCCAGACGATTGGCTGCTATGTCACTGCCATCTCTACTTGTTCCTGGCTGCAGAGTTCATCTGCCATTAATGTCTGCAAATACTAGACACTTGTTTTCCCTGCCTGCCCTGAAGCTGGGGTGTGAGCAAGTGATCCAAAATCTAAACTGTTTCCCTAAGTTGTAGTTTAGGATTAGGTAGATTGGAAAGGGGAGAGACTACAAGCCAAGGGCCAGTCAGGAGGCTTTTGCCCAATTCTAGGACAGAGGTAAGTTGTGTCTGAATATCAGTAATGGTCATAAGACAAGAGATGAGGGCTGGACGAGACAGGGATGGAAATGACATGTTCTGGCAACGGGATATGAACAGAAAGGGAGAGAGAAGTGGGGTGAGGAAGCAGTGGGGGGAAAGTGGCAGAGACGGGAGCAAAAATAGTAGTGTGGCTAGAGAAACTGACTTCAGTGATGTGGTGGCAGTCCTTCTGGCAAGGAGTGCATCCACACGTAGGGGAAGGGAAAAGCCTCCCATCTTTGGGGAGGAGTATCTAGAAAGCGAGAATAGAAACTATTCAGACTCATTCGCAGATCCGGTCTCTGTGTATGTTATTCATTCTGCCTGGGGGCCTCTTTGCCTAGCAAACTCCTATTCATCCCTCTATACCCAGATTAATTGCTACCTTCTCCAAGAAATCTTCTTGAACTACCTTAAGGCAGAATTATTTCTTTTTCTAGGTTTCTGGATTGACACCTGCATCCTATCACTTGCTACATACAATGCATTGTCATTTTTCTGTTTCCTCTTTAGTACTAGATGGCAGGTGGGCTCCTTAAGGGGCAGCTTAATAATTTTGTATCCCTGGCATTTAACACTGTGCCTGAAATATAATCATCAAATGAGTGATGAATGGTTGAATAAAATATCGATGATGGAAAAAAAGGTAGAGGCTAAAAGCGGTAGCAGAAGGGGGTGAAATGTTGAAATATTAAAGTTATGATATTGAGACATTCATAGAGAATGGTGGAACAGATGAGGTTATCCTTGGAAGCTCTTAGAAGATTCTATATGTGGAAGGAGGAGATCTAAATCTTTGAGCTAATACCAAAACGGAGAAGAATTACGATCATTACCTGAGAATAGCTCAAGAAGAAATGTGCAGAGAAAAACAGATGACATATTAGATTAAGTTGAAAGGTAGAGCCCAAAGAGAACCTGAAGGTCAGGAAATCATGAGAGTGTCTTCTTCAGAATTTCTGGAAACATAACAGTGACATTTTATGATGCAGTCACACAATGCAATCATGAAAGTCTTACATACTCAAGATTGATATTTCCACAGCACGCAATGTAAGGGGGTTGGTGCATTCTCAGTCTGCAGATGGTATAAACATGATAGATTTGTGGCATTTTTCTGGGGGCCGATCTTGCAGCTGGGCCAGTGGCATTTTTTTCATTGTTTCCATTCTTCTTCCCCTGCCTCAGGACCATTTGGGAAAATTAAAGTTATACCAGCTCTAATGACGCTTTTATTTTCTCCATTTTGTATCAACATTTTCAGAGTGTACTCTATCTCAGTGGCTCTCAACTCAGGAAGATTTGAGCCTTTCTGCTGCCCTCCTCCCAAAATGGAGACATTTTGACTGTTGCAACCGGCATCTATTGGGTAGAGACCAGGGATGCTGCTAAATATCTTAATGCACAGGAAAGCCCTCAACCACAAAGAATGATCAGGCCCCAAATGTCAACAGTGCTGAAGTTGGGAAGTCCTGTAGAGTCTGTCCTATATTAACGGCACAGATATTATGCCAGTTCCTTGGCTGGCCAGGTTTAAAATTTTGTGGTTCTTAACAAATGCAGAAAATGTGGAGCAAGTTCCTTTATTTCCATTTCTGAGGTTAAAACGACACTTTATCACTATAGCTTAGACAGCACGTCAAATTTTATCAATCTGAAGTCCATTTCAAAAGGGGAATTCCTCAGGTACTTTTTGGGCTAACACTAAGATGTGTTTAGTTTAACAAGTACTTAGGTGACATTGCTAAAGGGCTATAAGAACAGTGAAGATTAAAACAGGATGACAGTAGTCCCGAGTCTCAGCAGAGTTAGAGACTCTAGTAGGAAGCAGGAGTGGAGGCCGGCTCATGCCTGTGTCTCACGTCCCAGGCCTGGCACTTACCAGTCATTGGCCTTTGGCAGTTGCCTCTCTGTGCTTCAGTTTTCTCCCCTGGAGATGAGGATTATAGGGGAGACTTACCTCTTAGTGAAAATTAACTATTAACACATATAAAACGATTAGAAAGCACTCAGTAAGGTTACCAGAACGGTGGGCACTTCTGTTTACTGGTCAGAGTGGTGCCAGCGCATGACAATGGCATGAAGATAGTTTACATTTTCTTTGGCAGGCCAGCTTTAAAATGTTGTGCTTCTTAACAAATGTCAAAATGTTGGCGTGATTCTCATTATTTCTATTTTTGAAGTTAAAGCAGGACTTTGTTGGTATGTCTTGTATTGCAGTTCAAATGGACACAAATTACAAAGTTTGGCTGCACTGTGTTTCTTCAGGGAATCACTGACAGTTATGACAGGAGAGCAAATGTCTGCACAGTTCCCGAGACAAGAGGCATTATCCCAAAGCTGTTGTTTTCCCAGTTGTGTGATGCGCCACAAGAGGGTGCCAGAGACTTCTTTTGAAAACTTAAGCGGGCGTTTGGGTTTTGTTTATATTGTAGCCAAATAGTCACTGGATGGTGCCCAAAGACTTCTTTTGAAAACCTACATAGCCAGTTATTCGTTTGGTGTTTAAATCATGGTAAAAATAATATATGGTTATCATATTTAATTGGACCAATACAATACATGAGGTCAAGGGCAAACATCTCAATTCAACATAGACCAAATCTATTTTCTCTGTTCTAGATCCTGGTCATAGGAAAAGTCCTGGAGAAAAATTTTCTTTTTCTATTAATCTATTAAAGGTTTAGTGAAAAAGATTTAAAAATCACACTCCACTGGTGGTGATTTAGCAGCCCCATCGCCTAGAAAGGATAGGGTCCTTAGGATCTGCTATACGAAGCCCCATGTCCCAGCTTTGCTGGATTACTGTGAAGAAAGAGCTGCGTTGGTGACTCCGGTTTCTTTTCCACTGCAAGTTTATACCTGAGCAAAGAAGCACTCTAGGAGCACAGTAGCAGGGCTTTTTGGAGTCCTGGGCTGTATTCAAAGTAAACCTCAAAATATGGTTTTAGACAGACATGCAGGGCCTTGGGCTAACAGAATCTCACAGCCCTGTCCCTGTCTCCTGCCCTGGAACCAATCCTCTGAGACTGGGCAGGGTCTGAGGAGCTGCACCTGCAGTAGGAAGTCCCAAGGGCTGGTTGGGCCCCAGGAAGTGGGGAAGAGGGACACATTCAAAATAGCACGTGTGCATAACTTTTACGAGTATAACAGCCACAGAGAAAAGGAACTCGAGGTCTTTCAGATGTCCCAATAGGACTATTCGAATAGTGAGAGTTCCTTAGAGATTGTTTTCTCAACTTATTTCACTTTCTCTCTTTCATACTTACGTAAAGAATAGGCTTAAGAGCAAAAATGAAGTAAGAGAGAGCCCTGAAACCTGGAACCAAAGAATCTCAATTTTGTCCCATCAAAAAGACTGAGAGGGGGCTTCCCTGGTGGCGCTTCCCTGGTGGCGCAGTGGTTGAGAGTCCGTCTGCCGATGCAGGGGACACGGGTTCGTGCCCCGGTCCAGGAAGATCCCACATGCCGTGGAGCAGCTGGGCCCGTGAGCCATGGCCGCTGAGCCTGCGCGTCCGGAGCCTGTGCTCTGCAACGGGAGAGGCCACAACAGTGAGAGGCCCGCATACCACAAAAAAAAAAAAAAAAAAAAAGGCTGAGAGGGTAGTAGAAGAGGGAGGAGAAGCGGCTAACGACTGATGGCTACTCTCTGCTGGCCCAGGCTTAGCGCCCACCCAAGGCTGACTCACTGAATCCTCAAAAGAACTCTACCCGTTTGGTGCCTTTACCTTCATCTGACAGATAGGCAAACTGAGAATTTGAAAAGTTACTTTTTCAAGGCCACACAACTGGTAAGAGGTGGAACCAGGAGACAAACCAGAAAGTTAAGAAATGCCAAGTAGGCCGGGGCCGGGTGCGGCAAGGGCGGTGGGCCGTGAGGTGGGGCCCGGGCTCCACGCTCACGCCGGCCCGCCGCCCCCAGGACGTGTTCCTCATGATCTGGCGCCACAAGACCACCATCTTCACGGACGCCAAGGAGTCGAGCACTGTGTTCGAGCTAAAGCGCACCGTCGAGGGCATCCTCAAGCGGCCGCCGGACGAGCAGCGGCTGTACAAGGACGACCAGCTTCTGGACGACGGAAAGACATTGGGCGAGTGTGGCTTCACCAGCCAGACAGCACGGCCTCAGGCCCCAGCCACTGTGGGGCTAGCCTTCAGGGCAGATGAGGCCTTTGAGGCCCTGCGCATCGAGCCCTTCTCCAGCCCACCCGAGCTGCCGGATGTGATGAAGCCACAGGACTCAGGAAGCAGCGCCAATGAACAAGTTGTGCAGTGAGAGGCCCCCCAAGCGCTCTACCCTCCCAATAAAAGAGATTTGGGTGTCAAAAAAAAAAAGAAATGTCACGTATGTGAAATTTTAATAGAGGTGGACAACTAACTCTCCATAACCTTTAGTATGTACTCGGTGGTTGTTCTCAGAGAGGCATATGGAAAGGAGGTTCTTTGCTCTCTTTCTTTGACTGAAGGAGCAATGACCACAGAAGATATGGTTGTGACTTAGGCACTGCCCAGGGGAAGGGATTCAGTCCTCTCTAAGGAGGTCCCAGGATGCTGGGTGGTCTCTGGTTCAGAGTAGAATGAGCCACCTCGATGGGCCATGGCCTACCTAGTAAAAACTTCCTGGCTTATCCAAGGTGGTAGTTTCCCTCTACTGTTTATCAATATGCTATAAAAAGAAAAGTGCTTGTAAACAACTTGAGTGCATGAACAATCTAATTAAAATAAAGTAATAGCTTGTGAAAAAAGTAGTAAAACTAATTATTATAGAGTAGCAGTGTGGGAAGGCAAAAATTGCTGACGGTCTTTAGGTCTAAGCTGCTTCATTTGGCGAAAAACACAGTTTACCAGGTCCCTTCTGAGGATATGGTTCCTCCCTCCCAACCTAGATTTAAACTCTGTTGCTTCTCATCTCAACGTTCGATTTTCTTCTTGGCAGCAGCCATATGCAAGTGACCTTCCAATGGTTCTAACTCCAAATTGCTCCTTAGGGTCAAATGTCTGACTTCTTTCTTTTTAACTCAGAGAATCATGAAAGTTTAGAATCTGAGACCCTATTCACTGAAGGAACATAGAGACTCCTAGTAAATGATCCATGGATGTGTGACTCCCTTTGCCGACGTTTCCATGTGATGACTAGCCACTCTTTGCTCAAGTTCCTTGCAGAGGCAAGGAAATGTAGCTGTGGCTGCTCTGACTGCTGTCAAATACCCTTTTGTTTCTGTTTTAAGCTATCCTCTGTCCCTTTAATGTCCCACTACTCCTTGTTCTATCTCTCAGGGCCATAGAGAATAAGAAAAATGCCACTCCCAGGTATTTGAAGGCAGGACTGTGTCAGCTCATGCCCTCCCAGTATCTAGTTACAGCACCAAACCTGCTAAGTGTTCTACCTCCACGACATAGAAGCTGGTTGAAAGGTCTCACAGTTTACCTAGGAGGGGTATTTACCTGAAACGGCCAAATACAGTCCTACAGAGGTGAGGACCATAGTCTTTGCTGGGAAGAGTAATAGTCGTATCTGAGGGGAAATGGAACATCAAGTCAGAAGGTAGAACAGGGGACAGAAGAAAGATATCAAACAGCAAATTTGTTCGCTCAGAGGGTCAGGAGTAGAGGAGAAGCAGTATGAAGTACAGGTACAGAAAGGCAATTCAGAACTAAGACCATGGAACAGTAAATTTTTACAGGAGCTCCCCTTTCATTACATAGTGATTCATGTATAGCCTATGGTCATGCAGGGCCAGATTTCCTCAGTTTAACACTGGTAGTTCTTCAATTATTCATCATACGACTGCTATTGAAACTGCCTTTAAAATCCACGCTAGAATCTTGTTGAACAGCTCATTAAATAACATCATTAGTTGGTAGAATCCACCTGACACTTTTGGGTAATAGGGTATCGCAGAGGCATTTAAAATGTATACCAGAGCATGGACCAGACTTTCTTTGCTCAGGAAAAGTCACTATAGCGGACCCTCTTAGTTATGTAAACATAGCTTGATTAAGTACATGGAAAGCACTTAGCTTAACCAATAATATCAGCACACGTCACCTCCCCCCTTTAGACTAAGTGAGTCTCAGGGTTCTTGGACGTTGGAGGTAAGTGAGGCAGAGGTGGCTTTCAGGAGAGAGATACAGACCATATTGCAGAATCAAGCAATTTCATTAAAATGTAAAAGTGATTACATGCACCCCAATGTTCATTGCAGCAATATTTACAATAGTCAGGTCATGGAAGCAACCTAAATGCCCATCAACAGAGGAATGGATTAAGAAGATGTGGTACACATATACAATGGAATATTACTCCGTCATAAAAAGGAACAAAACTGGGTCATTTGTAGAGTCGTGGCTGCACCTAGAGACTGTTCATACAGAGTGAAGTAAGTCAGAAAGAGAAAAACAAATATCGTATATTAACGCATGTATGGGGAACCTAAGAAAATGGTACAGATGAACCGATGTGCAAGGCAGAAATAGAGACACAGATGTAGAGAACAAACATATGGACGCCAAGGGGGGAAAGCGGCGGGGTGGGGGGGGGGGTGGGATGAACTGGGAGATTAGGATTGATGTATATACCCTAACATGTATAAAATAGATAACTAAATAAGAACGTGCTGTATAAAAAATAAAATAGAATAAAATTCCAAAAAAAAAGTAAGAGTGATAATACTGTGGCAGGGAAGAACAGAGTGGTTGGGGCTAGGAGATTCCCAGGGACCACTGGCTGTCTTGCCCAGGAACCTGGGGGGATAGGGAAGGGCCAAGTTCAGTATCCACATCTGTGTCTGCAGGCAGCATCTCGGCACTGGGTGCCAGAAGGGAGAGAGCGCCTGGGAGTAGGCAAGAGATTACTGTAAATATTTCAGCTCCACATTATTTAACAGAAGGTGTGCAGAAGTATAAGTGTGAAATAAGCTCCTTTAAAACGAACTCCTTTTGGGAAACAAATATACTTTGACTCAGCAAAGCAGGTCATCCTGGTTTCATGTGGAATACCCCACTGACAATGTTCAATTCCCAGTTCATAGCCCTTTCCTTCTTCTAAATTTCTTAATGGTCACTAACTGGGATTTGGTGACATCATTCACAAGTTCATTGGGTAGCTGATGTAATTCATCTGGATCAGGAAATGTGTGCTCCCTTACAGCAGCAGGTTTCGTTCATTCAGCAAGTCCCACCAGCTTCTTCTTTGCAGACCCCTGAGGTAGGTGCTGCAGGGACAATGACCAACTCTCGGACCACCCTCTACTCCCTTCAGGCTGCAGGTCTCCCTTTACAAAGCACATTGTGAGCTTCTGGCTTTGCACCTGCTCACTCACAGCAAGACGCCTGGTTATCCTGGAAAGTCCTCCAGCTGCTGGGGCTACCTTATCCTCTAAGTTAAAAATGAAATGGGAAACCCAGCATCTCTCTTCAAATCTCTAGATATTCCCAGAAGGTTATTCTTCTTCTAGTCACTTCCAGACTCCAGCTTCCTGCTTCTGCTAAATTCTCCATCCCCACTCAGCCCATCACCTCCTGTCTGCACTGTTCCTTTTCTACACCATGTTACCCCACCATGGAAACAGCTCCAATTCTTCCACTCCCCAGGCCCCATTCCCAAGGAAAACATCCCACTGTGCCAGTTCAGGTCCTCTGAGATTCAGTCACCAAGACACAATTAGAAATGCAAGAGATTTCTTGAGGAAAATGCTTCTGAAGGATAAAGAGGAGAGAAAGAGAGAGAGGGCAGCAGTAGGTAGGGGAAACCTCAGGCATGATCCAGGTCTGACACCTGTGAAGAGAGAAAGGGAAGGAAGGAAGACGATTGGTAGGAAGAGCCTTAGGACACAGTACAGCTCTGAGAAAGTCCTGAACAGGCAGATGGGGAGACTGAGAGCAAAGATCACCATAGGAGGAGTCCTGCAGTGGGCAGGAATAGCCTAGTCATAGTCTCTGCTGTGTTCAGTCACTGGCTGGGGCAGCCCAGGGAGGTGGTGGCCTTGGCG
This sequence comes from Neophocaena asiaeorientalis asiaeorientalis, assembly GCF_003031525.2. Taxonomy (NCBI): domain Eukaryota; kingdom Metazoa; phylum Chordata; class Mammalia; order Artiodactyla; family Phocoenidae; genus Neophocaena; species Neophocaena asiaeorientalis. The sequence goes on along the minus strand of NW_020173758.1, from coordinate 784,456 downwards.
TGAACATTGTTGTGTGTCCCAAAGATGCAGCAGCTGGAGCCTCATTCTCCGGAAGAGAGACCTTAGCGGCATACTCCACAGCTGCCACACCCATTGACTTAGGGACCCACATAGCAGACTTTTATTGAGCTTCTAAAATAAAGGAGAGAACGATAGGACTTACATAAAATCACAGCACAGCACAGCCAATGATGTGAAACCAAATATTGGACACCTTTGGGTTTAAAACTCACTCAGTCATTCTTAACTACTTGCCGGCTCTCTTTGTGGAGGGCCCTGACAATATCACCCCCTCGCTTCCCTTCCCTTAGCTCTTCTTTCTCTTCCTCTCTTTTCCTTTTTGGCTGCCCGTCTTCAATTCTTGATACCTTTCATATACAAGGCAATTCATCCTTGGGGATTTCTTCTTTCATATCCAAGGTCATTTGCTAAACAAGGGATAGTCTTCTCTCTGAACAATTCTACTTCCATCTTCAAAATTAATGTTCTTAGGCCCATTACATAATTTTTCTCCACATTTCTGTAGAATTTTAATTGTAAAATTTAATTGAATTTAATTTTAATTGGTAACTGAGTGCATTTGCATTTTTGCCAAAGAATTAGATATGTCTTCTAAGATCCTTGCCATAACTGTCAATCACTTCATGAATGATTTCAACTCAGTATAATTCAACAATATTTATGCCGTTCCACTCAGTCCTAGAAACTACACTAAACTGCTTTGGGAGATTGCAAAGAGGATTGGAATTAGCTTCTGCCCCTAAGAAATAAGCTAGCTTCTAATTTCTTGAGAGAAAAGTGGGCATATGTATATTGCCATAATGACTCAGTGGCTGATTAGATGTCTAGCTGAGCAGGCTGAAGATGACTTCTAAGATCCTCATTCAGGTGTAGTGATCAAGATGTCATTTATCCAGAGAAATGACAGGACAAAATGCAGATGGAGGTGGGGATGAAGACAGGTAATTAGATGGTTTTAGACATGTTTCAGAGGCACTCAATAAATATTTGTCGAGTGGACGAAAAAATGAATGAAAAGGTAATGACATGAGATTTTCAAAAGGCAATTGGAAGTTCCAACTTCAGGAGAGTAGTGAAGGAATGACCTGCAAAAAAAGGTCATGGGCTTGAATGAGGCTGCCCAGAGGAAGTACAGTACGAGAAACTGAACAAGCTAAGTCTAGAATCCTTGGAGATAATGTGCATGAACAGTTTGAGTAAAGAAAAGAAGACTGAGAAGGAACAATGAGAAAAGAGAGAAAATGCCTATGTCAGTGTAGACAATAATATGAGCACATATCACCTTTCTGATGTAGACTGAGTGAGTCTACTTCTGAGAAGGTAAACTCAGAACCACAAGAAGCTAGAATAGAACAGGATGGAGAAAAACCTGTTAGATTCTTCTTTGGTGGCCATGAAACCAGCTGTTTAGCAGAGTCAGGGAACAAAACACAGATACAGGGGAATTTAGCTTCTGCAGGGAAGGAGGGCAGTGGGCGGTGCCACTCTGTACATTGGCAGAAAAGATGTACAAAGCCAGAAAAAACTGAGTGTGGCTAGAGGCTGAGGGGAAGGAGCTGATGGAGGAGTTACTGCAGCTGGGACAGAGAAATGGGCTTATTGATGAAATGTCATCCTGCAAGAGCCCCGAGGAAACTATTGAATCCCTAGTGTAAGAGAGAGGTTAGCTTTGGAAAGGAGTGAGGTCTGTGTCCTCGAAAACAGGAGAGGAGATCAGGTGTAGAAGAAATGGACTATATTTTGAGTGGAACCACCATTTCTTAGAGCAAGAGAGCCAGGTGGGACTGTGGTCCTTGGAGAGTGTGAAAGATTTGAAAAGGCAACAGAAAGTTAGCCAGAGATGATACGAAGGAAGTTATGCATTCTCATCTTCAGACTGACTACAATTCATTCACAGCAATAGCTATTGCTGGAGTTCTTATTTTTCACATATGACCTCACTTAGCTCTTAGAACAATCCTTAGGGTAGGTTCTATTAAAATCCCATTTTTTAGATGAGCAAACCAAAGCACAGATGGGTTTACAACTATGGAGCTGGACTTCAAACCCAACTTGTCTAGAGCCCATGCTCAAAGCTGCCTTCTCTTCTAGAATACCTAATCTTTCCCATCACTCCTTACCACACTATGCTCTTACCAAGCCCTGCTCAGGATTCCTCAGGCTGATTTCCTACTCTTGACTCTGGGCCTTCTCAGAGGTTCTTTCTGTATCAGAAATACCCTGTCTGCCAAGCAAACCATTTGTTCCATCACCTCTCATCGAGGGTTTCCTCATGTACACCTTTTCCGTGATGTCTTCTCTTTTTAGATGAATCTGATACTGAGATTCTCTTGCCCACGCATGTGCTGTACAACGCAGGTGCTTTCCTATCGTTGGATGCCCAAGCTGGCGGGAAGCTTTGTGTCTACATTGATGTCAGCTCCTTAAGAGTGTTAGAATCTCCAAGTGGGGAGGGCTTACTTAATTTGCTCTTAATACCTTCTTACCAGTCTCTATTCTATGATGTTAGTTAACAAATAACATTTGCAGAATATGATGGTGATGCCAATAACCGTTCATTTTACCAGTCTTCTCTCTAAACGTATCTCCAAAAACCCCTATAAGAATTTTAATTTAGGTAATTTTTCTTAAAACAAGATTGCTTTATTTTCTGAACTCAGATGAATCTAGGCATTTTGTAATTTCATGCTGATGCTTCATCTACACTTTACATTTTTCAGTTGCTCTTGAGTTGTGAGGGAGACGCTAGCAGTTTTCTGCTCCCTCCCCTGGTCCATTTCTAGAAATGTGCGAGATTTACTTGGCTCTGATTTCCCCAAGTCCTCTGTCTTTCCAAGGAGCCATCCAAGCACTGCACTGAGGCTGCATTAAGGCAGCATTAATCTCTGCAGGTTTTCCTTCCCACTCAGGGGCCGCTCTGCTTGAATCATCTTAATTTATTGCAGGGAATTCCTAATTGCCCTTAATTTATTACTCTTGTGACACCTTTTCCATTTCTGATACATTTTACTGGCCTCAGGAAGGCAAGACAGAAAACTAGACTAAAATAAAACTTTGTTCAATTTTTCCAAGGTCCTGAATGTTCCCCCCGCACCACTTTAAGGTATTTAAAGACTCTTTTATTGTTGTGGCTTTTTCTAAGGCCATCCTTCCATTACCCTCCACTTTAGATTTTCTCAGTTCACATTTACGTCTTCTTAGTATTGTTTCGAAGCCCCTCTCCCTGTTTTTGTTTTTTGGTTTTTTAAAATCTTTTTTAAGTGTGCTCGTTTTATAAAGCAAGAGCCTTCTGTTTTTTCCATGGTAACTTTTGGTCGTTCTCATGTGATCCTTCTTTATTTATTAGTTTGTCTGAGCAGTTAATTCATTTCCTGGACACAGAGGATTTTTAAGAATCTTTAATTTGCCTTATTATCCACTTTGCCCCCTCAATCAACCCTTTGTAATAGTATCTGGTTCTTCTAATCCTATTTAGCATCCTCATCTACTTTATAATAAACTCTCCCCCTTCTTTTCAATGACTCTAGCTGCTGTGGTTCATCTTTCTACTTGCCTTTCTCCCATGATTTTAACATCTTGGCTAATTAAAGTCGAGCTTGCTCTTAGCTTTCTGCCAATCAACTTTTAGGAATGAGTCAAAAACAATTTTATTTTGGCCTCACAGTAAGTCTTTTCTTCTTGTGCCAATAATCATGTGTGGTAAACACCCTGATTTAAAGAATAAGCAAATTCTTGTTTTTATAAAGCAACCGTATCTTTTCCCTGTCACTTCCTACTAGTTATAGAACATTTCATCACATTGGGTTATTTTGGTACTGATAGATATTACTTTTAAACACTTTTACATGTTTTCTTTTAGAAAAAGGATTTCGTGTAACTGATTCACTTTGCTGTACAACTGGAAATAACACAACATTGTAAATCATCTATAATCCAATAAATATTTTTTAAAAAGCAGTAATGGTATACGGAAAAAAAAGGATCTCATTAATGAATACTTTTTTCTTGGTCTTAAACCATCTACACTTGCTAATACTTGTGCTACAGATATTTCTTATGGTTTCTGATGGAAATATTTTGCTTACCAATCCAAGCTTAAACTTTTGCCCTTTTCTGGGTGGGGGACAGATTTCTCTAAATTAATCATGAAGTCATTCTTATCTGGAATTCATAATATTCATGAAGCGATCTCAAATCGCTACATGAATAAAGAGAGCTGCCTTTGAGTTTGACACTTCGAGGTACAAAGGGGTTAAGTTATGAGCCAAAGGAACCAAACAATAGGGCCTTGACAGAACCCAAAAGGGAGCCAGCATTCCTAAGTCGTTTCTCCCGGCTCCTCTCAGGCCCCCACCCGGCCAGGCCTCTTTTGTTGCTGGCTCGTTTCCTCTGATTGTAATTCATTCTGTATTCCTTCCTCATCCTCTGTCTTGGCTAATTGTTCTTTTCCCACACTACAGGGTTTTAATTTCCTCTAGTTATCGCCTTATCACCAGTGTCTACACTTCCTCCACTCTTTCTGACCCGTCTCCAGCTCACCACTGACTTTCAGTGACCCTGGCACGACTGCTTAACTGCACCTTAGTTTGCCCATCGCTGAAATGGGATTGTTATCTCTCCCTTTCCTTCCAAGGCAGCTGCATCAAAATCCAGTCATTGGAAGGACAGGTTGTCCTACCAACCTGTAGGTAGACCAACCTGTCTTACCAATAAGACACTAGGGACAGGTTGAGTTCTGGGATTTTTGGGATCTTCCCGGACCGGGGCACGAACCCGTGTCCCCTGCATCGGCAGGCGGACTCTCAACCACTGCGCCACCAGGGAAGCCCTGTTAGTGGGATTATTTTAACGAACCTTCCAATTACTGTCACTAGCAAAGCTGGATGCTGCCAGGATGTGTCTTTTTTAGTTTTTATTTTTTGGTGCTGTTTGTCCTTATTTTTAAATTTGCCAGGGAATCCAGCAATACAGATTTTAATTGTATGGCACAGTCACTGACCAGAGCAATTTCCTCTGGGCTCAAAAAATCTGGGCGACATTTGAGTGAATGTACTATCTCTCTTCTTTCAGGGGAAAAAATATTCTTTCTACCCGTCATGACATGGTGTTGTCCCAGGAACTCCATCAATGCACAGACTCAGTAACCAAGTTTCTCTGCGTAGGAAATGTTCATTTTTGAAAACTACAACCCATGTTTTCTTAAAATCTATTGCCATTATTCCATAGGAGGAGTGGGGAATCCAATGTTACGTGGAGATCATTGATCCCAGGGTGTGCAGACAGGGAGATAGCACTCAGGCTTGCTATTGTTGTTTGGCTTGGAGTTTCTTTGTTCTTGCAGATCTGATTCTTCTTTTTCCTCTTGGTGCCCGGGGTTGGGGTCGGGGAGGGAGGGGGAAGTGAGCAGTCCTCTGACTCAGGGAGGAGATGGAGCGGAGGCCTTTGTTTTAAGACCACGGTTCTGATTACACCTGACAGGACTGAAACTTGATTCCCACAGAACTTGCTCACACCTTATCTTCTTCCACCAGTGACTATTACGGCAGGAATGCAGCAGGAGTTGTCACTTTGATTCAGTTTGTATACTGCTGATTATGATAACCAAAATAAAAGTTCATTTATTTTCTTGAAATTTGCTCCAGGGGGAATTCTCCCTTCCATCTTTCTTTTTAAATTGGTCAACATAGTGAGTTCTCATCTAAAGGCTAAATCTCCTGGCTGAGATCCTCTGAGTTCGAGAATAATCACATTTAATAAAAAGTCTGCCTGAGAAAAAGACCCATATAACCTGAGCTGTGGCCATGATTTTGTGGTATTTGGATTCATGTCTGTAAAAATATTTGGACACCAGATGGTGGGTTGTTAGGTGCATTCATCCCAAACCAAAAGTTAAAAAAAATTCACACACACAAAACATGGGGGGGAGGGAAAAGTCACCACTAGTTTTTTTTCCAGGCATGTTTTATGAGTAATGGTAAAAGCAACAGCTAAAACAATAAGATTACTGTGTTGAATTCTTAGTGCGTTGTCAGGAATAAAGATTTCAAGTAGCGCTGAGCATATTTTCTCCCGCTGAATAACGCATACCTTAAGCACAACTCACTTTGACAGCTTCCCAAGTGTACATATTTTCTAAAAAACAAAACCATCCTGCTGGTGGAGGAAGCTATATGGGGTGACCTATCTCCTGCACAGGACTGGTTTGGGAAGGAGCCAAGTTAAACACCAAGCCAACAGCCTAGGGCCACAGTCATTAATCCAAAATGACTTTTTCTCTGCAGGTTGATTTTGTTTTTAACTGTTGCTTCTCACCTATCTACTCTAACGGGTGGGGAGGCATAGGATGAATAAACCAAAACAGGGTAATAGAAAACTAAACTGTGGAACATATGATATATTTGTGGGAGGGTTGCTATTTATGTCACATGGTGGCCATGCTCCACGGGGATTTGGCTGTCCGTTTGTTGTTGTGGCAGAACAAACGTGCACTGTGTCCTGCAGGAAATCTGGCCCTGGCCCATGGGTACGCCTTAGTTGGCCTCTTTACAGAGGTAGGTCTATGCAGGCACCTGGCCTGGGTAGGAGCCTTTGTTTTCATTAAGTAGATGCCATGCTCTTAGTTATAGATCTGCATCTAGTGAGCAATACAGAGTTTTGACACATTAGGTCCTTGCCAGACAATTTATCCTTCACTCCCCTATTGCTTGACTCTTTTTGAAGCCTGATTGGAGAAAATAACGCGTATGGGAGGATGCAGTCCTTTGATTCTTTCAGATATTTTAAACTTTATCTCTGGATCAAATCAGATAATTAAAGAACTTTATATTTGAGCTACATCACTTTGTTCTCTTAGAGAACTGAGTTTTTGAGGACTTCACTTTGCTGTTAGGGGCCTTAAGTTAAGGCTCCTTGAGTGACACTATAAGAAACAGCTATTGGAAACTCACTTTAAATGTTATTTATGACATCAGATGTCCCTTTGCAGGATGCCTGGGAGAAACTTCACATCTCCAGTCTCTGAGCTCCTGGCATCCATCTTACAAAACATCTTGAATCCTATGACTGGTTTGGTTCCTTCGTTGCCCAGAGCCAAATTTGTGGTCTCTCTGTAGTAACTGCTTGAATCCCTATGGTTGGAATTTCTGTGCAGTGGCTTTATTTCTTGCTTCATTTTACTGTCTTTTTCTCTTTGCTCTGACTTATCTCTTTTATTTCAATTATATTGCATGATTTTTGTGTCACCTAAGATACATTTCAAAATGAGGCAGGGGTTAAATGGATACCTTTATCATTCTTATGGCATTTCCTGAGCAAACATCAATAAGAAAATACCACTGGAGGTACTCCCCAAAGTATGAATGATTATGGGAGAAAATTTTTAAATGTCTTAATTACCTCTGATAATTGAGAATTGGAGATATGACAGCTATTTTGTTTTGTTTTGTTTTGTTTTGTTTTTTGTTTGTTTTTTTTGCGGCACGCAGGCCTCTCACCGTTGGGGCGTCTCCCGCTGCGGAGCACAGGCTCGGGACGCGCAGGCTCAGCGGCCATGGCTCACGGGCCCAGCCGCTCCGCGGCATGTGGGATCCTCCCGGACCGGGGCACGAACCCGTGTCCCCTGCATCGGCAGGCGGACTCTCAACCACTGCGCCACCAGGGAAGCCCATGACAGCTATTTTTAATCGATTTGACTGAGGCACAGAGGAAATTGAAGGACATGTTGATCTCAGACTCGATGAAGAGGAAGCAAAAATGCTCCGTCAGCTAGGACTCTCCCGCTGAAAAAACTAGGACTCACAAGAAGCGAGGAAGATACCATCTGGCCCTCACTGGATAGAAAATGGTCCTGAAAGGGCCCATCTGGAGGCCTACTTCATCTGGAGGGAAGGGTTACTCTGCTGAAAGAGCGAAGGCGGGAGAAAATTCATTCTCCAACACAATTTAATGCTTCGTACCCCCTTTTCTCATACTGTATATACATCATGATGATGCTGCTTAAAGCTGAGCAAACCATAACTTGATCCCTGTGTCAACCCTTAGCAATGAAGCTTATTTATGCAGATAAAGTCTATCAGATACATTCAACAACGTGCCTGGCACTGAGGATAAATGAACACGTCAGAGTCCTTGTCCTCAACGAGCTCAGCCTTTTTAGCCCTTTTTGTTTGTTCATTTATTCAAACAGTATTAATTGAGAAACTGAAAAGAAGGCTGAAAGAAAAATTACGAGAGGGCACCTAATGTTGGGGGACCAAGAAAGCCTACCTGAGGAGGTGGCATTTAGATGAGACCTGAAGGACAAGGAACCGGTCCAGGAGCCAGGGATGGGAAGGGAGAATGCTGAGCTGGCGGAACAGCGTGTGCAAAGCCCTGGGGTGGGAAAGGGATGGCTGGCGTGGCTGCAGAGCAGAGAGGGAGGGCCAGTGTGCACGAGAGGAGGTGATAAGGTACCCAGTGAGGTCATGCTGTAGGAAGGCATCTCTCCTTCTCCCAGATAGCCTCATGGTCCACGCCCTTCACCTTCTTCAAGTCTTTGCTCCAGCCATCTTCTCAGTTAGGCCTGCCCTGACCACCTCACCTAAATCGTAACAGCCCCCTTATTCCAATTAGTTTCCTTTGCACTTATCATCTTCTAATATAGTATAATACATTATTTATTGATTCTGTTCTTTATTTGTTTCCCCCTTACCCTCTTCTGTAAGCTTCGGGAAGGCAGGAATTTTTATCTGTTTTGTTTACTGATATATTCCCAACATTCAGAACAGGGCCTCGCAGATACTCAAGCAATAGCTGTTGAATGGAACTAAACTGAAAGGCAATGAATGTTTTAAGCATGGATGTAACCTTACCTCATTTATGTTTTTCAAAGATAACTCCAGATTCTGAGTGAAAAGAATATTTTAAATCTGAAAGACACTTTTCTGCATTGCATTACATCAACACCATAATCTAAAACCAAGACTCAGCTAAGAGGTTTTTGAACTTCTTTCCTTTTTAAATCACCCAGGTAGAGAAAGAGACGGCATGGGTATTATGGAGGCTTCAGGCACATGGGCGAGAGCCACAGAAGGAAGCCCTATGAAGTCAGGTCAAGTTAGAAGCACACCCTGCATGCGTGCCTACCAACAAAGCCCAAAATAACTGGGGTCGTTAAAGGACAGGTTACAAAAGGTGCGTTTGTACCTTGATTCTCTTTGTTGGGGCTTGCTACTGCCTTGAGGAAGAAAATGTTTACTTTTCATATCAGATTTTTTTTTTTTTTTTTAATTTTCAGGTTTCACTCAAAAGCAAAGCAATTTGTACTGGTTAACTCTTTTTAAAGAAGTCTGTTGAAAGTAATTGCCTCGGGATGGGGCGCTCATACTCCATTAACAGGAGATTTATTGGTTACGCTGGCTTAGAAAGCCTACTCTGGGCTGATTCATTCATTCAGCAAATATTCATAGAATCTTTTCTATGTGCATGGCCTTGCTGGGGAGTTAAAGGTGCAGTTCTTATACAGGCTTCTTATAAAGCTTACCTTCCGGTTGAGGAAATGACGTATGTGCACAAGAAGTTAAAGAGAGTCAACAATGCAAAATGTGCCCCAAGGCAGCCTGTGAGTAAGAGCTAAACCCGTGGTGGAGAAGCCAGTCCAGTTATTTTCACTACCTCAGATGGTCGCACAATAAAGAGAAATGCAGGCAATTTTCCTAAAGCTGAGTGTACTACATTGAAAGAACTGACTTTTACTCTGAGAATATGTCTTTTGTGCCTTCTGAGGGATAAAATGTCTTTTCTTTAGTAAGATAATTGTGGTGGTGGTGTTTGTTTTAGGTCTTTATTTTGGCAAAATAAAAAACTGACAATCCTGAATTGGACTTTGTTATTATTTTGAAAAGCCTTACTGGCCTGTTAAATCCCCCAAACTAGAAAGTGCTGCATTTGGGGGAAGCAGGATGGATAGGAGGGGTTCATTGACCACGTGGGATAACTGGGTGGGATTCTGATGGTCAGACTGGATGCACATGGACATCCTATCCAGCCTCACCACATCTTTGCTGAGTTGAATTCAACCATACTCCAGGTGGAGGGGATGCGAACAAAGTCGAGAGGTGACAATGGGGACCGCCAGCTTGGAGTCTCCCTCCGTGAGGAGTGTGTATAGGTGATTATTGGGAAATAAGCTTGAAGAGTAAAATTGGGGTAGATTATGGAGAACCTTGAATGTCTAAGTAAGGAGATAGACTTTAAAGAAATGGACAGCATTTTAACAGGCAGTTTTAAAGCGGAAAAGTGACATGAGGGAGTATTACCTTTAAAAGATTAATCTTGGGGCTTCCCTGGTGGCGCAGTGGTTGAGAGTCCGCCTGCCGATGCAGGGGACATGGG
>NW_020173758.1:759960-773955 GCF_003031525.2 Neophocaena asiaeorientalis asiaeorientalis | reverse complement strand
ACCAAAAAAAAAAAAAAAAAAAGATTAATCTTAATGTAAACTACGGACTTTGGATGATAACGATGTGTCACCGTGGGTTCATCAGTGGTAACAAATGTACCACTCTGGTGTGGGATATCTACAGTGGGGGAAGTAGTGCCTGTGTAGGGGCAGGGGAAATCTCTGTTCAATTTTTCTGTGAACCTAAATTGCTCTAAAAAATAAAGTCTATTAAAAAAAAAAGGTTAATCTGACATCTGAGTGCAAAGTTAATGGGGATGAGGAAGATCCTGTTTTGAGAGACCGAAAGCTTATGTGGTCTGGGGAGTCTTCTTTGAGAAAAGGAGTATAAATTCACAAATACAAAACTAGGTACAAGCACTTGAAAGGGGTCTGTCTATTCAAGGAAGGCATCCTGGAGTTTAGGATTTATTAGCTAAATGATAAATCCACTTCTAGAAGGGAGTGACTCTAAAAGCAGGGGATCCAATCAGAAAGCAATTGTAATATCCCAGACCCAAGAACAGAAAGACAGAGAACAAAGTATCAGCAAAGAAAATGGAAAATGGAGAATGAGTTTGGGCATTAACAGGGGAGGAAAACCCATAGTGATTAGTGGGATATGAGGGGAGGAAGGGATCAGCAGAAGTGACTCTAAGGTTTGTACTGCAGTCAGAAAAAGGGAAATCAGGGCAGGAAACTGGGGGTGGGTGGTGCTGCCTTTAGATGGCAGCACCTCTCTGGGCGGGGTGGGGTGGGGGGGAGTCCATGGGCAAGCTTTCCTAAGTGCCGGACACAGTGCTAGGCCCAGTATCTTTATGGAAGCTGTGCATGAGACAGATTTCTAAGCCAGAGAATCTGACTCTGAAGAGAGGCAGCATCGTCAATGGGAGGAAATTTTCAATCCTGTGACATTTTGATTCTGTTTTCCCGTTGGCCCCAAGAAATCTTAGAGGAATAGAAAATTGTATTACTTGCTACAAGAATCAGAATAAAGACAGGAAGCAGTGGTTGCTGGTTACCTTTTCCGGGAGTGGCCCAGAGGATGTTTACAGGAAAGATTCCTTTCTGACCTTTGACTTGTAGATCTTTTAGACTAGAAATAGGGCCTCCAGAGTAGAAATCCTAGGGGGACAGAGCAAATACAAATAATAGATAAAACAGAAGAGGAATTTTCCAAGTCACAAAGCACCCTTGCACATCCCTCAAAAAGAAAGGAAAACAGCTGGGGAGGGGGTGTGGAGAATCCTCCTTGATACGGGATTACATTTCCATTCCTGTCGCTCGCTCCCCTCTTCGGTCTCGGTCTTTTCACCCTCCTCCCTCATTTCCTAAATTCCCTTCCATTGACTAAACAAGAATATTAAATGGAGGTAGGGGCAGGAAAAGCCTATATATAAAACTGGTTTCCCCAAATCGTAGGTTATTTTAGAAGATGAGCCATCCTTGCTGTCAGTACAGTTACACCAGCTAAGGTCACAGTATTTACCAAGTACACAACTAATCCAACTAGGACTGCAGTCAGGTTTGGCCTCTCGTAGTGATCAGTGGAGTTGTCAAGTTGTTCTCAAATATCAGGGTACAAATCCTTGCATATCACTCCCTAGTGGGGTAACTGTGGTCAGGTTATCCTGTTTCCTTATCTGAGAAGTGGAGATAACAAGAGGTGGCCATGGAAAGTAATTAGCAGAGTCCTTAGACAGGCAGGAAGTACAAAGGCAGATCCAGATTTTATGGGGCCTGAAGATTACATAACTTTGGGGGCCCTCTTAAATAAAAAGAAGCTAAATCTTACTTTTGCAAGTTTTATATGAATACATTGCTAAGGCCCTTCCCAGGGTCTGGGAAAGATGTGTTGAAGTGGGAGGACCTGAAGCTTCAGCTTCATCAGATTCAAGGTAAACCCACCTCTGAATAAATGTTCAAAATCGATGTTAGCTTCTGCTGTTCTGTATTTATTTTAAAAATGTTTACAGAGCACTTACTATGTGCCAGGCTGTGAGGTCCTGCTAGGTGTTAGGGGTGTTACACATCTGGAAATTCTATGCCCTAGGTAAAAGGAAGGTCATTAAATATGAAAGCAAACCAAACTCCTTATCTAAAGAATGTGGTTTGATTTGACAAAACATCCCTAGCTAATAAATGACTGCAAAGCCCTTTGCAGACCTCCTTAACAGAAATACAGCACCAGGGGAATAGATGAGCTTCTTGTAATCAGTATTTAAATTTTTTTTCATTAAAAAAAATTGTGGTAAAATACATATAACACAAAATCTTAACCATCTTTAAGTATACAGTTCAATGGTATTAAGTACATCCATATTGTTGTGCAACTATCACCACCATCCATCTCCAGAACAATTTTTATCTTGCAAAACTGACCCATTAAGCCCTAACTCTCCATGTCCCCTTCCCCAGAGCCCCTGGCAACTACCATTCTATTTTCTGTCTCTATGATTTTGACTACTTAGAGTAGTCAAATACTCTAAGAGTATTTGTATCTTAGATCTGTAAGAATCCACGTATAGAGTACTTCATGTAAGTGGAATCAGACAGTATTTATCTTTTTGTGACTCGCTTATTTCACTTAACCTAATGTCCTCAAGGTTCATCAATGCAGTAGCATGTGTTAGAATTTCCTTCTTTTCTTGAGGCTGAGTAATATTCCATTGTTATATATATACCACATTTTGCTCATTCGTTCATCCGTCGATGGACACTTGGGTTGATTCCATGTTTTAGCTATTGTGAATGATGCTGCTGTAAACATGGGTGTGTAAGTGGTGATCATTTTTACTTTGCTTTAGAAATTTCGCATCTGCACGATCACTGGTTAGAATGTACTTGGATTATTGCTTTCCTTTGTCACCTGAGAATTATATAAAGCAGTCAAATGCCCGAGAGCCAGTAATCAAACTTAAGTTCTTCCTCACAGTCGATCCCTATATTACTGCCAGGACAAGGACAGTGGGTCAGTGGAGCCCCGGTCTAGGACTTAAGAGATCTGGGTCCTGGTGTCAGCAATGCAGTGAGTGTTAGTTACTTATGTGATATTAGGGAAAATTCTTTCATTTTGCTGAACCTCAATTTCCTCATCTGTCTTGTGAGTGATTTGGACTAGGAATTCCTTTCCAGGGTGATCAGTTCAGCCTGCGTCTTGGGAAATTCCTCATTTCCAGGCAAACTAGGAGGGTTGGTCACCCTCCCTTCGTCAAGTACTCAAATATGACACCAGATTTTTAAACAACGTGCTGGATTAAACAGAGTAAGGCTGTTTACCACCCTCCCCCAGGAAATATCAAAAGGGGACGCAGCAGCTGAGTCAGGTTAGGACAAAATTCCAAACGTGTAATTTTTAACAGGCCTTTTGGGAAAGGGTTGATTTCAGATCCTGTTAAGTAGTCATCCCTCACAAATGTTCTGGTCAGGGAGGTTTGTATGTTAACGATTAGACAAGAGCTGTTAAAATCTCAGCTGAGCAGCTTAAAATATTTTCTACTATTAATAAACAGCTTGGCTTCTCATGGAACCAACTGTAAAGCAGGTAGGATTTTTTTTCCCTCAAAGTGCACACTTCTATGTCATGGAGGAAAAATAAAACAAACAATAATAGCAAATGAACAAAATTAAACTAAGATGTGCTCCTTGTCTGACCTGCAGCTAAAAGGAAAGCTGAGCCTGGAATATGTTGTAATTCCCCCTCCCTTATATAGGAATGTGCTGATGTGCCTGCCTCAAATCCCACATGAGCCCCCTTTACTGGGAGGATAATTCAGCCAGATTCCAGCTACCATAAGCAAACAGGCAGGGCTGGTGTGAATGAAGTCAATGAAGATTTTGAGGACTGTTAACTTCTAGGAGTGAAATGAATTCCTGGTTGATTTGGGCAAAAGAAGCATTTCAGCTCAATCTGTTGGTTGCATATTTTTAGATTATTTGTGATTTCAATACTAGGTCCATGGGCAGTTATAGTGCATTATTGATTAGATCGGGTCTTGACATAGGGCCTAAATGGCAACATTGGGCAGAAATACAAAGACCATTCATTCCCCACATCAATTATTATTCCCTGTAGAAAATAGTTCAATGACCCTTTTTTTCCAGTCTGTCATGATAGATTCTGTATTTATAGATCAAGTTATATTTGATAAAACATTATGTTTTATAAAACAAATACATCATTCAAATTTCATACATTAAGATAATATGTGTAAGGTAAGACATTATTATCCCCATTTTGTAAATGGAGGAATGGAAGCCCAGAGAAGTTAGGAGTTTTTCCCACAGATACAAAACTGGTAAGTGACAGAGCTGGTCTCAAACCTAGGTCTTCTCAACCAAAATCAGGACTTATTACAATGCAAAGCAAAATGTGTTTTGCTTTTTGAAAATATTCCTTCTAGCCATTTTGCTAATCTTTCTCATGCATTGATACCATCTAAAGATAATGATTAACAGGAGTTTAGAGAGAGTTTTAAAAGAGAAGAGGGTCAAAAGCAATGTTGGGTAACACCTCCATTTAAAGGACCAACAGGAGGAAGAAGAGACAGCAAAGAGGTTGGTGGGGTGCTCTAAGAAGGGGCAGGGGACCCAGCCAGCTCAGTGCTGCCTCCAAAGCCGAGGGAGGGCAGAGGAAACCTGGTCTATAAGGGTAATAATTGACGACGACCTGGGATTTGGTGTTCAGGGACGTACTGATGACCTCAGGGAGCACAATTTCTTGTAGCCAGAGTCTTGGGTTCAGTAAACCCAAATATTCACCCTCAGCCCGACAAACCCTCAGATGCTGGCTGTGTTCCCATTCCACTCCAGTGACACTGATGAGCAGCTCTCCAAGCAGCCACTGCACTTTTGAATAACTTTCACTCCTTTGGAGTTCACTCTTAAACAGAGTGCCTGCTGCACTCTGGGGACTCTTCTAACTGCTAGGGTTGAGAGCTGTAAACAAAATGTTCAAACGCTCTGCACTCATAAACTTACCTTCTAGTGGTGAGAAATGCCTTAAACAAAACGAAGTGTGCTGTCAGGTGGGAAGAAGTGCTATGAAGAAAACTCAAGCATGCGGTGATTGTGGGGAGGAAGAGGGCCTTATATCTTGCACTAGATAGTCAGGGAAGTTCTCTCTGACATAATTCTGTTTGGGGAAAGGCCCCAATGAAATGAAGAAGCAAGCCATGTGGATGGATAACTAGGGAGGAGAGCATCTCAGGCAGAAAATACAAAGTCCCTGGGGTAAGGAACAGCAGGAGGAGGAGGATAGGAGGTGAGATCAGGGAGGGATGTGATGAGGGGGAATATGGGTGCACCACGCAAGGCCTTGAGAGCCACAGCCAGCTCTGTGTCACCATGGTTTTTGCCCAGAGCAGCTAAAAAAATGAAGTTGACGAGTACTGAGATGGGAAAGTCTGGGGGAGGTGCAGGCTCAGTGGTAAAGATTAGAAGCTCAGATTTTGAAATATTAGGTTTTACCTGCTCATTAGACATCTAGGAGGATATGTTGACAGGGTGAAGTCTTCAGGGCAGAGGCCCAGGCTATCAGCAAACAGACGGTGTATAAAGCCACAGACCAAACGGGGTGTAGATGGAACAAGGATGAGGTCTCCCATTTACAGTTCAGGAAGCTGGGGCCTCCAGCAAAGGTGGAGAAGGAGTAGCCAGTGAGGCTGAAGCACTTGGAGAGAATGATGCCTTAGAAACTAATGAAGCAAGTGTTTGAAGAAGGAGGGGGCGGGATCAGATTTGTACAATGCTAATAGGTCAAGCAAAATGAGGATCAAGAACAGGCCACTGGGGGCTTCCCTGGTGGCCTCCCTGGTGGTGCAGTGGTTGAGAGTCCGCCTGCCGATACAGGGGACATGGGTTCGTGCCCCGGTCTGGGAAGATCCCACATGCCGCGGAGTGGTTGGGCCCGTGAGCCATGGCCGCTGAGCCTGCACGTCCGGAGCCTGTGCTCCGCAACGGGAGAGGCCACAACGGTGAAAGGCCCGCGTACCGCAAAAAAAAAAAAAAGAACAGGCCACTGGATATGGCAACATGGAGCTCATTGGTTATCTTGAGATTTGTGTGAGGGGGAAGTGGAGTAATGGGGAGAAAAACCTGACTGGAGTATATGTTCAAGAGAAAATGAGGGAAGAGGAGGTGGAGACAGCAAGTCTGACAACTTTTTCAAGGAATTTCGTCATAATGAGAATCAGAGAAATGAGGCAGGAGCTGCAAGGAGATATAGGGTGAGAAGAGAGTGTTTGGTTGCTTGTTTAAGATGGGAGATATTACAGAATATTTGCATATTTATCCAAATAAGCCAGTAGAGAGAGGGAGATAGATGATGCAGGACAGGAGACAATGGCAGGAGCAAGGTACTTGCATGGAGAATGTGGAAGAGAGCCAGGGCCTAGGTGAGTGTTGGCCTTGGAGAGGAACACAGACAGTTACAGGAGGAGCCTTGCAACGGGAGGAACACAGAATGCAAGGACGCAGATGCAGACATTTGATAGATTTAGTGGTACGTCTGTGGAAGCTCTCTTATTATGCTTTTATTTTCTAAGTAAAATAAGAAGCAAGCCCGACAGTTGAAAGTGAGAAGGCTTGAGGAGAGGGAGAATCGCTGAAAACCTGTCTTTGGAGAATGGGAGAGTCGGAGGAGATCAATGAGGATTGCCAGGCAGCAAAGGTTTGAGGTCACTTAAGATGATGTTATTGTTGGGTCACTGAGGTTAAGCCACCAGACTCCGGGCTTCCCTCTGCTCCCACTCCTCAAATGTGGTCTCTATTAAAACATATAGCATCTATTATTTTATTTGATCTACAAACATCTGTGTCACACTTAACCAAGTCCCAGGTATTTGTAGCTGCAGTCAGGGCTCGTTCTCTCCAGGGTCAGGCTCAGAGGTGGGTAGGGAGGAGAGAGGCGGGAGGGGGAGGTTGACTCCAGTAGGCTCGTTAGCTCTCATTTGCTGTGAACAGAGGGAATCAATATTCTTTGAAGGTGGCAAACTCCCTTCAGGAGGGAGGAAAGAAGCAGTTGGAAAACGTGGCTTTGATTTGAGAACTAAATGAACTTCGATATACTGAACCCCAGAATTATGCAGGCCTACCCACCCAGGCTTAAGCTTCGATGGACCTTCACAGACCTTCCCAAGGGGCCCTGTGTGAAATTTACAGCATGGAAGAGAAAAGGCAGAAAACAAGTGACCCCCTGTAGGCAACTAACTGCTGAGAAGAGAGAGGCAAGGAAGGTGTGTTTGCAGCTGGCACAGGTCCAATTTCTCTTTCCAAAGTCACCAGTGAGGTACATTATGGTATCTGGTGGGGACAGAGTGGGACAGGGCTAGTTGGAGAGAAGGAGACCAGGAGTGTGATACTAATTCATGTCCCCCACATGGAAGAAAACAGCAGGTATGGGGAAGGAGGTTTCCCTCCTAACGGTCATGAATTGAAAGAAAGGTCTTGGACCATGAGAAGCCGTCCAGTGCCATGCCTGGGCCTTGAACCTCCCTTCAGCCCTGAAGCGAGCACTGGATAGGTGAGAGGGAGTGAGAAATTTGAGGGTATAAACAAGGAAGTGATTACCATGTTGGCCTATGTAATCTGAGCTAGCCAACAAGGGAAGTGAGATAGTGAAAAGGCGGTAGGGCCAATCAATTGGAGGCCCAAGTAAGTCAAAGAATGGTTGGCTTCGAAGTTTCAGAGGGAATGTGCTGGAAAGGTCGCAGCCTTTCACATACCGAAAAACCACTGCTATGATCCTCTTGAGTCTTTTTGCTGGAATTAAACGCACCCAGTTCCTTCACTGGTCCTCATGTAAGAATGTTTCAAGTATATTTACAAACAGACTGGTTGTTTTCCACTGCACATGTACCAGCTGGTTCCTTTGAAAGTGTGGCACCTGGAGACCACTACAAGACTCCATCCAGCGGAAGTAGGCAGGAGCCCATCTCCTCTGGCCATAGACGCCCTCCCTTAACAGGTACAGGAAGCCAGGATTTCATTCCTCTTTCAGTGTTTCCATCCCCCTGCTAACTCACCTTGAGCTGTCTGGCTACTGCAACACCCACGTTTTTTGGTTCAAGTACTGCTGCCAGGTAAGGGCTTTACCACCCCACACCTAGCCAGCTGGAGTTTTTGGACCTTGTGTGTATATTTACCCATATTAAATAGCAAAGGTTGGAGGAGTGACTTATTTGTGGGTTACTTCAACTCACTAAAATTTCTTGCTTCATGACTTTTTTTTTTATCCATTTCTTGATGATTTAGTATTAGCCTCAGAAACTTTTGGTGGTGAAGGGAAGTATATAATTTATTTACATGTATTTATTCAGCAACTGCAAATCTTTATCAAGAAACGTCTAAAAGGTCAGTATTGGGATACAGCAGTAGACAAATCAGACCTAGCCCCTGCCTTCGTGGAGTATGCAGTGTAGGATCAGAAGAAGGACCTTTCCTTTTGGTTTGTATTTTTAATAAGGCAGATCTCAACTTACTTAGAGACCTGAACTTATCTATTGGAATTTCTTCTTTTCTCCTCTAGCTATAACAGAAGAATTGACCCTATCCCTCCAAAAACCAGTCTCTTTACTTCTACTTTTGGATTCATCCCTTCTCACCTATTTCCTCTCTCTCCTGCATCATCCAGCTCTCTCTCTCCACCAGGTGATTCCATTCAGCACAGGCATCTGCTCAAATATTTCTCACCTTCAAAAACCCTTTCCTTGACCCACATTCCCCTCTCCAGCTCCTACTCTATTCCTTTGTGTTCCTTCATAACAAAACTTCTTCTTCAAAAAAAAAAATCTTCTACGCATGATGTATCTGGGGCTGGAAACAACGTGGATGTATTTGGAACAGCTGTGAGTGTCATGGCAGAGAGCTGCTAAGCGACGAACGGCACTTTCCAGAGTGGTAGGCACTGAGAGCAAAGCCCTCTGCAAATATTTTGATGGTAGGTGGCTGTGTCATAGCAAAGCAGGAACTGACCTCCCCTCGGCAGACATATGCTGAATCCTGGTTCTACCATCCTCTAGCTGATGTGACCCTAATCAAGTTACTTAGCTTCTTTGAGCCTCAGTTTCCTCATCTACCAAATAGAAGTAGAGATATTTTTCTCATAAGTTGGTTGTGACAATGAAATAGAATACCTGAAAGTGTGAAGCAAATGTTAGGAGGTATTATCATACAGTAACATTTAAAAGAAGGAGGTTCACCCCAGTGGCACCTGGGTTCATACCAAACCAGAGCCTGAGACAAAGGCTTGCATGCACGACACCCCTGTTGTACATGTGGAAATGTGGTTTTGAGGAGCAGGACTGGGAAGAGGAGTGAAAGAGAGAAGGAGGGAGGGAAGGCCAGTACAAGTATGTGTTGGTCAGTGCTGCGGGTGACAGGTGCTCAATGTCACACAACCTTCTGAGGAGCCTTATGAAATGCATCTCTGAACGGTCCCCTGAGGAACTAAAAGGGGGCGTACGTATCCAGAGATTTGTACCTCTGTTGGTCAAGGGTGGCCCGCTAGGCATTGACTCCCCATCTCTTCAGGGCTGCACACTTGTGAGTGCCAACTGGACCCCAGGGGAGGAAGTGAAAGCAAAAGGTGCAGGATGAGGAAAGGCCATATCAGGTTGTACCTTTGACACTCAAAACGGGTTCCTGCAGCAGCAGCTGGAGTAAGGGAAGGGATCAGGAGGGTTTGAAATGGGGCAGAAGATACAATCCCAGCTGACAGACATGAAAACAAAGAAGATGATGGCATGCCTTGGCTTTAGTAGTGATAGCAGTTATTATATACCATCTCTCTGCAGAAAAAGAGGGTAGATCTTAGACATTATTTTTCCATCATATTTTCTGAGGAACTATGTATTTCTGTAGAATTAAGAAATGCAACCCCCAAATGCCCCACCTGGCTTTTTGTAGCAAATTATAATTAGAAATGTCATGACCTAATTGAAAGAAACCCAGACCAAGACCTTAGATAAACTGCTTAATTTCTCTGGTGAAATAGGGGAAGGGGGTGTGGGGTAAACTGCTACTACTACTACTATGAGTATCTTTTTTTTGTGTGTGTGTGTGGTACGCGGGCCTCTCACTGTTGTGGCCTCTCCCGTTGCGGAGCACAGGCTCCGGACGCGCAGGCTCAGCGGCCATGGCTCACGGACCCAGCCGCTCCGCGGCATGTGGGATCTTCCCCGACCGGGGCACGAACTCGCGTCCCCTACATCGGCAGGCGGACTCCCAACCACTGCGCCACCAGGGAAGCCCCTACTATGAGTATCTTTTCCCCTATATTCTAGTGGGGTTTTTTTGCGGGGGAGGGAAGGGAAATTCCTCAAATAATCTATGTAAAAATACTTTGTAAACTAGGAAGGATTATTATCATTTGGGCATTATTAAGCATTAATTACTAAAATTATTGTCTAAGATATTTTATTATAATCAAAATAATTCAAATTCAATCAAATCCACAGACCTAGAGCATAAACTTTGTGCCAGGCCTCGTGTAATCCACTATGTATTCAAAGATGCATAGAGAGGAATGACCAAGAGTTACATTCACTCTTGAGGACTACACATGGGTACTACTATCATTGCAAGAAAAAGTAAAAGCATCAATGCTTTGCCAGATGGAAATGTTCAGAAACAAATGTCTTACAAATGTTGAAAATGTGTATATGTTGTCCAGCAGTCAAAACAATAGAAATAATTAGACAACTTATTGTGTCATTCTCTAATTTACCAAATCTAGCATTTGTTTAATAGGGGGTAAAGGCTGGCAATGTGCTCTTGCCTAGGAAAATTATTTAAAATTCAGGAGCACTTTTCCTTTCAAAATTATTTTAAAACAATTAAATACAAACATACAAGATTCATGGCAGCAAGAACGACTGAATATGATCAGGAGTCAGGAGACCCTTGGTCCTTTATTCATTCAGTCAATGATTATTCATTAGCACCGACTGTATGCCAGGTACTGTGTTAAGTGCTGGGTGGGTGTAGAGTGGGGAACAACACAGATGGTTAGTGTCCACATGAGAATGGCTGGGATTGCCTAGGGAGGGGGTAGACTGTGAGGAGGAAAGAGGGCACAGGACCAGCCCCAAAGGATGCTAACCTTTCAGGGTCAGGTGGCCCACAAATGAGAAGCCACCCAAGGAGAAGGAGTAGGCAAAGAGGCAGAAGGAAAAGCAAGAAGGAAAAGGAGAAAGTACATTCTCATAGAAGCTAAAATAGAATGTATGAAGAAGGAACGAGTAGCCTATCCTTATTGTAGACTATTGCTGAGACATCAAAGAAGGTGAAGGGCTGTGAAAGATCTCTCCACAGGAAGGTTACTGATGGCAGAGCCAGAGCAAGTGTGTTAAGAAGTGACTGGGATGTGCATCTTCAAATGCAGACCACTCATTCACAAACCTGAGTCAACAAGACAAGAGCTGGATGGATGTGTGAAGATCAGGGAAAATTTTCAGAGATGGAAGATAGTAGATTATGTTTGGAAGCCGATGAAAAGAATTCATGAGAGTAATGTTACCTAAATCGTTTTTTAAGATGCAACTTCCAGTAAGAAATATATCTTACACACTGGGACTCAGTATGTGCTCTACACACATACAATTGAGACAAATGTTTCAGAAAACAGTAGTTTAATGAAATAATGCTTGCCTTTATTATGTGCAGTGGCCCTGATAATTTCTATTCTATTCATTTTAAATTAAGTTTTTAAAGTATAATTGATTATATGCTCTATGTAATAAATTCAAACAAAACAAAAGTAGTACAGTAAAACTAAAATTTCTCCTTCATACCTGCCATCCTTCCAAATCCCATTTCCCAGCCAGAGGAGGAATGGGAATGAACAATTTGATGTGTATCCTTTGAAAGCATTTTCTGTGCATTTAAGTAAGTATGCACACACACCACAAAGTTGTTTTGTTTTGGTTTTTACGAATGTGATCATACATACTCTTGTTATGAAACTTGACTTTTTTTCTCTATCTCTCTCTGTTGAAGGGATTTTTATGTCAATACATTATTTTCCACCTCATTCTTTAGAAAGGCTTGTAGTTTTCCATATGAATGTACTGTGATTTATTTAAAGCATCCCTCTATTGCAGGACAGTGAAATTGATTCTAATTTTTTAGTTTCACACAGTGCTACAATGAACATCTGTCTAGAGATGTGAATAATTTTAAGGAAGAGAATCTTGGAAATAAATAAATAAATAAAAGAATAGGAATATTTTGATAGATATTACCAGATAGGCTTCTTTAAAGGCCAAGGTCAGTGTACACAATGACATATGATAATCAATGACAGTCTATTGTCAGTGATAGTCTATAATCAATTTGTCCATTTTTTGGGGTCTATTTCTTGATTTTGTCTTGCTTTGTAAGGACTTTCTCATTATGAAAATCAAAAACACTCTCCTATATTTCTGTTTATTAATTTTATAGTTTTATTTTGTATTTAATCTACATCTCTTAAAATGTATCCAATTTTTTAAATTGGTGAGAAGGGGAAATAAAACTATTTTTTTCCCACATGGACGGCCAATTTTTCCAACACCATTTTGTTAAACATTATAACCTTTCCCAATGTTGTAAAATCTACCTTTATCTTATCTGTATTCTAATCTGTGGTCTCTGGTCTGTGCCATTGATGTATTATCTATTGCAGCAACAATTCCACATGATTTAACGAAGCTTTATGGTTTATTTGATAACTGGGAGGGCAATATTGCCCCTGTTGCTTTGTTTTTCTCATTTTTTGGGTTATTCTTGTGTACTTACTTTTAAGGACAACCTTTACAGTCACTTTATGTTCCATTATAAAATCCCTTTAGGGTGTTGGCCGTGATTTGCCTATATTTTCTGTATGAAATGTTATCCAAAGTCATCCATTTACAGTAAGGCATAGAGGATCAGATGTTTGAGGAGAGTGAGGGTTTGAGATCATTGTAATGCAAACTAGAAGAGGGGCTTCCCTGGTGGCGCAGTGGTTAAGAATCTGCCTGCCAATGCAGCGGACACAGGTTCGAGCCCTGGTGCGGGAAGATCCCACATGCTGTGGAGCAACTAAGCCTGTGCACCACCACTACTGAGCCTGCGCTTTAGAGCCTGCGAGCCACAGCTACTAAGCCCGTGTGCCTAGAGTCTGTGCTCTGCAACAATAGAAGCCCTCACCCGCATGCAGCAACAAAGACCCAATGCAGCCATAAATAAATAAATTAATTAATTAATTAAAAAATAAAAGTAGAAGAGCTGGCTTAACAGAGTGTCCTACAGAGGAGAAAACAGCCAAGAATTTATAAGAGTGTCTATCTGCAGTCTGGGTGATTTTTTCATCCACACTCAGCTACTCATGAGCAAGCATGAAGAAGGATTTAGCTGAATTCATGCTGGGATTGGGTGTGGCTAAGACAAGCATAATGGAGGGAGAGAAGAACAAAAGAAATGAAGATATTTTGATCTCTTTGTCTTCCTTTTGGTAAAGATAGAACACAAATAATTTTGTTTTCTATTCATCAAATGGGAATATGTGTGAACAAATGAAGAGAGGTGCAATTTTTTTGTTTTGCTGTTGCTTTAAACATGTTTGTTAGTAAAATAAAAATGTTAACTTGTGAGCAAGAAAGCTAAATTACAACTGATCTTAATATTGTATAAATAATTTATCATACGTATATAATCATGTTATACTTGAGATACTTCCCTTGTAACAGGAGAGCACTTTTGGTGTGAACTCCTATTTTTTGAGTGTGTATATATTTCCCTAACATTTTCTTTGGTACTAAGCATTCTCAAATGTGTTCCCAGGGGTATCTGGAAATGTTGGTACATATCCATTTGGCATTTTAGGGATTTGTTAGAGTGTGGGAAAATTCCGAGGTTATTTTCAGGTTACAACAACTGAATACTTCTTTACAGGTCCAAAGAATAATTTAGTTTTAAAACTGTAAGGAGGGCTTCCCTGGTGGCGCAGTGGTTGAGAGTCCGCCTGCCAATGCAGGGGACACGGGTTCGTGCCCC
>NW_020173758.1:714519-759883 GCF_003031525.2 Neophocaena asiaeorientalis asiaeorientalis | reverse complement strand
AAAAAAAAAAAAAAAAAAAAAAAAAAAAAAAAACTGTAAGGATACCTTAGTCTTGGTCCTCACTGAGAGGAGAAATTACTTCTATCTTTGAAGAAATATCATTCAAAAGAAAATCCTGAGTTAGAAAATTGTAGACCTAAATCCAGATGAAATTTAAAAATCTACTAATATTTCAGATTGCTTAGTGGTTTATTATAGTTTCCTTTACTTAGACAAGTAAAGTTAAAGTACTACTAAAGAAGGTAGTCATAAGGGATAAGACCATGGATATGATGGATTCACCATGGATGTGATGGATATCACCATGGATATAAAAACCCAATATTTTTACACTTTTCCTCTCTGTGAACCCAGTTTTCAGCAGGGTGATTTTCTGTTCCACCCTGAGGAAATAACTCAGAGTCATTCCTTTGGGGCTTTCCAAACTCTTGAGATGCTCTCCATTCTCATCATAGCTCTTTCAGCCTGACTGCCTTGTAGGTAGGGAAAGATCCAAAAAAGCTATAGCAATCCTACTGATACCCAGGGCTCAACTACTGCAAAGAAGAGGACATGATGTCCTATAAGTTGGTTAGGAAATGGCCTCATCTGAAGGCATCTGGCTGCTGTGTCCATAGTTTCCATCAGCCTTCAGAATATTCTCCGTTTCTCCTTCAGTCATGGCAAGCCTGGACTCATACTCATAAATTTAAATGAGTTGTTGTTCTAGTCTAGACTCTCACTGAACCAAAATGTGGTCAGATGGGGTGACCGCATTTTTCAAGAGTTGCCAGAAACCTCACATTCAACTGCCCTACTCACGTGTCCTATGCATGATCAACCACAACTTATTCCCTGAACTTTGAGGGAAGGCAGTGAAAATAAACATGAAACTTCAGTGTATTCTTGGCATGTTCCACCAATTAGAAAATTCGCATTTCAGATTCCGACTCCTTTTGACACTGTCTCCAACCAATTATAAACCCAGTCGATTTTAACTCAAAATATATCTCTTACATCATCCCCTCCTATCCATCGGCACTGCCAAGCCCTTGGTTCAAGTCTTCATCATGGCTCATCTGATCCACTCTAAAGCCAGCCTCTCTCATCTTTTGAAAAGGTACATCTACTCATAGTACTCTCCTATCAATTCTCCGTGGCTTATATACCCAAATGGTTGATCTGAATTCTTTCAAGTTCTGGTCCTTACCTATATGTTTCCTGCCTCATCTTCTATCATTCTCTCATTAATGTTCTGTGCTCCTACCACATAGAACAGCCTGCACTTCCAGTGCTGTTCCCCGTGCCCAGGGATGAAATTAAAAATACTTAAAGAACACGAACAAGTCAATCAGAACAAACCACATGACCACTGAGAGCTATTCATTAGGGTATTCTGCTGAACATCAGCTCAGACTGCTGTTTCTAGCACCTTGACCATGATTCTCTGGGGGACTTCTGCAGATCCTTTACATGGTCCACAGAAGACTGGCCATTAAGCAGTGGCTGGAGGTAAAAGACAGCATCATTTAGATGGTTTATGGACATGAAGACACTGTGATTAACATTTCCAGCACCTAGGTAGAGACCAAAGTATTTGCACAGTTAGCACTATTTGCAGAACCTGAAATGACCTTTTCTGTTTTTTGAGATGTGCTCAAAAAAACCACTGCCTCGTCTCTGGTTGCCTTGTAGATAGTTTTGCCTGCTTCTGTTTTTCAGAATTTAATCAGCCAGAGACATGTACTTCTCACACAGGCCCACCAGCAGATCATTTTTTTTTTTTTTTAACCAGGATTAATCTTTTTATTTCCATGCTGACTAGGAAACATTATGTCCTGAACTGACCTAAAAGTACAAGGAAAAGTTCCAGGATCTTCTCTAACAAGAAAGAAAAGAATACACGTTTTTCTTCAATCCAAATAATGGTTGTGCTAACTAGTTGTCATTAATCATATTTCCTACATCCGCATTGTTAAAAAATTACTGTATCTTCAAGTCACTGCTCAACACAAAACACTAAACTAACACTGAGAGGAATTTTAAAGAAGTAACCGGCACAATCCACGCTCTCTGTGAGCTGACAGTCTGCTGTGGAGATAAGAAATGAACGACTGAAGTCATCATTTTTACGGAAGCAGTACATGGTGTGCGGCTCACAACTAATAAACACTACGTCAGTTGAGGGGAAGAACTGACTCTGCCGCTTTTTCAGTTAGGTGAGGCTTCCTGGAGGAGTTGGGTCTTGAGCTGAGCACTGAAAGGTGGGTAGAGATTCAATACTGTCCCAGCGGGAGAACCAGTATGTGCTATGGACACAGATAACACGGGGCAGGGTAAAACAGGGCCTAGACCTTGAGATGAGGCTAGAAGTCAGCGAGGTCAGACTGCAAAGAAAATTGTGCCAGGAGGAGGCATTTGGGGTTTAGACCAGGAGTAAACCTCTTAAAGTTTTGTTAAACAGGAACTTGACATAAAGCAGCATTTAAAATACTAATCAGGTGATAGTAGTTAGCAAGCAGTGTGCTGGGAAGAAGCATGGAATAGTAGAAAACAGCAGGGGCTCTGGGGTCAACTATTGGGTTTGAGTCCGGCTTGGACACCCTCTAACTAGGTGGGGTTGGACCAGTTACTTAACCTCTAAGTCTCCATATAACCAGTGATAAAAATAGAGATGATACCTCATTCTAAGGATTATTATCAGAATAATAATATTTTACATTTACGCCTGTTGTCTCATTTAATCCTTACATCACTGTTCTATTATGGTAAAATATAGATAACATGAAATTTACCATTTTAACCTATTTTAAGTGCACAGTTCAATGCCGTTAAGTACATTCACATTGTTGTGCAACCATCACCACCAACCATCTCCAGAACTTTTGTCAGCTTCCCAAAGTGAAACTCCATAGCCATTAAAATACAACTCCCCATTCCCAGCTTCCAGGCCCTGGCAACCACTCTTCTACTTTTTGCCTCTGTGAACTTGACTACTCTAGGTGCTTCGTGTAAGTGGAATCACACAGCGTTTATACTTTTGTGTCTGGCTTCTTTCACTTAGCACAATGTCTTCAAGGCTCATCCATATTGCAGCATGTGCCAGGATTTTCTTCCCTTTTAAGGCTGAATACTATTCCATTGAGTGTCTTACATCACTGTTTTATCACAAGAAAATGGGACTTAGAGAGATTAACTTGTCCAAAATAGCATAGCTAGTAAAAAAGAGAGGTAGGATTTGGACTGAAGCAATCTGATTCCACAGCACATCCTCATTTCCCCTGTATACCCTGCCTCATGTAGGTAAAGGACCTACCACTGCACCTGGCACAGGGTGTATTGCAAGAAGATATTTAGTTGTTCTTGATTATCTGTCACCGCTTCCTCAGCTCATCCTGGTAACACAATTCCTCTTCTCCTTGAGGAGCTCTTTCTGTGATTGTATCACCCTCCACACAAGGTCTACAAGGTTGAGCATGTTACCCAGGCCAGGCCAATCATAGTCTTGCCTCTTTCCCCCAACAGGAACCTATTCAGGAGTGGTCACAAGGCTGCAATCAGAGTCCTCTCTGCTGCTATGAGGAGCTTGTGAGCCAGGGGTTGTGGTCATCAATTTCCCAGATACATGATCCAGTATATTCCTGGTTTTTGCTTTTAAGCTAATTAGAACTGAATTTCTGTAACTTGCAATAGAAAGGAAGCTGACTAATACACTGGATCAAACGGCCCTCACGGGAATGGAAAGGAAGAAACTAGCAAGAAGCATTGTGAAGGTGTGTGGTGTGAGGAAAGGAGTCCTTCTGAGGTTTGGATTCCTGGTGACCAAGAATAATTTATTACTGAAGAAGTGGGAAAAGTTGCTATTTTGGGCATGGAAGAGAAAATTACTGGTACTCCCAGGAGTCTTGAGTGCTATCTAGCTTCCAAAGGTAAAATGCACATTACTCACGATTACTAACCACTTCATCCCCTTCTAGGATCTCAAACTCATGAAGTGTTCAAGGTCTGATTGGGGTAGGGCTTTTGGACTCTCACCTTTATCCTCCATCCTCACTTAGTAACCTAGTATAAATTCTCCTTCCAAATATAATCCATTCACTAATGTGCTCATTCATTCATGTAACACATACTCGCTGAGGGCTTGCTATATGTCAGGTACTGTGTTAGGTGCTGAGAATATAGTGATGAGAAAATAAACATGGTCCCCTCTCTTTCAGGAGTGTGTAATCTAGTGGAGAAAGCAGGCATAGAATGGATTATCACACAAATGAATAGAACTAGAAATTGTGTTAAGTGCAATGAAGAAAATGGAGTTTCATGAGAGGTATGTTGGAAGGATCTAATTGAGATGGAGGAGAGTGAGGGCATTAAGGGATAGCTGCTCTGAGGAAATAACATTTAAGCTAAGGCCAGCCCAAGGTGAGAGGTCAACACTGAAATGAAAAGTAGAGGTGGGAACCAGAGGTGTTAGTCTCACCTACCCAGAAGAAACAAGTGATTCACCCACCGGGAATGTGAGGCAAGAAGGCCTGAAACTGGTTTCTTTGAAGTGGAGCTACACAGGGCCTTAGAGAGGGACTGGCAAATAAATTAGCTATTGTAGGGGCCCCACTGCCTGTTGCCCAGTCCCCTCTCAGTGACTCTGCTCATTCATTTGTTCATTTATTTACTCATTCAAGAAATATTTATGGAATACCCACAGGTGGGGGGTATTTTGCTAAATGATGAGGATTCAGGAGAAGGAAGACAATCTCTAGTCTAGTTCTCAGCAGGAAGGCAGATGCACTGGAGGGCCCTCCCTCAAAAGGCTCCAAGAGACACCCAGATCTTTCCCTTAAGGAACCATTAGACACAGGCTTATGTGCATGTTTGCTAAGACTTCTTTCTCTAGGCACTCACCCCTAGCGGACTTGTACACTTTTGTTTTTCCTCAGAGATTTATATCTAGTCCTTCCAGCAGAAGCAAAGCTCCTTTACCTACATAAAGCAAAGAAAGAGATCATGTGGGGCAACATGGCAGAAAGACATCAACCAGCGGGGCTGTGCAGTCCCTCCAGATAAACATAAGAAAAGGTCATCCAAACACAGGAAGACAGCCGTCCCCTTCCCTTTTCCTTTACCCCCTCCCCTTCCTCCCTCTGGCTCCCTTATCCCCAGAGGGTGGACCCAGCCTTTCCCAAAGTTTATTCTGAGACCTCCAGGCTCCCACAGTGGAACGTGCTGTGGACATGGGAATACAACATCCCAGCCAACAGGGAAAACCAAAAATATAAACGGAGAGATTTAATAGATTCCTTTCTCTCTCTCCCTCAAAGTTAAAGCAGAAATGCCTGCTATTACTGCTTTTACTATTCTTGATATATCAGTCCTTTCAGGGAGGAGGCCTTCTGATGTTTATTGCAGTTGTCAGCAAACACTTTGCCCAGAAAAAAGTTAACGTCCGTTTTAGGATCTCAGTGCCACTGACTTGGTCCATTGAACAAATGCAATAAACTGTTAGGAAGCAAAGTCCCGAAAGCCTTGCATCTCAAACCCTGACAATGATTTTATGAATAACACTAAAACTGCAGGAAAAAATTTATAAGGCTAAATTTCCTTTAAACCCACTATTGGAATCTTATAAATAGGAACCCTGAGCCCATAAATAGGAAGTCATTTTGTCTTTAACAGACATATTCTGACCAAAACAGTGGTGAGAATATAAGCTTTGGTTTTTATTCTCCACTTAGGAGTAAAAAGGTTAATACTACAGGATTGTGTACCTCAATGTTATAAACCAGCATTTGTGAAGAAATGTTCAGTACCAATTTCAAAACAAACACAGTGTTTGAAAGAAAAGCATAATGGTGACCTTTCTCATTAGCTGTTGCTCAAACAAAGATATGTTCCAGCAATATCCGATGCTTCCTTCCTGCCAGGGCCTCCACCCTGTGCAATTCAAAACACTTGTGTTACATTCAAACCAGAGCTGAGGATGTGGTGGAGCTGAGTTTCAGCAGCATTGTGTTTACAGTTTATTATTACTTTCTAAGTTTTTTAATGCTTTGTTTTCATAAGTTTATTGTCATGAGTTGGATTTGCAAGATTAAGTCTGTGAAACCATACAAATGAACTCATTATTTACTTATTCACTCTTCTTCTTCATCTCTCTATTTTTTTTGTGGCACATAGCATCATAGGTCCTTTTTTTTAAATATAAATTTATTTATTTATTTTTGGCTGTGTTGGGTCTTCATTGTTGCACACAGGCTTTCTCTAATTGCTGCAAGCAGGGGCTACTCCTCATTGCGGTGCGCGGCCTTCTCATTGCAGTGGCTTCTCTTGTTGCCGAGCACGGGCTCTAGGCACAAGGGCTTCAGTAGTTGTGGTGCAAAGGCTCCAGAGCGCAGGCTCAGTAGTTGTGGCGCATGGGCTCAGTTGCTCTGCAACATGTGGGATCTTCCCAGACCATGGATCGAACCCATGTTCCCTGCATTGGCAGACGGATTCTTAACCACTGGCCACCAGGGAAGTCCTGCATCATAGGTTCTTGACCATAAGGACAGATAATTATATCATTGCTCTCTGGTAAATGTTTTTATGAATACATTGTAGGCAACAAACAAACTAAAACAAAGATAATTTTTAAGGACTATGCTTAGCTTGTCTTGTGTAAAATGCTATAGATCTAAATAATCACAAATCTGAGAATGAAAGAGAGAGATTGAGAGACTGCATTCATACAAGTAATCCTTGTGTTCATCATGACCAATGACCCTAAATTAGGTAATATAAGTTGAAAATCATCGAAATCAAGGTGATTTTCCCATGGAACAACAGATAATGAAGAAGTGTTCTTCTGGTCCAAAGACCTAATGCTAAATCTTTATAGAAATGACCATAAACACTAGGTCCAACTATAAATGACATAAGCCATTTATATTTTTTACAATGGACATAATTTTATAATAGAAAAAATTGAATGCATGTTATTCTAAAAGTAATTTTACTTTTTTATATGCAGTATAAATTATTCTAAAGTATATGTACATGTGTTAAAAAGAGCTACATACTAATAAATCCCATGAAAGACCAGGGAGGTGAGTATCTCTGCTTAGCTTAAAACAGTCCAGGACTCTCCCTGCATCCAAGAGTGGAATCTGTCCTCCTTTAACAATTTTGCTAACAATGGGGTAGTTCCTGTTTCCCCCATGGAAAATCTGGACATTACTGGGAAAGGGGAAGGGAGAATGGTCAGTGGAGAGGCAACCAATGACCATCCAATTCAGTAGTTCACAGAAATTGTCATGAAAATTAAATAATACTGTGGATATAAGAGAGTTTGCATAGTGCACCATGCACGTGAGTGCTCAAGGGATGGGCTGAGACCTAAGCAAGGTCAGTCTCATTCCTTCCAGAAAATTTGGTCTATGGACACTGGAAGAGTCTCTCTTCCTAAAGGACCATGAGGTGCTGTCAGGTGAGCTTAGAGCTGCCAGTAACCATAGTTCCCTAGGGGGCCCTATGGAGAAAGTCTGTCTTCTGTAAGAGAGATTAAGGAATAGAAACCTCTGAGAAACCTTAGAAATGGAAAAAGAGAGCCTTGATAGTGTCCTCCAAACCCATGGATCCAGATGTGTCTGAGGCTACCTCTGCCCTTGCCCTTGGACCCAGTTAAGTGAGCCAATAACTTCCTTTTTATTTTAAGCTAGTTTGAGTTTAGTTTCTATTACTTATGACTGAAAGGGCACAGGCCAATGCAAGCTTCAAAATCATGAGTTCAAGAATCTTGTTTTTCCCACAACTTGTCATCTTTCCAGCTAGTTTGTTCGATTATGCCTTATTAGAGCACCCAGCGCTCTATCAACTCCTCTATTTTTCCTTATGGATTAGTCCTCTCCTGCCTTTACTTCCCCGCCTTTGCAACTTAGATTTATGGTCCATCATTTCAAAAATTCCTTTGCCTCCATGTGGCAAGAATTCCATCCATGGAGCCTAACTACCTGCTTTCTCCATACTTGAACATGAGCAATTAAACAACACTAGAGAAAAATCACACAAAGAGCAGACTGATTTCACCTTAAGTTCATGATCATACCTCAAATGACCCTCAGTATGGTTCAGCAATCCTGCTACAATTCTCTGGTTGGCTTTCTCTGATGTTCCCCAATGGTAACATCAAACCTTTCATCACTCTCATCTCTTCCTCCAGTCATCTCAATTGATGACCTCTGCTTCCTAGACAAAATGAAAACCATAAAACCATCTGCTACGATAGCCCATCCTCTATTAATTCCCTCTTCTTATAACAAAGGAATTATCTTTCCTATTTAATTCCCATTCTTTTATCTGAGACTGGGATCTCATCCCCTCCCACCTTGTCAGAAATCCACACTGTTGATTTGCCCTCCTCTAGCCTGTATCTCTAACATCACTAAGCTGAGTCGCGCTGTTTACCTCTCTAGAGGCACTTTTATCTTGTCTGCCCTGCTTGTGCTGGGGGAGGCTGAAGTCTGTATGAACTGTATCAGCAGGCTTCTTTGCCCTCTACGCCCTGGAGGTGTGGCCAATGGGAAGCCCCAGCAGGAGATCTGAGAGAGGGAGGACCATGAGATAGGAGTATTTATTTCTCTGACTTTTCTTCTCTAAGTCTTCTTGGGTTTGCTGTTTCTTCTGACCAAAGTCACTGTCCTCTCAAAACAGCCCTCTCGGGGCTTCCCTGGTGGCGCAGTGGTTGAGAGTCCGCCTGCCGATGCAGGGGATCTGCCTGCCGATGCAGGGGACACGGGTTCGTGTCCCGGTCCAGGAAGATCCCACATGCCGCAGAGTGGCTGGTCCCGTGAGCCATGGCCGCTGAGCCTGCGCGTCCGGAGCCTGTCCGGAGAGGCCCGCGTACCGCAAAAAATAAAACAGCCCTCTCCTTCTCGTTTCTGGGAATTACTGTGTCCACCCCCCTCGCCCCCCTTTAAATCTAAGGTAATGGTTCCACTGGTTTTTTGCCCCAGGGTACTTTACAGTCCCCTGTTGGATCCCTATATTGTAACTACACCATTGTAAATAGTCCCTTCCTCAAATTAAACTAATGTGAGTATGTCATCTGTTTCCTAGTGACTGACACACTCTTCCTCTCTAATGTATTCTTCTCATCAACGTATAAACATGTTCAAGTATCCTAGCCTCACAGATCCTTAATCTTTACCTGTTACCTACTTTTTCTATTCTACATTCTTGATTACACCCCAGATCTCGTCATCAACTGGAATTGCTCCATCTCTGAAATCTTAAACTCTATTATCTGAGCACCATCTCCTAACCTTATCAATGCATATTTTTAAATTGTATCAAAAGCGCGAAGCCCCTTGACTCCTCCACCCCACCTCCAATTTCTCAGTCTCATCTTGTCCTCATTTCCTTCTCCAGGCAGTTTAAAAGACAAAGGTACACCCTTTCAATCTCTCTCTTGCCTAATTGATACTAGCAATTCTATTTCTCCTCATTCTTTTACATACCCATCTGAAAAAAACCCAATCCTGGGTCAACTCAACTAACCACTTTCTCCACCTTATACTTAACACTGGTGGAGAAGAACATGCATTTGTACATATTGGAGTCACTATTTTTTAAGATCTCTAACCTCACCTCTGACCCTTCTAGGTGTCCCTAGTCAACATCTTCCCTTTTTCCCCAAAACAATGTAATTTGAAATCTTCTTAAACTGAAAGCAGGGGTCTATGCTTGCCATTTTACCTTTCTCACTCTTTTTCTCTCCTTAATTCACTCCAGTACCTTTCAGTTTCACACTGTCCACTGATGTTGCTTTTGGCATGGTCAGCAATGAATTCCTAATTTCTCAATACAATTGAATTTTCAGTCTTTGCCTTATTTGGCCTCTTGAAGAAATTTGACACTGTTGTCAATTTCCTTCTTGAAACTCTCTCTTGTCTTGCCTTCTAGGACAATATTATTTCCTGCCCTCCTCTTTTTCTTAAATGTTGACATTTTCCTGGGGTTCCTTTTCCCTTTTCTCATCTCCCCCTTCTCAGTTAATGCTCTTCTCATCTCTCCAAGTATTCTTATCCACTGTCAATGGTCGCTAGCATGAACAATCTGTACACTGATGGTCCCTAAGTCTAGAGGTCAAATTTTGTTCCTAACTTCTAAATCTAATTTGCTGAGAGTTTTGACTGTATATCTGACCAGTACCCAGAACTCAATGTATTACAAATTAGATGATTACTATTTCTCTCCGTGTTACGGTCTGCTGCAGCCCTGCTCCTTTATTGAATGGCACCGCCTTCCATTTTCCCAACTTTCTGCAATCATCTCTGACTCCTAATGCGCCAGTTCTTACCCCTTCATTTGATCACCAAGCCCTTGTTGATCCTATTTCTTTCTCAATAGTTCTGAAATCCAATCATCCTCTCTATTCCGTCTGACCTCATTCATTCTTTCTTTTTTTTTTTTGGCTGTGTTGCGTCTTCGTTGCTGCCCGGGCTTTCTCTAGTTGCAGAGAGTGGGGGCTACTCTTTGTTGTGGTGTGCGGGCTTCTCATTGCAGTGGCTTCTCTTGTTGCAGAGCACGGGGTCTAGGTATGTGGGCCTCAGTAGTTGCGGCACTTGGGGTCAGCAGTTGTGGCATGTGGGCTTAATTGTTCTGCGGCATGTGGGCTCTTCCCGGACCAGGGCTCAAACCCGTTTCCCTTGCATTGGCAGGCGGATTCTTAATCACTGAGCCACCAGGGAAGTCCCCTGACCTCATTATTTCTTGCTTAGAATATTACAACAACCTTCTAGCCAATCTCTGTTATTCTAATCTACTCATCTTCCATACCACCAAAAGAATGGTCATTCCAAAACAGAAGTCTTATTATGTTAATTCCCTTCTCAGACCCCTTCAGTGACTCTCCATTGTCTTGAGGGTAAAATCCAAACACACTATCATGATGTAATAATCTCTAATAGTACAAATTCCTTTGGTTGCAAGGAACTGTTTTTTTAAAAACTTCTGGCTAAGTCAAGAAAAGAGAGGCTAGTTTATTGAAATGATATTGGAGAAGCTTGTGGAATTGGAGGAATTGAACAACCAAGTGCCAGGAAGAACCCCAACCAGGGCTGCTCTGAGGATGTCAGCAGCAGAAGTTGGAAAACCTTAACCAGGGCTACCACTTATAATTGTGCACTGTTTGTGTGGTCCTTCTTTTTACGGAATTGTCATTAATGTGACTCAGCTTAAAGATTCCCAGGCTCTGTGTCCCTCACTTCTAGTTTCAAAATTCCAGGAATAATATTCTGATTAGCCCAGCATGGGTAAATCAGTTAATCTCTATACTCTCTGAAGGAGCACATGGCACAGGTGTGACCACTGGGGGCTCCCTTCTGTGTATAAGGCATTCACAAAGAACTGAGAATCACCGTGAGCTGAAAGAATATCTAATGGGTGTCTGCTATACTCTACACTTTTCTTTCTTTCTCCACTATTCTTCAAATTGTACCTTACTTTTCCAGCCATGGTGTGTGTTTTGGACTGAATGTTTGTGTGCTCTCAAAATTCATGTGTTGAAGCCCTAACCCACAATGAGATTGTTAGAAAATAAATCACTGTTGTGTAAGCCACCTGGTATAGGCTATTTTGTTATGGCAGCCTGAGCTAAGACAGTGCGCTACTTGCCTCCTGGAACAAATCATGTTCTTTCAGACTATCTTGTCTTTGTGACCTGCCTGGCTTTTTCACTCACTGTTCACTGGGGTATGAAATAATTTCTCCTTCTCTCCACCAGTACATCCCCTTTCGTTCTTCATAATGCAATACTCACTCATCTGTTAGGAATCAACTTAAGGATCACTTCCTCCAGAAAACTTTCCTTGATTCTTCCAGGCTGATTCATATTCCTTCTCTATATACCACAGCTTCCTGAGTTTAACTTTATCACAGCTATTATTGTAATTCCCTATTATCAAATCCGTCTCTCTCACTAGCTTGTGAGATCTTTGAGATCAGGAGCTGTATTTCTTAAATTTGAATCTGCAGAGGCAAACATAGGACCCAACTCATTGTTGATACTCAACATATATTTGCAGAATGAATGAATGAAACTCATGGCTTCCTAGTTCCACACTCTGTCTGTATTCAACAACACACTCTCTCCAACCCTCTACTCGTTGCCTTGTGACCCAGTTGCTTGTGAATATGTGACTCTCACTCATAAAATCATGACTAGCTAGGAGCCAATTATTTCTACCTTTTATTTTTGTATCATCCATGACATCTCATTTTGTACATGTTAGATGGACAATACATTTTTGTTAAAAAAATAAGTATGATTGATCCCAAAACAGCTAACGCACTTTAAGCCTTATTAACAGATGTTCAGCGTCAAAAGAGTATTTGTATTCCTAATGATCCTTATGTGGATCAGATCACATCTGAAGCACTGTGTTCAGTTCTGAGCAATAAATATGCATTCTTCCATCAACAAATATTTATGGAGTGCTGAGTTTGTGCCAAGCACCTTTCTGCTATGTCCAGGGCTTGAAAATTAAACAGACTTAGGTGTGAATCCTAGTTTTGCCACTTGCTATGTATATCCATCAAGATAGGCTAGGTTTTGCTGCAGAAACCAATAATTCCCAAACATTAGTGCCTTACCACTTACCAATTTTGTTTCTCATTCATGCTACATGTCTATCATGGACTGAGTGTGGCTCTATTCCACATAGTCTTCACTCCAGGACGCAGACTCCCTCCACCTGCAACATTGCTGTTTTCATGGCAGAGAGAGAAAGCACGATGAACCATGAAAGCTTCTGCCAGAAGTGACACACGTCATTTCTGCTCACACTTCATTGGCTGACGCAAGTCATGTGACCACATGTGGATTCACACAGAGAGGAGCATAAAAGGGTGAATCATACCCTTATTTGTATGTATGGTACCCACATACCATACTATGTGTCCTTACCTGTTCAAGTCCTTGTTTTATCATGTGTGAAATAATAATAATAAAGATAATGATAATAATAATAATCTCTGCATTGAAGACTGAGGTAAGGATGCAAAATATGTATGTAAAGTGTTTGATACATTGAAGTCTTCTGTCAGGAAATGGTGACTATTTCAGTTTAAAAGTTTAAAAATCCTGATATTCATAAGTAAAGTTCTCCAAGCACTTCAGAATAAAGTAAACTAGTTAACTCTTCCTTTAATTTTTTCTTTGAAGACCCCACTGAAACAGTCTGAACCATGTTTCCAGCACTGGCTTCATGTTTTTTTCCATCAAGCACATTCTTGTCAGAATCAAGATGATCTGTGAAGAATTAGGTTGGATAAAATTTCTATGATTTATTTTTCATTTTTTCATGTTTGAGCTCTGTTTTCCAAACAGGATTGTAAGCAACTGGAACAGGGCCACGTCTCATACCTTTTTTGCATCACTAGAAACTCACACAATTCCCCACCCAGAGGATTTCTTGGTGCTGATAAGGATATTTGGAAGTAGAATTGGGGTTTTATGTTGTCATTTCACAGTATCCACTGATTTTCTAAGTTTATAGTTACATTTTGAAGATAATTCTTTTTAAAAGCATCTTATTGACTTGCTAAATTTATACACTGTTTCCTACCAAATAATGTCAGAGCAAAGAGCATGGCTGTCTGATTTGACATATAGGTTGAGTTACACAAATCCTGGTACGATTGCTTCTGGATATACCCATTAAAAACTAAGTAAAATAGTAATTTACCACTTTTTCATTACTCTTCCTAGAGTGACATAAATTCTATGTATGTATAAAGTTGAAAATTCTTTCCATGAGGTAACTGATTCTAGCTCTCTTAAATATTTGGTAACCAGGGGAATTATCAAATGTGTTTTTTGAAAAATTGTGCAATTGGGGCATTCGAAAGTGAGATTTTGAAATATATTATATATCTTCCACTTCAACCTCTTAAGAAATCTCATTTGAAACGAGGGACAGGAGTGATGCTCCGAAGTTTCACGGGTGGTGCCTTTGCAGACTTCTCTAAACCATTCAGCCCTATGAAGCATGTGTACCTGGCACCAGGCTATCCCTCAGCAATGTCATCTTATGAAGAATATTCTTCATGACCATGCAGTGCTTAAAATACAGAAGCAGTGGTACACAGGCTGCCATTCAAATGGCTACCTATTTGGTACAAAACCAGAACCCACCATGTTTGTAATCTCATTAAAGTAAACTCAGTAATAACAAGAACCTTATAGAGTTGGCAATGGAATTTAAAACAATGCTTTTATGCATTTTTTCTTAAGCTTTAAAAAAAGGTTGCTGATCACTGTGTCTTTGCTAAACTTTTTAACTTGGTATTTATAGAGCTTTAAATACTAGGCCTATACTGTCAAAGGAGAGAAAAGTGAGGGAAGGACCATGTCCACAGAAGGGGAATGGATATATCCTCCCTTACCCATAGAAGGAGAAATACTGATTTGAACTAGACCTGAGTAATTTAGATTTGGTCAGATGTTCAGTCATAATTGTTGCCTGGGGACAAACCACACAGAGAGGAAAATCATCTTCATCAATTTACACAGAGCCCATTCTTGGTTCTTTTTCTTTAGCATGAAGCAGTTCATCAGTCTCCAGGTTGCAAGGCTTCCCCTCTCATCATGCAGTAAATACTTCAGAGCCATGGACATTCACACAGCAGAGAAGAGCACTGAAGACCCTGAAGAGTGTTCAAATCCCATTCTGCCATCTTTCTCTTCCTCTTATTTTTCATTTTTTACCAAGAATTAGCAAAAATGGACCATTACTTAAACCAATGGTTCCCAAACCTATTGGATTACAAAAAGTTCCACTGATTTTCTAAGTTTATAGTTACATTTTGATGTATAGTTTTATAGTTACATTGGATTTAAAAAGTTCCACCCATGGAACTTTTTAAAAGGACAGGGTTCTGGGCTCCAGCACAAATCTTCTGAGTCAGAATTTTGGGGTGGTAGGGCCTAGGAATCTGTGTTTTTAAAGAGTTTCTTGGTGATCGTGATTATCTGCCAACTTTAGGAAGTATTAAGAGGCTTGCCAGGCTATGGGTTACTTTGGTCTCTGTCTTTGGTAAAAGAGCTGTACCTGGAGCTCGGATCATTTTGGCACTAGAGAGACCTGGTGAGTTCCATAACCCCCCTCACCACCTGTCTGCACTGCCCCCTCCCACACATATCCCATGCTCTCATAAATGCTGAGGAATGTAAACCTATGGACCAAAGAATATTCCATGCAGAGGCCTCAATAATTGCATGTCCATCCGCATGGTAGTCCTAGGACATGACATCCCCAGGGGAAAAAAATCCCCCAGCAGTGCTGCCAACACTGCACACATAGCTCAGAAGTGATTTTCACCAACCCTAGCTGCTCTGTAGAGCATTTGTCCAAGTGTAGGTAGCTAGTTGCTAGTTGATTCTATCCAGAACCCCCTTTTCCTTGAGTTCTTGTAAGCAGTACCTGCTGCAGGAACTCATTTAAAAAGAGAAGCCTGCATGTACATAATTCAAATTCTACAGTTCCCAGTGATAACACTATTATGTGTGATTGCAATTCTCTAAATTCTTTCAGCTCATTCCCTGCCACCAGAGTGACGAATGCTTTGATACATTCCTGAATTTCTGTGATGCGCTGCCATGAAGTCCTGTAACTCGTCTCACTGATGGTGTTGATCTCAGGGTTAGCTTTAAGTGCTGGGCTGTTTCCAGAAAGAGCAGCCTCTAACACACCTCCTGCCTTGTGCTTGCCCAGAGAGATAGCACAGGGGCCTCAATTCCTTCCCTATCATGCTGTCATATTTGGCAAACATAAGGATTTAGAGTAATTTTAGAAAATTATAAATCCTTGTTTTTAGAAAGTAAGTTTAAATGTGTATGCATATATACCTACATGAATATTTTGTAAATGCATGTGTTTGGACACGTGTGTGTATGGGTGTGTATATGTGTGCTATACAGTGCATTCGTACACTAATATACTATAAGACTCAAATTTTCTACTGTTTCTTGTCTCTCAGAGAGCAATATTATAGCTAACTCTATACCTAATAATCATAACAGGGCACAGCTGTCAACTGTGGCAATATGATTAACCCTCGAAGGGAGTTGAAATGTTTCTATGTCACTGGAAGTCATTATTCAAAGTTAGGAAGTGATGCCTAGAAACCCAGGATTGATGGAGGATGTGACACAGGAGAATGGAAGGGAGGACATCAGCTTTCTCTACTTATCCTGCCATTATTCCATCTTTTAGGTAATTTGACAAATCCATCCCATCCTCCTGGTTACAACAGTTGGAGACTGGATTGCAGTTTACAGAAGAGTCGGGATAAGCTCTAGACTTACTTTCTCTCCTTCCCAAAACAACTCTCCTTCCTGCTAGTGCCCTCCAAGTTGTCTTTTATTCTTTATTTCCTTAACTCAAGGGCAAAACATTTCTTGTTTTTATTGGGATAAAATATAAATAACATAATGTTTATCATTGTAACCATTCGTAAGTATACAAATTCAGTGGCATTAAATTTCTGTACTTAATGGTGAAATGCATGCATCAACTGTGCTCATTGTGACCAATTTATGTGGCCCGTGGGAGAGGTTAGCAAGGGTATACATGCAAGAACTGTGGAAGCCTCCAACCTTCCAATCTCCCTCTATAGGTTTCTTAATGGTTTGTTAATTTTTCAATTCAAGAGATTTTTTACTGTGGGAAGGTTATATATAGAAGACTATGCCAGGCTGGGGACTTCCCTGGTGGCACAGTGGTTAAGAATCCGCCTGCCAATGCAGGGAACACAGGTTCGAGCCCCGGTCTGGAAAGATCGCACATGCCACGGAGCAACTAAGCTCATGCGCCACAACTACTGAGCCTGCACTCTAGAGCCCGCAAGCCACAACTACTGAGCCCGTGTGCCACAACTAATGAAGCCCATGTGCCTAGAGCCCGTGCTCGACAACAAAAGAAGCCACCCCAATGAGAAGCCCAAGCACCGCAAAGAAGACTAGCCCCCGCTCATCGGAACTAGAGAAAGCCCGTGCACAGCAACAAAGACCCAACACCGCCAAAAATAAATAAATAAAAATAGGGCTTCCCTGGTGGCGCAGTGGTTGAGAGTCCGCCTGCCGATGCAGGGGACACGGGTGCGTGCCCTGGCCCGGGAAGATCCCACGTGCCACGGAGCGGCTGGGCCCGTGAGCCATGGCCGCTGAGCCTGTGCGTCCGGAGCCTGTGCTCCGCAACGGGAGAGGCCACAACAGTGAGAGGCCCACATACCGCAAAAAACAAAACAAAACAAAACAAAAAAAACGACTATGCCAGGCTGCCTGGGAAATACAACTTGGCAGACCATTTCCTGTCCTCCAAGAGCTCCTCATTTGCTGGAGAAAAAAGCCAAACCAAAAAACTAACCATCAAACAAAATACAATTAAAAACAAACAAAAAAAGACCTTCAGAAAACAAGTGCTAAGAGTGAGAAGGAGAAGGAAAAATTAGGTCTAAGTAGGGATGATCAGGAGATGAACAGAATTCCTATAGGAGGAGAAGGGTGATCTTGGTAGAACACAGTAAACAACAGTGCTTGGCATATGGTAAGTGCTCTTTTTGAATGAATAAATGAAATGTAAATATGTGTAATGAATAATGTGAATGAATAAATGAATGAGGTCCAAATCTGAGCCGAGGCTGGGAACTGTGAAAGTGTAAGGGAACTGTGATGAATGGTGTATAATAGCTGGATGTGGTCAAGATGTATGGTGGAAGGTGGTATCAAGAGGCTACGAGACAAAGTTAGAATCAGATTAGGGAAACCCTGGCCAATGCTCACGAAATTTCC
Source organism: Neophocaena asiaeorientalis asiaeorientalis (assembly GCF_003031525.2). Taxonomy (NCBI): domain Eukaryota; kingdom Metazoa; phylum Chordata; class Mammalia; order Artiodactyla; family Phocoenidae; genus Neophocaena; species Neophocaena asiaeorientalis. The sequence goes on along the minus strand of NW_020173758.1, from coordinate 742,080 downwards.
ATTAGAATAAATGGAAGGAAAGACCCTGAAGGAAAGACAATAGGTACAGTGAAAGTTCAAGTCAACAGTACCCTTTCATGTGCTCTCAGGACACTGGGGTGGGAATGAGGGTGGAAGTGGGGCCCAAGAATTAAGACAGAAATTTAGACCAGAGAAGAGATTCCATGAACACATCTATTGAGTGAGCCATAAACAGTGAAGCAAAGGCATGCATTTGACAAGCATGGACTAAAGGCCCACAGAGGCCATCCCTGTGGCCACAGAGCTAAGCAAGACAGTCACTGTCTCCAAGGCCTCCATTCTACTTTTAAAGATAGGAAGGTAAATTAGCGATTTTGATAAGATCTGAAAGGTGCTATAACAAGCTTATATATGTGTTAAAAGAAATGACGTAGAGTGGAAGGAGAGATTTGTACCACCCCTTGAGGTCAGGCAAACCTCCTAGACAGATGACATTTAACCCTAGTCTTTGAAGTATAATGTAGAAGCTCATGAGTCAGAGAAGAGGGGCAGGCCTCTTCAGACAGAGGGTACAGCACAGACAAAAAGGGGCATGAAATTTCATGGCAAGCAAAGCATTGCTTCATACCATAAGCAGCTGCCCACTAATCTATGAAGAAATACTGAGACTGCTGGAGATTAACCATCTGGAGGACCCTCACAGCTGCTCTTTGAGAGCCACGGTGTTAACGGAAAACAGGAAACCATGAGAAATACCAAACCTGGCCAAAACAATCAAAGAAGCTAGAAAGTAGGATACTATTGTCTGACACTCATATGAATGTAGCTGGATTAATTACAAGTTGCTCGTCACCTTGATTTCTTACAAATGCACACTGTAATTAGTCTTCTTTGACTCTTTAACAAATATAAATTGATCAATATCACTACCATCTTATTCTCCTACACATCATAAGTTAGTATTTTTCTTAATGGTCACATCTGTGCATTTACCCAATAAGCCTGACTACAGTCCTTATCACTCCTCTTCCTCTGAAGCTTGTGACAAACCGAAGCAGCCACAGGAGCTCTCCCAGGCAGCTGGCCTCGTGCTGTGGAGCTGCTAAGCATTTGCTCCTGTCTATTAACAGGTTGATCCAAAACCCATCTTTCCAGGCTGGCATGTCTACCGAGTAATTAAAGTGAGGCTTTTATACGGCTTAAAATATTTTAATATGACTGTGCCCTGAGGGTCCTCAGCAAAGGGTTTGGTTTAATAAATTTAATAACTAATTAAGACACCCTCAGGGCTTCCCCGGTGGCGCAGTGGTTGAGAGTCTGCCTGCCGATGCAGGGGACGCAGGTTCGTGCCCCGGTCTGGGAAGATCCCACATGCCGCGGAGCGGCTGGGCCCGTGAGCCATGGCCACTAAGCCTGTGTGTCCAGAGCCTGTGCTCCGCAACGGGAGAGGCCCCAACAGTGAGAGGCCCGTGTACCGCAAAAAAAAAAAAAAATAGACACCCTCAATTTCAGCCTCTATTAGGTTAACTTTTTAATGAGTTTCAGAATGTCTCTCAGGATATTTCTTCCCTGGATGTGGTGAGAAACACATGCATGTGCACATACTAGGCATGGATTTTAGCCTTTGATAAATCTGGTACTAGCTGTGTAACTTTGGGAAGAATCACTGAACCTCTCTGGGATGCTTTTTCCTCATCTATAGAGAAAAAAGTTTGGACAAGGTATTCAAAATCCCTTCCAATTCTTACCTTTTATTAAGGCAACAGTTAAATGGCTCTTCTCAGTACTTCCCCTTTAGGGAGGCAGAAGGTCCTAAACTGTACAATATATATAGTGTGTGTGTGTGTGTGTGTGTGTGTATGTTTGCACATGCACACTTAAATGAATAGCAAACATTCTGATGGCTTTGTGCAAGTCGTAGAATTAGGACTGGGTGTATTATTGGTGCGCAGAAGGATACCTTGAAAGATTTTATTAACTGACCGATGTACAAATAAAATTTGGAGACAATCTGGAGTTACCAAGATGTATTTATTTTTCTCAAACTACTTAACCCTTCCACTTGAATTGCTTTCCTTCCAGGAGCTACTTCTTGGAGGAGGACCCATCAGCAATTGATGGAGAAGAAAAGCTCTAACCAACCTGCCTCCCTCCAGTAGGGATCTGAGGCTAAAAGCAAATCACCAGCCTATCCTTTTCACTTCCTTTCACCTATCACCATGTCAGGCAGATCATACTGTGGGATATTTACCTTGATGGGGAAAGGAGGAGACAATTTCAGAGAAAGGGGAAGGGGAAAATTAAAATATCAACTATTTCACTGCTACAATGGAATTATCCTTTTTCCCAGGTTGGGGAGTATAATCCCTTATTCTTTCTTCTTCCATTCTAAGACAAAACACACACACACACACACACACACACACACACACACACACACACAAGATAGAATCAAATACTGAATTTGATCCATCTGGTGCCTATAAAAATAATTGGTCCTTTAAAAAAATAACTAAAGTTGTTTAAAATCATAGTCAAAATGAGCATTTTCTTTCTCTTGGAGCAGTAGTTTAGGAGAGCATGATCTGAGGAAAAACAAGGTCTGAATTATCTCATTCAGTACAGCCAAATGTTGATTATCCAAATCCATGACAAATCTGCCTTTCAGTTTCATTGTGACATTATTCCCTCCCCCTGCATATTTAACTCATCTTTAAGAATGACAAATTGGCTTGCTCTCCAATTTCTTCAGAACTGGATCTTCCCAGAATGGCAACATTATTTTATTTAAAGTCCACTGAATTCCCAGAATTCTAGAAACATCCCTATTCAAATGTTAGAATAAAAAGACATTCCAGAGCAAGAGGAAAAACTCTGCTCCAAAGCATGGAAAATTAAGAGTTGACTTTTGGGGAAAGTTTCTGCTGTGTCAAAACCTGTTGAAAGCATGTCTATTTTCATTTTTAGCATTCAAAAAGGCCTCAATAACAATTTGGGGGTCATAGCTAAGACTCTTAAGACATAATTATTCATTAAAGTTAGCTGGCCCTTTACAGTGCTCAGGAGCAGGGTGACAAATATTACAAAAAAGAAATTGAAAAACATACAGGTGGACTATTTTTTTCCAATATACCAATATATCAGTAATAGGAACTACAATGACAGTGGAGAATTGGGACTCATGAATTTCTAATACCTATGTTATATGTTTTTAAATCTCTAAAATCAACACTACACATGAACAATTAGAGATTAATGTGATCATTTGCTGCCTTTATAAGACTGTCCCTATGAGATCATTTATTTACATTTTTAGAGTCTAACAAGATGCTCCCTTCCCTACACCCTCGGAAGAGACAAATGCAATCATTTAATATCCAGGATGGCTTCCAGAAACTTTATAGGTTGAAAATCCTCCTGCTAGGTGTGTGGCTTTGCTTCTACCCAAATGCTCTAATTTAAAATAGAAGCTGACAAAAAAGGGGAAATTGACAGTAACACAACTATAGTAGGGGACTTTAACACCACACTTCCACCAATAGACAGATCATACAAAATGAAAATAAATAAGGGAACACAAGCTTTGAATGATGCATTAAACAAGATGGACTTAATTGATATTTATAGGACATTCCATCCAAAAACAACAGAATACACTTTCTTCTCAAGTGTTCATGGAACATTCTGCAGGATACATCATATCCTGGGTCACAAATCAAGCCTTGGTAAATTTAAGAAAATTGAAATTATATCAAGTATCTTTTCTGACCACAACGCTATGAGACTAGATATCAATTACAGAAAAAAAATCTGTAAAATATACAAGCACATGGAAGCTAAACAATACACTACTAAATAACCAAGAGATCAATGAAGAAATCAAAGAGGAAATTAAAAAATACTTAGAAACAAATGACAATGAAAACACAATGACTCCAAACCTATGGGATGCAGCAAAAGCAGTTATAAGAGGGAAGTTTATAGCAATACAATCCTACCTCAAGAAACAAGAAACATCTCAAATAAACAACCTAACCTTATACCTAAAGCAATTAGAGAAAGAAGAACAAAAAACCTCCAAAGTTAGCAGAAGGAAAGAAATCATAAAGATTGGATCAGAAATAAATGAAAAAGAAATGAAGGAAACAATAGCAAAGATCAATGAAACTATAAACTGGTTCTTTGAGAAGATAAACAAAATTGATAAACCACTAGCCAGACTCATCAAGAAAAAAAGGGAGAAGACTCAAATCAACAGAATTAGAAATGAAAAAGGAGAAGTAACAACTGCAAGGCAGAAATACAAAGGGTCATGAGAGATTACTACAAGCAACTATATGCCAATAAAATGGACAACCTGGAAGAAATGGACACATTCTCAGAAATGCACAACCTGCCAAGACTGAACGAGGAAGAAATAGAAAATATGAACAGACCAATCACAAGCACTGAAATTGAAACTGTGATTAAACTCTTCCAACAAATAAAAGCCCAGGACCAGATGGCTTCACAGGCAAATTCTACCAAACATTCAGAGAAGAGCTAACACTTATCCTTCACAAACTCTTCCAAAATATAGCACAAGAAGGAACACTCCCAAACTCATTCTACAAGGCCACCATCACCCTGATACCAAAACCAGACAAAATGTCACAAAGAAAGAAGACTTCAGGCCAATATCACTGATGAACATAAATGCAAAAATCTTCAACAAAATACTAGCAAACAGAATCCAACAGCACATTAAAAGGATCATACACCATGATCAAGTGGGGTTTATTCCAAGAATGCAAGGATTCTTCAATATATGCAAATCAATCAATGTGATAAACCATCTTAACAAATTGGAGGAGAAAAACCATATGATCATCTCAATAGATGCAGAGAAAGCTTTTGATAAAATTCAACACCCATTTATGATAAAAACCATCCAGAAAGTAGGCATAGAGGGAAATTACCTCAACATAATAAAGGCCATATATGACAAACCCCCAGCCAATATCGTTCTCAATGGTGAAAAACTGAAACCATTTCCACTAAGCTCAGGAACAAGACAACATTGCGCACTCTCACCACTATTAGTCAACATAGTTTTGGAAGTCCTAGCCACAGCAATCAGAGAAGAAAAAGAAATGAAAGGAATCCAAATCGGAAAAGAAGAAGTAAAGCTGTCACTCTTTGTATATGACATGATAGTATACATAGAGAATCCTAAAGAGGCTACCAGAAAACTACTAGAGCTAATCAATGAATTTGGTAAAGTAGCAGGATACAAAATTAATGCACAGAAATCTGTTGCATTCCTATACACTAATGATGAAAAATCTGAAAGAGAAATTAAGGAAACACTCCCATTTACCACTGCAACCAAAAGAATAAAATACCTAGGAATAAACCTATCTAAGGAGACAAAAGACCTGTATGCAGAAAACTATAAGACATTGATGAAAGAAATTAAAGATAATACAAACAGATGGAGAGATATACCATGTTCCTGGATTAGAAGTTCAATATGTGAAGATGACTATACTACCCAAAGTAATCTACAGATTCAATGCAATCCCTATCAAACTACCAATGGCATTTTTCACAGCACTAGAACAAAAAATTTCACACTTTGTATGGAAACACAAAAGATCCCAAATAGCCAAAGCAATCTTGAGAAAGAAAAACGGAGCTGGAGGAATCAGGCTCCCAGACTTCACACTATACTACAAAGCTACAGTGATCAAGACAGTATGGTAATGGTACAAAAACAGAAATATAGATCAGTGGAACAGCATAGAAAGCCCAGAGATAAACCCACGCACATATGTTATATATGATGGAATATTACTCAGCCATAGAAAGAAACGAAGCTGAGTTATTTGTATTGAGGTGGATGGACCTAGATTCTGTCATACAGAGTGAAGTAAGTCAGAAAGAGAAAAACAAATACCGTATGGTAACACATATATATGGAACTAAAAAAAAAAAATGGTTCTGAAAAACCTAGGGGCAGGACAGGAATAAAGATGCATATGTAGAGCGTGGACTTGAGGACACGGGGAGGTGGAAGGGCAAGCTGGGGTGAAATGAGAGAGTGGCATGGACATATGTACACTACCAAATGTAAAATAGATAGCTAGTGGGAAGCAGCTGCATAGCACAGGGAGATCAGCTCCGTGCTTTGTGACCACCTAGAGGGGTGGGATAGGGAGGGTGGGAGGGAGACACAAGAGGGAGGGGATATGGGTTTATATGTGTATGTATAGCTGATTCACTTTGTTAGAAAGCAGAAACCAACACACCATTGTAAAGCAGTTACACTCCAATAGAGATTTTTAAATAAATAAATAAATTTGATTAAGTACCAGGGTGGGGGGGGGCAGGAAATAGAAGCTGAAAATTCCAGGTCTTTGGAGTACCAGAGAACTCAAAACTTAATAATTGGATGAATGTTTAAAGCAGAATCAGGAAACAGGAGACTATCTGCCACTCTAACATTGCTTTTCTTTCTCATTGCCTTCTAACACTCCCTGTCTTGTGTGTTCCTCATCCGTTACCCTTTTCCTTCCCCTGCGTATAGCTTTTGCCAACTGGCACTCAGTGACCCTGTGGGACATTAAACCAATTTGGGTGCCAAGAAGACCTCCAAACCCCAGCCTGTCCAGAACCTGGGGCAGAAAAAGTCTTGCTCGTGCTTTGCCAGACTTGATTTATACACAGGTGCTGCTCTTTTGCTATGTAAAGCACACCTGAAGTAAGCACACAGGCACTCTCCATCCAAGATGCACATTTTTGTTCTGGTACCTACCAAGGGGGAACTCCTGACCGTTCTTCAACATATTAGGGCAACAAATTTGACTCCTCCACCACAGCCTATCACACAAATCATTGTCCCTATATGGCAGTGATGGGAAGGTAGAAACGGTGGTAAACATCCCAAAAACCAGTTAGATTTTTCCTTCCTTCTTGGTAGGATGTTTGTAAATGTAGTCATGGCAATAAACACAGAATAGCTGGCTGGAAAGGTTAAAAGCAACTTTAGAAATCCTCCTGACCAGCAGTTTCCAAATATAGCTCATGCACATCAGAATCACTTGTGACGCTTGTTAAAAGACTGGATTCTCAGACACTAAACCAAGAACTTCTAAATCACAGTCTCTAGGATTAGGGCCCTAGAGCTTTATTTCAAGTAAGTATCTCATAGACAGTCACGTTTCAGAACCACTGGCAGGCCAATCCACAGTTACTCATTTGTCCTACATGCTATTCTTTGGGGGAGTGAACAACAAATGAGAGTGAGCACGATGGCTTCTCAGAGAGGGTCGGGGTTCAAGGCAATGTTGCTAAGATCCTTAAAAATTAACTGGGGATTTCTTTTACCTTCGGGTGACAATGTCAAGCCCTGGTGCATGGGACATTTACACTCTAAAGAGCCTGAGACTACAGCAAGCTAAAGCTATGCTCCAGCTGTTTTATTCAAATAACCTTTGCTCCTGGAGAATGGAGTTGAGTGGTGGGAGCATAGAGTTGGCATTGGATCATCGGCCCATTCTGCCAGAAAGCCCCAATTCCCCAGGCCAGGTTAGTTGCCCTTCCTCTATGTTCCCTTGGGGCCCTAATCCCTGCCCCTATCATACAGCACTCGTCACAGTCTATTAAAACAATAGTTGTCTATTTACTTGTCTTTTTTCCCACTGTAAATTCCATCTAAGTTATCTGTTATCACTGTATTGCCAACATCCCAGCAGTGAGCACTCAGCTAGTATTTGCTGAATTAATGACTTTGTATTTTAGATAGTTCCAACTTGATTAGAATTTTCTCTGCAGGACTCCAATACATTTATTTTGAAAAACAAGCTGTATGCCTCACAATTTAAAACACTTTCACCTGAGAACAGGGAAAAAGATTCACAGAGATTAGACCCACTTGTCAAATTCAGATGACCTGTTTTTGTAAATAAAGTCTTATTGAAACACAGACATGCCCATTCATTTACATTATCATTTATAGTTGCTTTCATGATGCAACAACAGAGCTGAGTAGTTGCAACAGAGAGACAGAGACTATATGGCCCATAAAGCCCAAAATATTTACCATCTGACCCTTCACAGAAGGGTATGCCAACTTCTGCCCTAGAGTTGTATAGATCTGATTGTGTGACATTGGACACATTGCTTAATCTCTCTTGGTTTTCTCATCTGGGTACTGGGGATAATAATGACATTCTATCTTATAGGGTTCTTGTTCGGAATAAATGGGTTAATCCTTGTAAACCTGCATATAGTAGGTGTTCAGTAAATATTAGCTGTTATTTTTACAACTTTAAAAGACTTGCCTATATTCTTTCTTGTCCTTTTTCTGCTATTCCTCATCTGCTTTAAAAAGTTGTTTAATAAAAATAGAGCCAGAGCATCCTCTAGCTTTAATAGAGGCATTGCCATTTGAAAGAACTTTGGGTTCAACCACATTTTTAGTAATAAACTGCTCAGCTCCTGAGAACAAAGACTAAAAAATCTATTAATTCTATTAAAAAAATCTAAGGCAAAATCTTTGGGTATTTAATAAACATGTTTTGATATAAGAGGTTTGTTTTACATACCTTTCTATCATAACAAACAAAAATGGGGCTTGGCTTTTCACATGTTTAGCCCCTAATTTGGGATCTGTCCAACATATTACTCCATCGTCTCTAAAACCAAACACCCACAGCACTCCTATTAAATTTCTTGAAAGTGTGGAGGCAGGGGGTGGAGCACTAAATATATAAAAGGATTTTTCTTTTTCTAGCAAGAAATGTCTGAATGATAAAGACCAAGCCAAGAATCCCCAAAGGCATCTGTTATTTAACTTGTAACCCTCATAGCTGGAAAGCCTGCTGACCACTCTTGTTAAAATAAATTGCTTAAGTCCTTTAATCAGACAAATGTCCTGCAGAGTGGATTGTAGCTCTTGCAAAGGAGGACAGCTCTCTGACTCACCTAACATGTTATTTATTAGTTTCTCTTTCTGATCATGAAGCTTGAGTAGAATTTCAGTTTTTCCTTTAGCATTCAAGATTTCCGAAGTCTTGGCATTGACCAAGACTCTGCCCTACAGGAATTGAGAGCAGTCGGCCACTCCTACCTTGACTCCAGTCAGTAGTCATCTACCCATCTGAGGAGTCACCTGCTTGGGCACTGTGTCTAATTGCCCATAGCAACAGGAATTGTACAGTTTTTGTTAACGTATAAATCTGCTCTGAAAGTTGGACTGCAGTGTGGATTTGTATCTGGGATGCTCATGCATTGGATTAAAATCTATCTAGATTAAGAAATCTATTTTGGAATTTTCCCCTGAACTCCGAGGGATAAGCTCACTGCCTTGTGTCAGTCCTGGTAAGGACGTAGAAGCAGTCACTGAGAGGGAATTAGACATGCCCAAGATCTACTGGGGGCGAAGCCCACGAAGGATACAAGGGGCAAGAAAGCAGGAATAGATAAGAAGAGCCTTCAGACTGTGATGCAGGTCTAATATAGGTGAAAGGAGAAAAGAGGAGGGAGAATTGGGTAGGGGGAAACTCCAACTATAATACAACTCTGAGGAAGTCGCAGCCAGGCCAGCGGAGAGCTCCAGAGCTAAGATTGCTCATCAGAGGAGAGCAGAAACAGCCCAGCTCCAGTACCCCCTCATCTCAGTCATTGGCTGGGGAACTGTGGCCTCAGAGTGAACACTAGAGTGCATCCAAAGGCTGGAGGCTGCCCTACACTCCTTGCATCTGGTTCTCTTGAAGGGAGATCTGACAACCCACTTCCATGGTCACCACAGTCACCCCATGTGCCTCACAAACCCACTTCTCCACACAAGATCAAAGAGCAGCTCCTCTGTGGTTCCCACAGTCCTCTCTTCCTCAGGAAAAACTTAGAAAAGGAGGTTAGTGGGACAAACTATAGTCCCATATCTGCAGTTAGTCTTAGAGTCAAAACCGGTACTCATCCTTTCCTACTTCTACTATCCATTCTAAATCTCCCTCATCCTCAGCCTTCACTTTGGCAGGTACTGGTGGCTCTCCTGGTGGTTGAATTCAAACCCCCATCCTTGAAGGGTATTCATATTCTTTCTGCACCAGGGCTGCTGTATGTGACTGTTCATAGTTACAATTGGGTAGCAGATTACCAAGAGGTGGCCAAGTGGATAATCTATATGTGTTCATCCCTGACCCCATCATATAAAAGCATCCCTATTTCTCTCGCTGATCAGGGTCAATTATTCCTGATTTTACTTTTTGTCTGCTGGTCTCTGGATACAAATGTTCCAAAGTGTCAAGGTGGGAACTATACTTTGCAATTCAATGGGACTCCTTGCTCTGTCCCCTGGCTAGAGGGCACTTCCTTTGAGGACCAGTACTTTTAACCCTGCAGAGCCCAGAATTAGCAGGATAAGTCATTGGGAGTAATGGTAAGTGAGATTATGCCTGCTTCTACTCTTTGTATTTTTTGTAGAGGGGATATAGTCTCATGAAGAGGTCTCTAAAAGCTATGTCCCGAAGAATGGCACTGCATCCATCCTGTAGCGTATTGTCACCAAATTGGCACTGCAGCTGGACCTTCAGGACGCCATTCTAATGCTCTAATGGGCAGTCACTACTGGCCATTGCCCAGGAATCTATTGTGGAAAGCAGTTTCTGAGATGGCTCCTGATGGTCTCCACCCACGGTATTCATGCCCTTATATAATCCCCTTCTTTTGAGTGTGGGCAGAACCTAGTGACTTACTTTTAACAAACAGAACACAGTAAAATCATGGGATATCATTTCTAAGATTAGTTTCAAAAATGCTGACTTCCATCTTGCTTGCCTTCTCTTATTCTCTTACTTGCTCATTCTTATAGAAGCCAGCTGCCGTGTTGTGATTTATCCCATAAAGAGGTCCACGTGGCAAGGAACTGAGGAAGTATTTTGGCTAACAGGCCCTAACCAGGACCCCAGGCCCTCTGTCTAACAGCCTGTGAGAAACTGAGTCCTGTGAACAAGCACATGAGTGAGCATGGTTGCAGATCCTTCCTCAGTTGAGCCTGGAGAGACTCCAGCTTGGCTGAAATATTGGTTGCAGCCTTGTGAGAGACCCTAAGCCAGAGGATCCAGCCAAGCCACACCCGATTTCTAACCCACAGAAACTGTGAGATATGTGTTGTTTTAAGCCGCTAAGTTTTAAGGTAATTTGTAGTGTAGCAATAGATAACAAATATACATTCTTACCTTGGGCCATTTCTCCTTCTTCACAAAGTAGATATTCAGGTGTGCTGCTTGCAACTCTGCCTGTTGGGGAGATTTTCTTTCTTCATTCTCTTTCAAGTCCATCCTTGAGGGTGGCTGTAATGTAGCTGCTGTCCATTTTTGGCTTGCTCCTATAAGCAAAGTCAACTCATCCATAATTCAAGCTCAAGCTTTTCCACTCTGGTTAAGCTAGTCATACAGGGATCCCCCTCCCCCTCTTAAGCCATAGGTAGGTGCAAGTTAAGGGAGAGATGCTGGTATAACTGTGGTGGGTGACATGGAACTCTGGACTATCCGCTCAGGAAGCTTACTTGTACCCTGTGGTGCTGCTTGACTTCAATCCTGGATGTACCAGTTCCTTCTTTTAATGGACTACTGCTGCATCTGTCTGATTTTATGACTTGGTGGGCCCCAAATAACCCAACTTATAGATAGTTCTGGATACTTGGTGACCCAGGGTCAAGCATTCTGTCTACCAGGGCTCAGTAACACATCAAGAACTATTTTTCAAAAGGTGCATAATGTTTAGCTACAGATGGCACAACCACCTACATAACTCCAGGGACCTGTATTGTGATTCTCCCACTGGGACTTACCATAAACTCCATTTTTCCACCACTGACAACTTGACCAGTATAGGTTTGTTGGAGCTTATGGCCCAAGCAGCCCAGCTGCTTGCATTGGACCTGCTGCAGAGCCCTTTTCTGCTTTGGGCTCCACTCACAGCTGGCAATCTTTTGTGACACCGATATATGACCTGGAACAATATTCCTAGGTGTAGAATATGTTGCGTCCAGAACCCAAAAGGCTTATCAGGCAAAGTGCTTCCTTCTTTGTAGTAGAGAATGTAAGATGCAGTAATGTGTCTCTTACTTTGGAGGCATATTTCAGCACACTCTTGACCACTGGACCCTGAAAACTAAATCTTATTAGGGTTTATTTCTCACCCTCTGGTGAGCATGTATCTAAACAAGGTCTCCAGCATGCTAACTATCTCTTGTTTTTTTTTGCCTGATCAGAATGATGTTATCAAGGTCATTTTGTTCTGAGAGAAGTCCGGCTCTCTTTTTCAGATCATATTATGACAAGCAGGTTAGTTAATAAAGCCCTGGAGCAAAACTGTAACATTGTTGTTCATCCCCTTGACTTTCTCTATCTCCAACTTCCATGTTTGTCAATCTCAGTTATACACTTGAAGACGAGAGAAATGACCCCATTTGGATCCATGGGCCCAGTGGACCCACCGTAAACTGGGCTTCAGCCGGGACTCTAATTACAGGCACCTACATATTATTTGTTCATTTGTTTATTTTATGTCTCTGCTGTATTTCTTGTTGTTTATTCCAAAAAGAATATAAGCTCTTTGAGAGCCATGACTTTTCAGGCTTTAGTCTCTGCTCTACCTCCAGCACCTTCAACAGGCCTGACACACAGTAAGCAAGTGCTCAATAATTGCATAAATCTATTGTATTCTTATTTTAATATTATTTTAATTTGCATTGCTTTAATTATGAGTAAGATTATAGTTCTCATTCTGTAAACTGCCTTTTCTTCGTGATCATCATTATCATTAAAAAGGTAATATTACTAGTAGTAATAATAATAATAAAGTTTCCTCCCTCTATTCCTGGCCACAAACAATTGCCAATTCAGAGCAGACAAAACGGCTGATCCAATCTCAAAACTTTGATTGTCTAAAGGTGAACTTGGTAGTGGTCTGGATTACTTAGAGATTGCGAGTATATCCTAGCCTCTTGTCTTCCCTTAACATTCTGTTGTCAGCTGTACAGAGGCACTTATACTGAATTATAATTGCCTTTTTACTTTTCTATTACTTCTCCTATATTATATTCCTTAAAGGAATGAACTTTGTCCTTTCATCATATATAACATCATATAGAACCAGGACTTAGCACAATGCCTGACAAACAACAGGAATGAATAAGTTAATTAAAATGAATGTTCATGAATAAATGAATCAAGTCAGTCTGCCAAGGCTAAGCAGCTAGAAACAAATTTATTTTAGATAAAAACAGATTCCTTCTGAGCTTCACTCTAAAATGATGCTCCATATTCGAGCACCAACATGGTAAATGATTCCGTTGTCTAACTGGATCTTAGCTAAAACTGGACTCCACTCTGGGAGTTTTGAAAAGGAAGTTTTTCTGGACTTTCACCCCAGGACATTCATTGCTCTGTGGGATATGTGAAGAAATATCTATGTTTTTAGAAATAATCATTGTCTCAAAATAGAAAAAAAGAAAAAACAATTATACTCTTTTGACAGACTTAAAAGTTATTGCAACAAAAGTTATCTTTTTACATATGTGGATATATGTGCACTTATATGTGTATGATACATGTATATGTGTGTACATGTATACATACACATGCATACATATGTAAATAGCCATTACTAAAGTCTAGTTTGGTTTAGTAGGAAAATATGGAAAGACAAATAGAAGTTAATGGCTCAGACAAGACATGGAAGTAATCTAAATTGTCCATCAACACATAAATGGATAAAGATGTGGTACATATATACAATGGAGTACTACTCAGCCATAAAAAAGAATGAAATAATGCCATTTGTAGCAACATGCAGGGACCTAGAGATTATCATATTAAGTGAATTAAGTCAGAAAGAGAAAGACAAATACCATGTGATATCACTTATGTGCGGAATCTAAAATATGACACAAATGAACTTATCTACAAAACAGAAACAGACTCATAGACATAGAGAACAGACCTGTGGTTGCCAAGGGGGAAGAGGGTGGGGAGGGATGGATTGGGAGTCTGGGATTAGCAAATGCAAACTCTTATATACATGTACAACTGAATCACTTTGCTGTACACCAGAGACTAACACAACTTTGTAAATCAACTGTATTTCAATAAAATTTTTTAAAAAGTTAATGGCTCAGAGATTTGTCTATGTTTCTACTATAGAAGATAATCATTTGATAGTTTAAGTAGACCTACTTTAATTAAATGTGCAAGTATATTTATTTAGCAAACATTCAAATGATATTTACTGTATTTACGGAACATCTACTATATCTCAGGCACTATTCTAGGCACTTGCGATATATTAATGAAACAGAGAGAGAGAGAGGGAAACCCCTGTCCATGTGGAAACATACAACAAACATAGTAAAATTACATGGTATGTTAGATGGTGATAAGTGCTATGGAAAAACAACTGAGCAAGATAAGGTTGTTCAGGGGTGCCAGTGTTTGTGTTGGTGGGGGGTTGGCAGGAGTGAGTGAAGGTGAAAGCTTGCAGAATTCAACGGGATGATCAGAGTAAGCCCCATTAATAAGGTGAGATTTGACCAAAAACTTGAAGAAGGGGAGGGAATTAGTAAAGTGGATATCTTTGAAATTAACATATCAAATGTTGCCTATAGGTCTTGCCACTTAATACAAATACTTTAATTAAACTAAGAGTTTCAATGGTCATATTCAAAATGAATATCTGAACTGACAGACATAATTTAAAAATCAAAGTATTAAACAGAACTATAATTAGTGCCATTTACTAATCATTCTTTCTGTTTGTTGAAAGAGGCCCATGTTTAATTGAGGTAAATTATTTTTACACAGTGTAAAAGTAATTAAGAGAGCTAGAGAGAGAGGGACAAGGTACCAGAACAAATATTAGCATTGCCAGTATGTCAAAGAAATGCAATTATTTCATCTAGTAGCTTGAGTATTCAGGCTCTTATTATATAGTGAAGACTGAGGTAGTTCAAAGGAATGCAATAATAATAAATCATTATTTGGGGGGCATTTGCTATTGGCCACACCCAGGGTTAATCCCTTTTCATGGATTATTTTTATAATTATTTCAACTAATACTCATTTTATGAACAAGAAAATCAGATCCTGGAAATGTTATGTAAGTACCCAAGGTCACACAGCTAGCAGGTGGCCAGGTCAGGATATGACCCCAGATTTGTTTGACTTCAGGATCCACCATCTTACTCTTTATGCTGGACCACCTTTCTACGACATTTTACTATTACATTCATGTCTATGATGGGAGATAAAATATAGGTGAGTTAAATCTTCACAAGAACAGAGCAGAAATGTACATAAGATTTGATAATCGTACTGTATTTTTACCTGGTCCCAGAATTTTAAAAAGGGTTACTCAAGGACATCATAGCCACAATCCACATTCAAGCACTGTGACACTACAGCCTGTGGAAACCAAGGCTGTAGAACTACGTCTTAAGTGAGAACACACCAACAAGAACTTTCCAGATTTAGGATTATGAATACACCTGTTCAGGATCTGAGATAGTCCCATGATACTTCCATGATAGTCCCATGATAGTTCCATACTTTAGCAGATCAGAGTATTCTGAGGCTCCACTGCAGAAAGCCAGAAAGAAAATGCTGAACAGGCAACTGGCCTATTTCTAAGCTATGGAAGTAATTTCAACTCAAGAGAGTGTTGCATACGCCAAAGACGAACAAAGCTCTGAGGAAGGCATGATAGGGTAATGAAAAGATTCCTGAACTGAAGATAGGAGATCTGAGTTCTTGTCCTGGCTCTACCATTAACTCATGTGACCCTGGGCAAGTCACATCACCTCTGAGTCTTGGTTTCCTCATACATTTGATGCCCAATGCTGTAAAGCTTAAAGAATGCCAGTGAGTGTACTTCCTCCAAGAGTTGATGATTGGTTGCCACAAATAATTTGTTTGTATATGTGTCTCTGGAACCACAAAGTTTGATTCAAAAAGCTTAGAATGGGAAACTCCAGGGCAGGGGAGGCTATGAATACTAAGTGATAAGTTTTTATGAATTTAGGAACTAAATGGCCAACAGGTACTCCATTGACCCCGAAGAGTCCTCTTTAGAACTAGAGTTATTTAATGGGAATGAGTTGGTTCTCCCAGACTCTCTCTGTGTTCTACACCCTGAACCCCACCATGATGCAGATGAAAAGAAGCAAAGCCCACAGCACTGAGGGGCCCAGTCCATGAAATGGGGAGGGGAAAAGAATAGAGGGGGAAAGAGAAGAGAGGCAAGGTGATATTGTTAGCTCTTAGGTGGGCACAGTAAGCGCAATATTCAGGAAGGGAGAGAGACTCAGAATCCTGTTAGAAGTTCTGATAATTCCTCAACATGGTTTGGAGGGGAGAGAATATAGACTCTGTTGAGAGCAGTTTCTGGAGCAGCATGGGCTTCAGGAGTTCCTAGTCTTTGTGTAGGCAGGAGGGATAAGCATGCAGCAGAAGGGGAGGAATGACAGTGACCAGTGTCCATTTAGTGCCTGGCATTTGAGCTTGGTTGACTTGCTTTCCTGGACATGTCAGTCAATTTGCCTATCAACCCCACTGCCCTGCTAGTTTGCCTTAGAAGGGCCAGCCCCTCCTCTCATTCCATTTGCCTGAACTCTGAATAGTTTTTGGGTTCTTTTAATCAAAAGCAATTTGACCAGAGACAATGAGCCTTGAGTCAAGCCTTGAGCCTTGAGCCTTGAGTCACCATGAGCCTTGCCTGCTGGATCATAAAATAGGGCAGAAACGAGGACAATGATTCTCCCCAGTATCCCTACATCCACATTCCTGGTTCTGTGCCAAGTCTGTAACAGCTGCTAGAGTGGATAGAGAGGACCAGACTCTCCCCATGGATTTGAACTTCGGCTTTACAAATCAAGAGATAGCTCCTCACCTTCTTGGCTTTGGTATTCCTCATTACCTCTGGTAAAATACCCCCTGGCCCTGGTGCACTTACTAAGGCAACCAGCCCCCCAACCCTTGAAGCAGTGGAATTCAGAGAGTCAGCAGCAGGTCTAAGGAAAAAGTCACTGGAACTTAGGGAACAGGCAGCAATAGCAAGGAGAGGCGATCCCAACTATGTGGTGAAGGCACTGTTGTAGCTCCTAGTAACTGATGATGTGGACTTGGGTAAGAATATCCCATAGGGGCATGATCGGGGAATTCTAGGCTATGATTGATGGCTTGTTTCTTAGAATTTCTTCAGATCTGAGTGGCTGCCCCTATTTTCCACATTCCTCCCCAAGGCATGTCCCTGGAAAGGGTTTGCTGGAAAGGGATGGTCTGAGTCTGAGCTGCCCACGTTCAAGTATTAGGCCTTAACTTTTCAGGAGAAAACTGAACGTGGAGGGGTTAAAGTATCCTATCCACACAGCTTCTGGAGCAGGGCCAGAGCCTGGAAGGAGGCAGGGCCCTCAAGAATGCCAGGTCATCCTTGCCAGGGCAGCTTATGGATACAGCTCATAGGGAAGCCAGACCAGGCCAGTAATGCCAAGGCAGGAGGGGAGAGCCAAGTAATGAATGAGAATATTATATGGTGGCCCAGGGGCCAGAGGGGAAGGTCAACCAAGATGCCAGTGCCAGAGACGAACCTTAAACAAATGGGAGGCAGGAAGGACCAAATGGAAGTTGAGCAGGGAGGGGATAAGTCTGGGGAATGAAATAGGGTTTATTAAGATGAAACTGGAAAACTGCCACAGCCCTTTGGTGCACATTTAGTACACTCCCTTAATATCCTGAAGCAAGGCCTTGAAGTGTCAGTTTCTCACTGGACTTGCAGTGCAAGGGCCAGGGCATGCTGGAAACAGAGAAGAAGCCCTGAGCCAAAGTGACAGGAACTTACCAGAGTCAGGGGCAAAGGTAGGACAGAGGTGGCAACCCAGAGGAGAAGATGGCAATAAGAGACCAAGAAGGTATAGAAAATACCGCCCCTTTTCATAGATGTCAAAGTCAAAGGGACAACTAACATAGAGGAGCAGCTTAAGGGAGTGGCCTTACCGGCCTCTGGCCAAGACCAGGAGTAAGATGGTCTGGAGGATTGTTGGGAAGGAGGAATGTGAGATGTAAAGTTAAATCTTTTAGGGAAGTCTCTCCAATAGAGGTGGAGAAGGGTGTGAATGGCCCAGCCCCGGGAAATGGGGCAGGAAGGGTAATGCAGGGGAAGCAGATCCCAGCTTGATGGTGGGGTATAGCGTGGGACTCCCCTGAGTAAACTCAAAAGCCTAAGTGAAGCAAGTGGAAGGAGCTACAGAGGGACATCCAGGGGCATTCAGGGAGTATCATTGCCCAAAGACCCTGAAGTCCCTGGGTCTTATGTTTCAGTCAGTAAACCAAAGACCATTCCAGAACTCCACTGACTAGTCCAGCAAGGGCCATTAATATTAGTTCTTCCCAAATGGAGCCTTCTCAGTCTTGAGATAGACGGGGTAGCTTTGGATGTCTGGGTACCAATTACAAATGGTGGAGATGAGATGAGGATTAGCATAGAACCTAACAAAGAAAGACTCAGAGAGGACCCAGCAAGAACTCCTGAGGCTCAGTGGGACTCATGCTAAGACATGGGAGAAAGAAATCAAGGGCTGCTGAGGTGAGTTGGAAATTCTGATATGCTACTGCCAAGATTATGAAGAGGTATATTCTTTCTGGAGACAATTTGG
This sequence comes from Neophocaena asiaeorientalis asiaeorientalis, assembly GCF_003031525.2. Classification (NCBI taxonomy): domain Eukaryota; kingdom Metazoa; phylum Chordata; class Mammalia; order Artiodactyla; family Phocoenidae; genus Neophocaena; species Neophocaena asiaeorientalis. The sequence continues at coordinate 723,425 of NW_020173758.1, read as the reverse complement.
CAATACGTAGAAAGATCCATAAAAATATGCCTACCCTTTGACACAAAACTCCACTTCCAGGGATTTAATCTAAGGAAATAAGGATTGGTGTGGACTCAGCTTTATGTACAAGGAGGCTCACCATTGTGTTACTCATACTCAAGGAAAACTGGAAGCAATACAAACATTAAAAGGTAGGGAACTGACCTGGCAAAAGTAAGGAACTTCTGGAAAATGAACTATTATGTAGTCACACTAAATCATGCTTTTGAAGAATCCTAAACGGCATGGGAAAATGCGTATATTATAAAATGCTAGTGGAAAAAAGCAAAAAATAAAAATAAGTAAACAGAAGTAGAAAGTGACATATATAGGAAAATTTCAATTTTGCTAAAACATTTAAACATATCAACACACACAAAAAAGACTGAAAGGAGGAATACTAAGGCATTAATAATCACTATCTTGGGTAGTGATATTATAGATTATTTTAAAATTCTCACAAATTTTCTAAAATGAACTTGTGTTATTATATGCAGAAAACATAAACATATTGTGTAACACCCACGGGGAATTAGAGGATGGGGTGAAATTTATTACATTGAGGGGTTCTGCCTCCCTATGTGACCCTTCATAACTGTATCTCAAAACTACACATGTACATAGGGTCTGCAAGTCCTCTAACATCTTTTGACATTACCATTTCTGATGGCAGATAAACCAGACAAAAAGTACCACAAATCTCTTACTTCTAAATTACTGAAACTTTCAATTCTATTGAGATGTAGTTATACTTGACCCACATGCATAACACTGTAAAGACAAATGAGACCCCACCTTGTTGAAGCAAACACAAGAGTTTATTACTTCATTATTAAATGGGATCAGTGTTATCAAAATCCATGTGCGTGCCTTGATTTACAAGGCATGTCAGAGCTTTTGCAGCAAGAGAATTGGGAAAGGAGAAGCAGCGGAGCTGGGGGTAAGAAGGACTAGCCAAGCTAGAGTAATAAGCAGTCCAAGTGTCAATGTCTAACAGGAGACTGGATACTCAGGATCACTGGGCTGCTATCCAAGAATTCTAATCTAATGGAATTCAGCAGTGGCAGTTGGTTGTTTCATGGCATGGTTTTTAACATTTCAAGAATAGAGACCCATTTACCTCAGTTAATGGTGGGGGAGACGGGGATAAGAAGATGGTGTGTAGGGAGGTAGAATGTAAGAAAGTCAGGGAACACTCTTAGCAGCTGCACAGCTGTGCTTCAGAGGCCACACCATCATTTAAGAACTAGAAGGCGCTTTAGACTACAATGCAGTTCGGGTTATCCTCTGCGCCCTGGGCATCTGCCAGCCTGACTCTAATGCTCTGCAAGTTTTACATGATGCAGCTACTCTTGGTCTTTGTTTCTACGGCTCTTGCCACTTACTTCCAACTTCCTGTTTTCCTCTTTTTATCTCTTGATTTCTGCTCACTGATGGCATTTTCTACCTCATGGTTTCTGCTTTCTGTGTCTGTTTTTTCTGTGTGTCTTTTCAATTTCTGTCCATATTACCAACAGCAGGGGCTCTCCAAAGGCCTCTTATTTAAACTCTCCAACACAGAAGGTCCTATTGGTGCTGTTGCTTACCTTTTCCCTCATTGGGTAGAGCTCACTTGCCAGACTGCTTCATAGAACACTGATAGGCCTATGGATGGGCTGGCCTTGGATAAGACATCCAAATTTGGTTGAATCAGCTGAGGTCAGAATGTAGGAGCTGTGACTAGCCTTCCTCAAAAGGGGCAATGGGCATTTTAGGAATTGAGAGTATAAGAGATTTTCCCCCAATACAGAGAGTCCATCCAATTTGAGGCAGACCCCAGCCAGAGGCTAGAGTAAGGCAGGGATTTGTCCTTAGAGAAATAAAAGCTGGTGATGTTGTCAGAATCATAGTCCCAGGAGAGAAACTGAGTCAAATACCAGTCAGATAAACGGGGTAAATATGGCAGAGAATGGGAAAAGACTACCACGTAATGCACACTCCAGTGCCTATGACTCACCCCAGTTCTATCAGATTTCAAGCTTAGGACAGGATGACTAATGGTGGTAGATTGGTAGAGGGATTCCCTAACACAGCCAGTCTTGGTCAGGATTAGCACAGAATTGAGCCATATTGAATCAACATACTGGATGCCTTTTGTCTTCTGTAGAAATTCCACAGATGCTTTTGTATTATATAGGGAGAGAACTTTTCCTCTCTGAAGAGTTTGTTCTTTAACTAATAGTGGGTCATGAAATACTTCTTGAACTTTTGACTTGTGAACTCTGAATTTAAATATTCAATACAGATTCCTCTGCTGCATCCTGAAAGGGCATTACAGCATTCACATTTTTTTTTTTTTTTTTTTTTGCGCGGTGCGCGGGCCTCTCACTGTTGTGGCCCCTCCTGTTGCGGAGCACAGGCTCCGGACGCGCAGGCTCAGCGGCCATGGCTCATGGGTCCAGCCGCTCCGCGACCTGTGGGATCTTCCCGGACCGGGGCACGAATCCGTGTCCCCTGCATCGGCAGGCGGACTCTCAACCACTGTGCCACCAGGGAAGCCCAACATTCACACTTCTTTTTTTTTCTTTACATGTACAAGTTTCTTGTGGCTGCTGTAACAAATTACCACAAACTTAGATAGTTTAAAACAATAGAAACTTATTCGCTCACAGTTCTGGAAGCCAGGAGTCCAAATCAAAGCATTGGCGGGATCGTGCTCCCTCTGAAATCTCTAGAGAATAATCTTCTACCTCTTGCAGCATCTGATGATTGCCTGAAGTCATTGGTATTTCTTGGCTTACAGTTGCATTGCTCTAATTTCTACTTATCTTTATATGGCCACCTTCCCTCTGTGTAGGTCTCTGTGTCTCTATCTCATCTTATGAGGATTCCAGTCATCAGATTAGGATTATGGTCCACCCTAATCCAGTATGACCTCATCTTCATTAATTACTGGCTGCAAAGAACTTATTTCCAAATAAGGTCGCATTCTGAAGTTCCAAGCAGAAATGAATTTGGCCAGTGGCAGGGGGTGGGAGGGTGGGGATTATTCAACCCAGTATAACATGTTAAACATTTCCCAATCTTTGGTCAAATTAATAATGGAAAGAAAATCCTATGCTTTTTCTTAGTCCCCATTAGATGAGGTCTATTTGTTACTTGTATCTCTAAAAAGGATATGGGATACAGAGATGACTGGGGTTATGAAACCTTAAATCTATGACCAGCTGCCTAGCATCAGTATAGATTCTCAAAGGGTCTGAGTAGAAGGGGACACCTGGTAAATGAACACTGCTTATGACTAAGTGGGACTTTGGCTTTAAACTCCCTTGGGGTCCCCCATTCCCAGAGATGTGAGCTGAACCACTGGACCTCTGACTTAAAGCCCTCAATAAAAGCGAGAAAATATCTTCTTGTAGACCCAGAGTCAAGACTATAATTTTCCCTAGTGCCAAGAGGTCAAAAAGGATTTACTCAAATGAAAAATGTCCCAAGGGAAAGAGAAAGTTGATCTCTCTACCTTGGGAAGCAGCAGACACAGAGGAAAAAAGCGTGGGCTTTGGAGTTAAGTTTGTCAGGAGTTCAGATCCTGGTTTCACCACTTACTAGCTGAGTGACTTTGTTCAACTAATTAGTCACTTAAGTCTCAGTTTCCTCATTAGAACAATGGAGATAGTAATATCTTCCTCACAGACCTATTGTGAAGAGTAAATGAGATAGACTATGCAATGCGTGTAGTACATGGGAAGTGTTAGCTACAATCATTACGAAGGCCTAGAACAACAGGCTTAAGCTGCTCATATTATATGTCCTGACTCCACACTGATTTCTACTGGAACTTCATAGAGCAAGAAGGCCCTCCCATGTAGGAGGCATCTGAAGACCCTTTGTCACCAGCTACAAGAGAGAAATGTTCTCCAAAAAGGCAAACCAAAGAGCACTCTCATATCAGCCAGAGGTTTTAACCTAGAGGTTGCAAACAGTCAACTCCAGGCCACATCCTGTTCCTTATGAGTTTTCCTTGGCCTGAACAAAATTTTTAAAAATTTGGAATTTGGGCTTCCCTGGTGGCGCAGTGGTTGAGAGTCCACCTGCCAATGCAGGGGACACGGGTTCGTGCCCCGGTCCGGGAAGATCCCACATGCCGTGGAGTAGCTGGGCCCGTGAGCCATGGCCGCTGAGCCTGCGCGTCTGGAGCCTGTGCTCCACAACGGGAGAGGCCACAACAGTGAGAGGCCCGCGTACTGCAAAAAACAAAAAAACAAAACAAAAAATTGGAATTTGTTGGCCACATTAAAAAAATCCAAAGATGTTCTTTAAAACCCAAATTTCTGGCTTGAAAACCCAAAAGATCAGGCAATACTATAACTAAATTTTCCTATAACTAGAGTGCCCGTATACTGTATTGTACAAATTGGCACACTTCTGAGGGTAAGAAGAGGCTCGAATAATAATTTCACCTGAACAACAGGCATTAACTGAATCTGCCTGAGGCAAATCAGAATATGTGGTTGGTTACCCTACCCGTGACCTCAGTGATCTGGAGCTAAGTAAGAGTGAATACCTCCTGCAGGGGATCTGGCTCTCTCAGTTTGCCCCTACTTCTAGGATTTTGAGTTTTAAATCTGTATTTTAACTAACCTTTGTATATCACATGGAATAATTGGTCCTCCATCATTCGGAATTCAACATCTCTGAACTGGGCTTCTATCATCTTCCTTCTCTTAGAAGGAAAGAGTGTGGGGTGAGTCATCAATCAGTGCATATGCTGGACTTCATTCAGTGCTATCATGGTTTCTGATAGAATTTCCTATAGCATAGCAACGCCTATGTAATGTCATTAACACTTTATCATCATCTGGTGTCTTATTAGTTAGTCTTTCTCTGAATCTAGAGAGCATTTATCATTGGGCTATGTCACATGTGTCGTAATAATCATTTGTAGACAATGCAAGATTCTTGAAGTACCTTCTGAATCATATAAGGATTGGTTTAAGGGGAATATAAACAAATTCTCTGAAAATTCTTAATTTTCAAGGAGTTCCCATCCAATGAATGGACTGTATTCCAAAAGTTTGTTTGTAAGTCTAGCATAAAGAATCAAAAGGCATATTCCTATAGGAACAATGTTGTTGCCTCCCCATCTCACACACATATACACATCCCAAATAAAATACTCTATATGTATTATAAAATAAATACACTATAGAATATCTAAAGATTAGTACTAGATCTTAATCGATCCCTGGGTATCAGTAGATGGAACTCTGTGTTTATATAAGGAAAAGTATCTTCTAAGTATTCTCTTTTTAAAAAACACTCATTCTTTAGGAATTCTGGACCAAGGCCAATGGTGTGAGAAGTAACTTACTAGGAGGTTTTGGGGACAGTCTCCTCTTCTGCCCATTTGCATGTGCAAAGTATTTATTCATGTAGTATTTATAGGATAGGTACGATTTGTATAATAAATATCGAATCTCTTTACTACCTGGAATACTTGATGAATACAGAATATGTCATTTTTTGATTAAAGTGGATTGTTTTAAATTTACCGTGGATTATTTGAAACTTACAGCTCTAAACTTATTTAGAGCTGGTGGGGGTATTGGAAAGAGTCCTGCTTGAGGAGACAGTGACCTTGCTTTGAGTTCAATCTCTGATATTAGTTCATTGTGCAATTTTGGGTAAACTTACCCTCATTAAGATACAGCTTTCTGGGCTTCCCTGGTGGCGCAGTGGTTGAGAGTCCACCTGCCGATGCAGGGGACGCAGGTTTGTGCCCCGGTCCGGGAAGATCCCACATGCTGTGGAGCGGCTGGGTCCGTGAGCCATGGCCGCTGAGCCTGCGCGCCGCGACGGGAGAGGCCACAACAGTGAGAGACCCGCGTACTGCAAAAAGGAAGAAAAAAATAAATAAAAAGATACAGCTTTCTTATGAGAAATCTGAATAAAAATGATCACAATAACTCATATTTCACCAACTTATTTTGAAGATAAGTTGAGATAATGTAGCTTTGTACAGTGTGAAATGCCATAGAACCAAAAATAATAGAAAAGTAAATTAACACTTATCAAGCTCTTATTATGAAACAAGCACTGTGATGAAATTATTAGTGTTAACTAGTCGTTAATACTGCTTGCAGTGGCTTAAAATTGTACCCTTAAAATTGCCACTCTCAAATCTTCCTCTACTGGATACAAATGAAGAGACCAGGGCATCCCTTCCACTCTGAGTAGAAACCAATCAGCCTCCTCCCACTGAAAATACTCACAGAACGCCAGGCTTGTAAACATCCTGCCTTCTGATTTTGATGATAATATTACAATGGATATGAGGTTCCCTCCTGGCCTACACCCCAGAGTAGGAGTGATATTGACTTATTGCATCTCGTGAATATTATGAAGAAGAAATGGTCCACTTAAAGAGTTGGATTATGGCAACTTTCAGCCAGACTTGGACTTAATATTTCTATGGGGTAGGGGAAGGAAATTATCTTGGGTCCAACTAGAACCCATTAATGGTATTATTATTTGATTCCTAGAACTTAAGTGGTGTTGTCTTATATGTTTGTTATGGCTGCCATAACAAAGTACCACAAACTGGGTGGCTTAACAGAAATGTATTTTCTCACAGTTCTGCAAGCTAAAAGTCTGAGATCAAGGTGTTGGCATGGTTGGTTTCTTCTGAGGTGTCTCTCAGCTTATAGATGACTGTCTTCTCTGTGTTTTTGCATGGTGTAGAACTGATCTCCCTGTATTTTATGTGGTCTGTGTGCGTCTGTGTTGTAATCTTCTCTTCTTACAAGGATACCAGTCATATAGGATTAGGGCCTACACTAATAGCTTCATTTTAACTTAAATACCTCTTTGAAGACCCTATCTCCAAATACAGTCACATTCTGAAGGACTAGGGGTTAAGACTCCAACATATGAATTTTGAGGGGATAAAATTCAGCCTACAGCACTTTGTCTGATAAATCAGTGATCTACTTTGTTCTTAAGAAATTTTCCCAGTAATCACTATCTCCGTTATGTTTTCCTCTTCCCCATAGCCCTGCCCCATCCCCATTACCAAACCACCTACCACCTACAAAACTACAAAAAGGCCCTTCAGTTTTCATTGCACTTCAAACATTGGTTCGAAAATACAACAATGCCATTGGCATTGGCAGCTCCGTTTCACTGACTTGTTGGTATTCAAGAAAAGCTTGTGTAAATTAAATACCAGTTCTCTGTGAAACACGTTTAAAGAGTCCTTCTAGAATCCACTGTTCCTTGATCCACATCCTATGCTTCCAATTTTTTAGTCCCTAAGTAACTCCAAGGTTTATATCAAGACCTCTTGTCTACTGGTCTATTCATTTCCTTAGATTCTGGTTTCTTGGTAAGCTTGTTTTATCTTTCAATAACTTTTCTAGAATGGAACTCTTTTTTTTCCTCTTGGTTCTTAGTTATTACCCAGAAGGAAGATATTAGAAGTCAGCTTGATATTGTTCATTCTAACCATGAGGATTGTCTTCATCTATTCACAGGAAAGATCTAAAGCATTTCACCTTGCAACCCAGCTTGAGCTAACTCCGAAGCAAGGCAACTGACTGTCTTAATAGCTTGTTTGTCATTCCATCTGTTCTCCACCTTGCGTATACTAAGCTGATGGTTTCAGTGATATTACATAACAGGTATTTCATCAGCTTTTCGGTTAGTAAGATATACGTTATGCTTGTGACCTCCTATAGTCTAATACCATGTAGCTCCCAGGAAAATTTAATTACACTGATGAACATCCTAAACTGAATATGTCATCAAGCACAGTAAGTATGTCAAATCTATCAGCAGCAAAGGATGTCAATCCATCAATGATTCTCAGTTACTATATTTCAAGGTCTTTGACACAAGTTTACAGATATTTCGAGATGCCAATATTATAGGATTATTAAGTCATATAATACTCTTTTTCCTGTATTTTACTTCTTCTAATTTAAATCATACATTGTCAGCTACTGAGTTAATTTCAATATTCATTTAATTAACAATATTGAGTTTCAAAATAAAATCATTTAAATCCAGATATCTAAATGATTGAGCAATAATAGTTCTTCTGTTGCTATGGAATGTAATGTCCTCTTGAATGAACGTAAAAGGAGATGTCGCTGAAACAGGTTCTTATAACTAAATATTTTCAGCTTTTACAAGCAGTCCCTTCCCAATCCACTGGCAAGCATGCCACAGGCAGCCACCCCTATATAAATATGCAGTTAGAAAGATAAACACTCTTTAAAGTCCCTAGTGGTTGCATTGTTTCTCAGGGTTCAGCAATATTTGCTCAGTGTGTAGATAAAGAAAGAGATTAGCAATGTTTCCATTGGGCTCTACTCCTTCCTGAAGCCAGCCAGCCTTCTCCCTAGGAGAGAGACGGTAATCTGTGCGTGTGTTCCAGAATGCCTCAGGGCAACTTTCTACTTCAAGAGCAAACCAAGCTCCTCATTGGCTCCATGCTAAGCCACCCATTTTTTAAGGGCCATCATTTTTTAGTAACTTAATAAGTCAGAACTCTGAAATAATAGGAGGAAATATGCAGAACAAATTCACATTTAAACATGTTAGTACAGCTTAAATATTTACACATAAATTAAGAACGATTCAGGTAGGGGCTTTGATCTAATTTCATAGACTTACGGATAATTTAAAAGCTTAATTTATCAGTTGGTATACAAAGAGCCCTGGTCTTGGTTCCAGTCTACTTAGGCCAATGACTAACCGTGTGATCTCTGGGAAAACTGACCGGGGCTTTTTTTTTTTTTTTTTAATAAAATAAAGGAGAATGTAGTAGAGGAGCTCTAACATCCCCTGACTCTGAAAATTAAAATATTCCTTTGGGGAAAACACATCTCATATTCCCAGATAAT
>NW_020173758.1:714085-714387 GCF_003031525.2 Neophocaena asiaeorientalis asiaeorientalis | reverse complement strand
GTTTTTATCATAAATGGGTGTTGAATTTTGTCAAAAGCTTTCTCGGCATCTATTGAGATGATCATATGGTTTTTCTCCTTCAACTTGTTAATATGGTGTTTCACGTTGATTGATTTGTGTATATTGAAGAATCCTGGCGTTCTTGGAATAAACCCCACTTGATCATGGTGTATGATCCGTTTAATGTGCTGCTGGATTCTGTTTGGTAGTATTTTGTTGAGGATTTTTGCATCTATGTTCATCAGTGATATTGGCCTGTAGTTTTCTTTCTTTGTGACATCTTTTCTGGTTTTGGTATCAGG
>NW_020173758.1:709374-714061 GCF_003031525.2 Neophocaena asiaeorientalis asiaeorientalis | reverse complement strand
TATTTCTGCAGTGTCAGTTGTTACTTCTCCTTTTTCATTTCTAATTCTATTGATCTGAGTCTTCTCCCTTTTTTTCTTGATGAGTCTGGCTAATGGTGAATCAATTTTGTTTATCTTCTCAAAGAACCAGCTTTTAGTTTTATTGATCTTTGCTATCGTTTCCTTCATTTCTTTTTCATTTATTTCTGATCTGATTTTCATAATTTCTTTCCTTCCGCTAACTTTTGGGTTTTTTTGGTCTTCTTTCTCTAATTGCTTTAGGTACAAGGTTAGGTTGTTTATTCGAGATGTTTCCTGTTTCTTTTCTCACACAGAAGCATACACATACACACTCACAAAAAGAGGAAAAGGGGAAAAAATCATAAATCGTGCTTTCAAAGTCCACCTCCTCAATTTGGGATGATTTGTTGTCTAAAAGAGGGAATGAAAGAAAGAAAGAAGATAAAGTAAAATACAGTTATTAAAATAAAAAATTATTAAGAAAAAATTTTTTAAAAAATGGACAGAGTGGTTTTCTGCCAGCGTTCAGTAGGTGTTCTGTAGCAGTTGTTCCATGTGTAGATGTATTTCTGGTGTATCTGTGGGGAGGAAGGTGATCTCTGCGTCTTACTCTTCCACCATCTTCCCGGAAGTCTCCTCATAAAGGTTTTTGTGAGGGTCAGTTGACATGATGTAATCCAAAGCACAGGGTCATCCACTGAATAGAATATATAGGTGAGGAGTAGCTGTATTTGCTTACTTATCTAGTCAGTATCTGGTGGAATAGATGAAAGAAGTCAATAGCAGAAAATGTTCACCCCTTCACTTTAAAGAAGGAAGGAAATAATTTAAGATTCTAGAGTTATTTATGGTTCTTTCAGATAAAGACTAGGTGAAGTAATTAAACTTGGCATGTGTTAGTATGTCAGTTATAAGCAGCTAATGTAAAATTTTGGTCAAAGCAATATGTTTCTCTTATCTGATTAAAACTTTCAAAATGTTAAACTAATCTTTTTGAAAGATAAATCTAGTAGTTGGGCTGTACTGTTATTTTCTTTAAACTATTTTATTTATTGATTAATTCCAAATACTTTTCCAGGAGCTGGGGATACAATGGTGAACAAAACAGGCAGAGTCCCTTTCATCATGGCACTGACATTTCCACACTAGTGAGAGGAAATGGAAAATATACAAATAAATTAATAACTATACCAAGTCAGTAGAGGGGTACATGTTATGGCACTTTATGGTAAGTGATAAGTTTACCCAACTCAATAAAAGTGCAGAAACCCTGTGGGACATCCAGATGGACCTAAAGGACCGGTGACGTCTGGCTTCTAGGCTGTAGAAACTTAAAAACTACAGTGTGATTAACCATGAGCTTTTAGTTTTCATCCATGTACGTGGAGCAGTTTTTGCTGTTATCTTCCTAAGTATGGGAATCCGGGCTCCTAGAATCAAAGTCCAGGCTTGCTTTAATGATTGCAAGATGAGTCCTTGAACAAACAAAATTAACTATTGTAGTAAAAAAAATAAAGCAGGGTAAGGAAGATAGGAGTATCAAAGAGGGGAATGCTCTTGAGGGAATGCTCTTTTCTACAGAGTGGTCAGGGAACATGTCAATGATATGGAACATTTGAGCGGAGACTCGAAGGGAGCAAAGAGCAAGTCACATATTTGGGGCAGGGGAGCCCCTTCCAGGCAGAGGGAACAGCAGACGCAAGAGGGACCTTGGGGTATCAGGGGAACAGCAAAAAGGCCAGAGAGGCAGAGGAAGAATAAGAGATAGTCCCCACTTTCTTTTTCTAAGAAAAGTATGGTCAAATTTATCTTCATTTTAAGATCGATTTTCATAAAATCCAAAAGACACTCTTTAGTGAACTTCTTTTGTTCTGTGCCTCAGTTTTTAATTCATAAAATAGGGATGATAGTATTTCATAGGGTTGTTGTGAGGACTAAATGACTTATTAAATGTAAAGAATAATTAAGACAGTGTCTAACACAGAGTAAACCAGGGAGGGCTACTTATTATTACTATCATCATAATCATCACCTCTTTATTCACAACAATATCAGTAATTCAATTTTTAGGCCAATAGTATAATTTGGCACCAATCATTAATTATCTGGAGAGCTTCATTACACGTGTTAGGACATTAGGTAGAGTCATGGTATGTGGTGACTCAAGCACAGAGGTTTATGTCATCAAATGTCTTATAGAGAGCTTAAAATAACAAACAAATTGGGGCTTAAAATTTAATACCTTAATCTAGACATAAACTGAGTATGATATCATATCCATATGCTCACTTGAGTTTTTCTTTATTTTTTTCAGTCAATCTTACTCAGTTCCCACTCCTCAAGACAACACAGAATTCTTGGATGTTTGTAACATCTTTCACATTCATTTCCAGCATGTGGTCTGAATTGATTCCTTGTTTCTCAATTACAACCATCACAGAATCAAGATTAATAACCTGCTTGGTGAGTTTCGTCCACTTTGGAATCTGGAGCCTTTGTACTCACTGTGGCCCATCAGGCTCTCCGTGGTTCCTTCTGAGTGCTCCAGCAGTGAGGGGCAAAGACAGTCTCAGTGACTGGGAACATGCCTGCTTCCATTATCTCTTTTCCTCTCCCAGGCATTTAGCCATGGTTGAAGAGAGTCTGAAAGTGGATTGAAAGGTCACTAATATAACCCCTGTGCTTAGAACAATGCCTGGCACAATGGAGGTACTCAATAAATATTGTCTGGTGGACGATGTTGTGCTCTCCTAAACAGGCTGTCACTGAAGCGTGACTGACAGGAAGAGCACCTGTCCATTGTACTCTTCTTTGAGGCTGGGCTCCCACCTCCATCACTCACGTGGAACATCTGCCTTCATTATCAGCCCCTTCGCCTCTGGGCACAGGGTACCTGGGACCGTCTTTGCTTTAGACATGTGGTTTTTGTGGCCATTGCACTTGATTTCATTAGTTACAACAAATTGAATAGAGCTTACGGTAAAAATGAAAATGCATCCTAGAAGGATTTTTATTCCTGGACACACTGGTCAGTCCCTAAACATTCCTCTAGAAAATACTTAGTAGGGACCCTTTGTGTACTGGACACAGACTTAGGTAACATAACACTGTAGACCTCCACAATCTAATTAGTATAAATAAACATTGGTATTAGTATAAAGTAAAAGACTGCATGAAATTCAAAAGTGCCATAAGAATAAGGTTCCATGTACCATATAATAAATATTAAACGGGATGACTAATTTTCAGTGAGAACAGAAGGCTTCAGAGCAGAGGTTGTATTCTCTCTATCACAGAAAGAATGAAGAACATTTCAATAGGCAAAGTAGTTATGTGTTATTAATAAATACTAAAATTATAAAATAGCAATACTAAACATCTGTCATGAATGTTTCATTATTGATCCAGCATCCAATTATGCCTCTGATTTTTTTGTCTCTGATTCCTCATTCTCCAAAGACGTGACCCTGAGCCACTTTAACCAAGAAACATTTATAGGTAAAAAACAAGTTGGCTTATAAGGGTAAATGCTGTGACAGTTTATAGGATTTGGTGGAGGTATTTATTTCTTCTTTTCTTTACCAAACACATAAGCCACCTCTCCCAGATAACAGACTTTTTTTCCTTTTTAAAAATTTTTATTGAATTATAGTTCGTTTACAGCAGATAACAGATTTTTAATGTTCATTCTCAGTTAATTGTATTTATTTTATTGCAAAAATGAGTTACCATTTTCCTCTGAGAATGGTTTTTAATATATTTCTCCCAACTAATGAAGCGGAGTGGAGAATATGGCAGATGTTTGATGTATTTTGAAAAAGGTTTAAGGGGAGGAAGAGATTGAGGAACTTTTCCAAATTCCCTTCCCATAATTTTACCTATTTACTCAGCTAATATTTACAGACTGCCTGCTATATCTCAGCATAGACGACAGGAAGGGTATTCTTGGTAGAGTTAAGTGTTACTACTATGTACTCTAACTATTCAATAGAAACGCTGTACATTTTTCATTATGATGTGTGATCCAAATCTAAATAAATGCTTTAATTTTTGTTGTTCATTTTCCCTATAACGTTGGTGAGTCCCATCAGTAAAGGAGCATTTAATGGTAAGAACTAAGTAGCATGATTAGGGGGACATGCATTCGACTAGTATTTATTGAGCAACTCCCCCGAGCCTGGTACTGTACATAATAGTTGACGTTTTGGGTAATTTAGTTTTCTGAAAATGACAATAAGTCAAAGACAGAAAAGAGTGTGGCAGTTTTAAAGTTAAGGACAAAATGTATTTTTGTTCCTAAATGGAGAAGGAGGGTGTGGGCAGGGGTAGGACTAAACAAGTTGGGGACCAAATTCCTGACTGGAAGGAATTCAAAATGTCCACCTGAGAAACGTCCGCTTAAACAACAAGGACCTGCTCACTACTGGAGGGTGCAAAAGGTGACTTATCCCTAAGGTTCCTCCGCCTGTCCTGCCGCAAGCCGCACGGGGAGGCTAACACGTTCTGCAAGGGTCCGTACAGTTTGCGGGCCGAAGCGAAGCTGACAGCCTGCGCCGGGCGCTCGAAAGCCAGTGGCCGGCCCCACCTGCCGCAGGAGTCCGTCCCCGCCCCCCGGGCGCGCGGGCCAATGGGCTGGGCCCCAGGGGGCGGGTCGCGGCCGGGCGGGAGGTGCGAGGCCGTGGGCGGG
>NW_020173758.1:697971-709313 GCF_003031525.2 Neophocaena asiaeorientalis asiaeorientalis | reverse complement strand
GGTGGGTGGCGGCGGCGGGTCGGGCCGGTGTCCCCGGGACTCCTGGTCCTCCGGGAGGGGTCCGACTGGACGAGGGGCGCGGAGGGCGCGGCAGGAGCGGAGGAGCGGGGAGGGCAAGAGCGGGCGTTGCAAGGACCGTTGGACCCCGCTGTCCCCAGTTAGGCGACGCCGCCCGGCCGCTGGGGAGAGGCTCTCGAGGCGGACTTTACTCCCTCTCCAAGTCCCCCCTGAGCGTCTGTAGCCCTTCTCCCTTTTCTAACCACATGCCCTCATCTGCCTTTAAGCGGAGTTCGGGCGGGGGCTCCTTTACTCCTCCCCGCCCCCCTTTTGATTTCCTTAACCGGGTCTTCACATTTGTCTTCTTTACTTGGGATCTTTTCGGAAGTTTGGTGCCCTTTCTGAAATTTTAGTCTGACAAATACAAAGGCTGAGATAAAATAACAAACACCTCGTGTTCCCTGTCAACCTTTTATCATACTTCGTCTCACCTAGGCCCGGCTGTTTATTTATTTATTTTTGTTGGGGGGTCGGGAATGAAAAGTAGAAAAACACTCCCCTTTCTACCCAAGTGCCCTACTCTGGTGCATCTCGGTCTGTCTTCACACTCCTCCCTCCCTCTCCCACCACCGCGACCCTCTCTCTCACACCCCTGTAGCCGTCCTACACACACACACAGACACACACACACGTACGCACGCACGCACGCGCGCGCTAACCCAGCCTGGTCCTAGGGCAAGCCCTGTGCTTTGCGAAATAGAAGTTGACAGGCGGGGGATTGCAGCTACTAAGAGGAGAGGAGAGCGTATCCCTGTGAGTTTGTTTCCCAGGCTGTCCCAGGACTCCTGTTCCAAACCTCAGCTCGAGGGACGGACTTCCTTTGGCCAGAACAAAGTAGCCAGGGACTCTCCTTGTCTTTGAGCCCCTCTGACATTTCCAGGGTCTATCTCGCTTTTTCATCACCACTCCTCTTTAGAAACGAGGGGGAGGTTTGTTTACCAACTACCCCCACTGGTGGTATTTTGGTTTTTTGTTTTGTTTGATCTTCGACATCCTCTATCTATCTCTAACGGTGGATCTTTTAGGAGCTGTTAGGAGGGGAAAGTTCCAAGACGACGGTGGAGCCAAAATAACCAAAGAACTTTTTGTTGCACATTTACCTTTTCCTTTTCTCTTCTTTTTTGACAATTAGTTTTGCCCTTTTGTTCGGTTTGAGGGAGGGGAGTTTCCTGTTCAAGAAAAAGAATTCATAATTAAATATGAAAGTGAATATTTAGAATGAGTCAAGAAATTACAAATCAAATTATGAGTCTTGGAGATTTAAATCCCTTTCTTAAGAGATTTCTATAGGCAGTTGCCAAGAATGCATAGTTAGAAATGCTTCCTGATTGTAGGAACTGTGCAAGTGAGGAACCTGGACACTTCATTAGTTTTATGGTACAAATAGCTTTAGTCTCCTGATTCTGAGAAAAGTTTTAGAGTGATTTGAAGGGAAGTAAGATAGACCTGGGTTGAAAATGTTTCAGTCCCCAGATTGGCAGGAGATAAAACTTTGGCTGAGATGAAGAAAGCACTGTTCTGCAAATCTATGGTGGCTGGTCATTCCTGCTCTGCCCACCTCCCTAAAATAGAACATCCACCTAAATTATCAGCACCTTCACTTCCCAGCTGTAAAAGCCCTTGACCTAGGAATGTGTGCTTCTACAACCACTGCTGTTGGTCCCAGTGGTTAGTACTG
Organism: Neophocaena asiaeorientalis asiaeorientalis; assembly: GCF_003031525.2. Classification (NCBI taxonomy): domain Eukaryota; kingdom Metazoa; phylum Chordata; class Mammalia; order Artiodactyla; family Phocoenidae; genus Neophocaena; species Neophocaena asiaeorientalis. The sequence continues at coordinate 707,578 of NW_020173758.1, read as the reverse complement.
CATTGAACAAAGCTCATGCCCAGAAGGTACCCTGGAAAGATTTTCATTCCTGTACCATTGGTGATACATTCAGCATTCACTCAGAAAATTTAGTGTGATCCCACTCTGTGTTAGACAAGGTCCTGTGGAACCTTTCAGTCTATTGGGTAGAAGTAGACAATTCCAAATAAATAGGGCCCAAGGCATAGTATCTTGGGTTACCTGAGAAAAGTATGTTGAATGTCCTATGGGAAAGTTAAAGGGATGATTTATTTTCACTGGAGGGAATGAAAAGGCTTCTTGGAAGAAGTGATGTTTTGTGTGATATTGAAGTTAATTAAGAGAATGATTTTAATAAGCACAGAAGGCAGAAGGATCCTTCGGGGCAGAATTGCTGGTTATCTCTAATACATACAAGGATATCACTGATCAGCTTCCATGATTCTGCTTTGAAGGCTCTTTTGTTTGTTTTTAACTTCCCACCTCATCTCCAGTATGATGATGAGCCACAACACAGAAAGACACATTCATGTGTAAAGAAACAAGGAGGTTTAAAAGGAAGGCTAGGAACACGTTTCGTTATGGTGAGGATTTTTGTGGAGGGTTTGCAGTTTCTTCCTTGCCTTTATCATTACTCTGATAAGCAAAAGAGCCATTTGATGATATTGCCTCCCTAGGATAAAGTTTTTTTCTTTCTCTTAAAAAATGTTCCAGTATTTGTCACTGAGAAAGTTTTCAAATACCGTAGTCTTCCTTTCTAAGGAAGAAAATGGAAAATATTTTGAAAAATATTAAGGGAGAGAGGAAGTTGAATTTCAGGGATTATTCAAACAGAACCTTCTACAATTTTACTTTTAATTTATTTATCTGATATTCATTAAGCACTAAAAAATAACAGCTTTTTATACACTATGAGTGAGTTTTGACAATTGTATACACTCATGTAATGCCCGTAATCAAGATACAGAACATTTCCATTACTCCAAAAAGTAATGCTCATTTGGAACTCCCCCCACCTCCCATACTACAACCCCGTCATCAGGCAACCATTCGTGCTTTTTGTTACTAAAGATTAGGTTCATCTTTTCTAGGTTTTCATGTAAAAGGAATCATACAGCATATATTCTTTTGTGCCTGACTTTCATTTGGCATAATGTTTTTGAGATTCACCCATGGGTTTTTGCTGCGTCATAGATATTTATTGTTAAGTAGCATTTCATTGTAAGGCTATATCACAATTTGTTTAACCATTTATCTGTTGATGGACATTTGGGTTTTTTCCAGTTTTTGACTATAATGCTACGTACATTTGTGTACAAGTTTTTGGATGACTGTATTTTTCATTTTGGGAGGGTATATAAAAGAGTAGAACCTCCTGGGTTGTATGGTAAATCTTTGTTCAACTGTATAAGGAACTGCCAGGCTATTTTCCAAAGTGGTGTTTACTGTGTATAGCAGCAGTGTGTGGGAGTTTTAGTTGCTCTAAATCCTTCCTACACCAAAGTTGGTATTTCAGTCTAGCTAAAATTGAGAATTCCAGTAGATATTTAGTGATATCTCATTGTGGCTTAAATTTGTGTTTCCCTGATACTAATGATGTTGAGCACTATTTCATGTGCTTATTGCCCAGTTGTGTATCTTCTTTTTTGAAGTGTCTTTTCAGATCTTTCACTTATTAATTTATCGTGTTATTCACTCTATTATTGCATTGTAGGAGTTCTTGATGTAATTTGAATACAAGTCCTTTGTCAGATATTTTCTCCCAGTTTATGGGCTTAACAGTTGTCTTTCAAAAAGCAGAAGCTTTAAATTTTGATGAAGTCCAGTTTACCAGTTTTTTTTTTTTTTTTTTATGGTTCTTGATTTTTGTGTCTGAGAAATTCCCTGGATTTTCTCCCAAGTTTTCTTTTAGAATGGGGATCTTCAAACATATTCTTAAAGGACCAGGTCATAAATATTTTAGGCTTACAGGCTACAGCACCTTAACCACTCAACTCTGCTGTTGTAGGGCAAAAACCGTTATTGACAGTACGTAAACAGTTGGGCGTGGCTGTGTCCCCCCCTAACTTTTATTTATAAAAGCAAGCAGCTGCCTCCTCCAACTCCAGTATTTAAAAGACTGATAGTTTTAGGTTATATGTTTAGGTCTATGACACATGTTGAATTAATTTTAGGGTATGCTCTGAAGTAAGGATCAAGGATCATTTTTTTTTCTCATATGGTTATCAAGTTATTTCAGCACCATTTATTGAAAAGACCATCTTTCCTCCTATTGAATTACTTTAGCAGCTTTTGAAAATCAACTGATATTTGTGGGTCTGTTCCTAGACTCTATTCTATTCTGTTGATCTATGTCTATCTCCATACCAATATCACACTGTCTTGACAACTGTAGCTCTATAGTAAATCTTAAAATCAGGCATTGTGAATCTTCCAAGTTTGTTCTTTTTTCAAAAATTTTTTGGCTGTTCAGACTTTTTACATATTTATATACATTTTAGACTCAGCCTATCAATTTCCATAAAAAAGCCAGGAGGGATTTTGTTTGGGATTGCTCGAACCTATAGGTCAATTTAAGAGAAATTAAAGTCTTAACAGTATTGAGTCTACCAATCCATGAACATGGCATACTTATTGATTTATCCAGTTCTTTAATTTCTTGCCATTAGTGTTTTGTAGTTTTAAATTTAGGATCTTGCACATGTTTTGTCTAATTTATTCCTAAAAATATCTTGTTTTTTGATGTTATTATACATGGTATTAGTTTCTAAAATGTCACTGTCCAATTGTTTGTTGCTAGTATGTAGAAGTAAAATTGATTATGGTATATTGACCTTGTAATCTGTGGCCTTGCTATATTCATTTATTAGTTGTAGTACCTTATTTATAGGTTCCTTAGGATTTTTGAGGTGCACAAATGTGTCAACTTGTAATAAAGTGTTTCACTTCCTCCTTTTCAATCTGAGTGTATTTTATTTCTTGTTCTATTGTACTGGCTAAGACCTTCAGTAACAATATTGATCCTGATCTTAAGGGGAAAACATAGTATTTCATTATTGACTATGATATTAGCTGTAGATTTTTGTAGCTGTCTCTTATCAGGTTGAAGAAATTCTTTTCTCTTCCTACTTTGGTGACTGCTTTAATCATGAAAGGTTGAAGAATTTTGTCAGATGCTTTTTCTGCATCTGTTAAGATGATCACGTGGTTTTTCTCTATTGAATATTAAACTAAGCTTGATTCTTGGGACAGACTTTCTTGGTTCTAATGTATTATTCTTTTTTATATATTGTTGGGTTTGACCTGCTAATACTGTGTTAGGAAATTTGATCTGTAGCTTTCTTGTAATATCTTTGTCAGCTTTTGGTATCAGAGTAATGTTGACCTCATAAAATGAGTTGGGAAGTTTTCCTGCCTCCTCTATTTTCTGAGAGGTTTTGTAGGACTATTTTATGTGGTTCAATAGATTTCATTAGCGAGACCATCTGGGTCTGCAGTTTTCTTTGTGAGATATTTTAAATTATGAATCCAATTTCTTTAATACATATAAGGGTATCCAGATTTTCTATTTCTTGTGTTAGATTTGGTTATTTGTGTCTTTTAAGACATTTTTACATTTTATCTGTGTTGTTGAATTTTTTGGCAAAGTTGTTTATAACATTCTTTTGTTTCCCTTTTAATATCTGTAGGGTCTGTACTGATGTTCCTTATTTCATTCATGATATTAGTAATTTGTGTTTTCTCTCTTTACTTTTTGATCAGTTCAGCAAGCTATTTATCTATTTAATTGATATTTTTAAAAAACCAACTTTTAGTTGATCTTTTCCTGTTATCTGTCTTCTATATCATTGATTTCTACTCTTACCATTATTTCCTTCCTTTTACTTACTGCCTGTTCAATTTGCTCTTTGCTTTCTAGCTTCTTAAAGTGGAAGCTTAAATCATTGATTTTAGGCCCTCCTTTGTTTCTTTTTTGGGCTTTCTCTATTTGCAGAGAGCGGGGGCTAGTCTTTGTTGCGGTGTGAGGACTTGTCATTGCGGTAGCTCCTCTTGTTGCAGAGCACAGGCTCTAGGCATGAAGGCTCAGCAGTCGTGGATCAGGGGCTTAGTTGCTCCACGGCATGTGGGATCTTCCTGGATCAGGGCTCGAACCTGTGACCCCTGCATTGGCAGGTGGAGTCTTAACCACTGCGCCACCAGGGAAGTCTCCCTCCTTTCTTTTTAATAAAGCATCTAAAGCTGAATATTTCTCTAACCACTGCTTTTACTGTGTAACTTACCCATTTTGAAATATCGTGTTTTCTTTTTTATTCAGTTTAAAATATTTTCAAATTTGCCTTGTGAAAATTTAACCCATGGATTAGTTAAAAATATATTTTATAATTTCCAAATATTTGGGGATTTCCCAATTATCCTACTGTTATTTATTCCAAATTTAACTTTGTTTGGGTCAGAGAACATACACTGTATGATTTCAGTTCTCTTAAACTTATTGGGACTTATTGTATGGTCCTACATATGGTCTATCTTAGTGAATATTTTATGTGTATTTGAAAATACTGTGTATTCTGTTGTTGGGTAGAATTTTCTATAAATGTATATCAGGTCAAATTGGTTGATAGCATTATTTAAAATTTCTATATCCTTACAGATTTTCTCTTATTCTTTTTTTTTCTTGTTACACATTTTTCTTTGATCCACTTTTTAAAAAATTTAATTTCATTTTTAAAACAACAGGTTGTTACTAGTTATCTATTTTATACATATTAGTTATATATGTCAATCCCAATCTCCCAATTCATCCCTCGCCAGCTCCCCCACCCCCGCTTCCCCCCTTGGTGTCCATACGTTTGTTCTCTTATTTGTTCTATCAGTTAATGAAAGAGGATTGTTGAAATCTTAACTATCATTGAGATTTGTCTTTCCTCACATTTCTGTCAGGTTTTTCCTTGTATATTCTGAAGCTCTATTTTTAGGTGCATACACTTTTAAGATAATGCCTTTATGATGAATTGACTCTTTTATCATTATGAAATGTTACTCTTTATCCTTAGTAAAACGGGTTGTCTCATATAATAGAGCTACTTCTGCTTTCTTATGATTAGTATTTGCATGGCATATCTTTTTCTGTGGTTTTACTTTCAACCTATCTGTGTCTTTATATTTCAAGTCTGTTTCTTACAGGCAGTTATGTAGTTGAGTCTTAAGTTTTTATACAATTTGACAATCTCTGCCTTTTTATAGGGGTGTTTAGAGTATTTATATCTAATGTAATTATTGATATGATTGGGTTTAAGCCTATAATCTTGTTGTTTGTCTTTAATTTTTCTTATCTGTTCTTTGTTTCTTTTTTTTCTTATCCTGCCTTTTTTTTGGATTAATTTTTTTAAATTCCATTTATGTCCACTGTTGGCTTATTAACTGTACCTCTGAAGATTTTAATATACATTTTTAACTTATTATAATATACCTTCAAATAATAATATGCTATTTCACATATAATGTAAGAACCTTACTTTGATTTCCCTCCTCCCTTAATTTTTGCTATTGTGATACTTTTTGCTATCCAGCATATGTTGTAAATGCCACACACATGGTTATTACTTTTGTTTTAAATATCAGGGTTTTTTTTTAAAGAAATTTACAAAATGATGCTTGTTTTGAAGATTTGTTGGGGTGAGTCTAGAATACTATTTTAGTAGGGCTGGGTTAGATGTACTACTAACGCATGTCCTTCTTGGATCTCTGAGTATTCAACAGGTCTCTCTACTCTGGCTGATGAACACTCAGAGGTCTCCCAGACCTGCGAGAGCCCTGGGAATTGTTCAGCTACAGGCCCCTGGAAATTCTTTGTCTATCCTTGTGGGGATTCACCCTATACATATATAGCTTTGTATTCAGCAAGAAAATTAAAGAGTTGCCTATGCAAATTTCTGGAGCTCTTCTTCTGCCTACCTTCTTCCTATCCAGTACTCTGTCCTACAGATTCCAGCTGTCCCAGTCTCCCTGAATTATGATCCCTTTCTCCTCAACCTAGCAAGAGTACCACAGTCTGTTTGGCTTCCTCCTTGCATGCCATGGTCTAGAGTGTGTCTCCAGGCAGAAAGTTGGGGTGACTGTAGGGATCACCTCATTTGTTTGTGATCCCATCTCTCCAGGATCACAGTCCTGTGCTGTTTGTAGTCTAATGTCTGAAAACAGTATAGTGGAAGGGCAAGTCTGATCTCATTTATTCCTGCCCTTGATGTATTTGAAATTTTAAGACTTTTTTTTTTTAATCTGGAGATTTTCTTTTCATCGTTTTCCTTGCAATTTATTTGTTTAAGAAACTGTTGTTTGCCCTATAAAATGACCCACAGTCTAGATTTTACTGAGTGCATCCTGTGATGTAATTTAATATATTCCCTTGTCTTCTATATTGCTTATAAAGTGGTAATTGGGTCTAGAGCAAAGTTTCTCGACCTTGGCACTATTGGCCATTTGGGGATGGGTAATTCTTTCTTAGGGGTAGAGGTAGGAGGGCTCAGGTGTGCTTTCTTGTGCAGGTAGGATGTTTGGCAGCATCCCTGGCTCTATTCACTAGATGTCAGTACAACTCCTTTCCAGTTGTGACAATCAAAGATGTCTCCAGACATTGTAAAATGTTTTTAGAACCATATTCTGTTATGAAAAGTAGGCTACCTGAACTACAGAATCAACTTCAGGAATATGAAGATCCTTACCCAGCAAAAATAGCAATACTACCTATGTTAACACTGAATAGAACACATGAAAAAGATTTTAACAGTATGCAAGTTGAGGCTTCATAGAATGACAGAAGAGCAATATCACAAAGGATGTGATTTCTGTTTTAGAAGGGAAAAATACTAGAGACAATAATAACGTAAAATGGTAAAAACACAATTTTAAGATGTTGGACTTCTACAATAGATATACAGATGGTTTTAATTTTTTTTAACCCTTTATAATTTAATTATAAACCAAGAATTTTGGAGTTGCAAAAAGGTATTGTTTCAAAAGTGTACTTTTCATACTTGAAACTTACTTGTGTGACATAAAATTTCTTTAAACAAAATGCAAGTTAGGGGGAATTAATAAAACAACCCTTTTAATTTAAAAGTGAACTACCATTTTTGCTAATGTTTCCAAATATTGTATTCCTCCTTACTAAGGAAAAAGAGTAGAAAAGATGACAGATAATTAATCTATTTTTTTAAAAGCTATAAGAGGAGGACTGGGATTGAGAGACTTCTCAAAATTTTCCTCAGATAACCGTACTTATAATTTAATGGTCTAATATTCATTGACAATTCACTCTGTGTTGGTTCTATGCAGAACAATTGGTTGTTTTGAGATGGTTTAGAGGTAGATCTGGTGGGAAGGGTCTTGAGATTAACCCAGAGCAGATCCAAGGGGCAGACTTTCCTCCCTTGAGTTCCCTGAGGGTTACCCTGCCTCTACCTTCCATGGCCTTCAGAATCCTTTCCTCTCTCCCCCATTGGTGTCCTTCAGTTTAGTCATCAGCGGTTTCCATGGTGAGTGTCCATGATGCATCATTCTCCTCCATTAGGGTTTGAAGGCACATTTGGTTGTTAGGTGTCCCCAGCATTTTTAGTGCTTTTGATCTGGCACAGTTATGTTTAAAGTTTTTAAAAATTAAGCAAAGATAAAAGAAATTACAGTAAATAGAAAGTAAGATAGCTCTACTATCTGCAAAATGATAGTAGAGCCCAGGTAATCAAGGAGCCTGAGGTTCTCATATTTATCCTTTCCAAGTAACAACCTAGGGCCCTAATTGGGTTTATTTGTCCAGAATTGTTTGAGTGTGAAAGGTGTCCGTCTCCCCTTTTTCTGTCCATGGGTAGTCTCCCTATTTCTCTCTATCATTTCTGTCTCTTTTCCTTATTCTGTCTGCATCTTATTTTCTTTCTCTGCCTCCATTTGTCTCTGCATCTTTCTTGGTCTTCTTTCTCTCTTCTCCACAATTGTTTCTCACCTTCTCAAATCTCTCTTTCACGGCTTTTTCCTCTCCTTCCCTCCCATGTGCTCCTTTATGTCTCTGTCACACCACCACTTCTACCTCACATACCCTTTCTCCCCATGAGGATCTTGTGTGAGACATTGTTCAACTTTAATAAGGAAAACAATCCTCTTTATTAAGGAAATGGTGATAATGGAATAAGAAAGTAAAAAATAATTAATATACAGGTACTTAAAAATAGATATAAAGGGGTGTTTGAGATTGACTGCCTTATATTTCTTCCCCAAATCTTCCTTATGATTTAATAAGGGTTGGGATGCTCCAGCCCCCTTTTGCCCTGGGACCCCTGACCTCTCAGTTTGTTTCAGTTCAGGGCATCATCATTTTCCATGGTGAGAGTCCATGGTGCATTGTTCTTTTTATGTGTGGTTAGAAGGAGAGTTTGGTTTTGAGGTTTCCTTAGTGCCTGTGGCATGTCCTTGGTACTGTTGTGTTTGGGGTTTCAAGGGGTAAATTTGTGTAAGTTGAGTCGGACAATTCCAGTGTGGAGCTAAAATATCCAAGACGCTGAGCATTTTCATATTTATCTTTTCCAAGTAGCACCTGAAGGGCCAAATTTGCTCTGTTTCCCCAGCGTTGTTTTTAGTATAAATGTTCAAAGATATGAGAGATGTTCCTCTTCTCTTTGCCAATGAGTGTTTTCTCCCTGTCTCACTACTTCACTTGTTGGCTCTCTCATGCTCACTTCCGTTTTGTCCCTGTAAGTAGGCAGTCTCTCCTTTCTCTTTTATTTCTCAATATTTTCTCTTTCTGCCTCCACCTGTCTCTGCCTTCCTTGGTTTTGCCCCTCTCTCTCCCTATGTCTGCAGCCCCGCTTTCGTCCTACTTCTCCTCACACTCTCCCGTGTCTTTTTCTGCTTTCTCCCACATGCGATAATATTTTTCTCTGCCTCCACCACTACCGCCAGCCACCCTGCCCATGTGCCCTCTGTTTCTCCATCAGTTCTTTCTGAATGCTCCAGAACTGAGATAACTAATGACGAGGCTTGTTCTCATGAGTAGAATGGTGTAGAAGCTTTCAGCCCCTGCTGCTTTCTTTAATTATTCCATCTTTCTCAGACATTTTTCTCATTCTGAGCGAGTTTGAGAGTGCAGTTGAAGTAATATAGGTCTAAGTGGAAAATATGACCCTGTACAGAGGGCAGAGTAGTTGGCTGGTTTTGAGGAAATTTATTCTTCCGGAAAGGAGCCAGGCCTGTGTTACACTTTACCTGTGTGGGGTTTTGTTTTTGTTTTCTTGAGTTGGAGAGAGAGGAACGAGGTGGTCAAAAGAAGTACCTCATAAAAAATGTAGATTGCTCATCCAAGAAATTCCGATTTGCCAGATGAAGTCATCAGGTGACCTGTTCCTAAGGTTCCTCAGCCTGTCTTGCCGCAAGCCGCACGGGGCGTCTGACATGTCCTGCAAGGCTCGGGACAGTTTGCGGGCGGAGGCGAAGCTGACAGCCTGCGCTGGGCGCGCGAGAGCCAGTGGCCGGCCCCACCTGCCGCAGCGCCTGTCCCTGCCCCCCAGGCGCGCGGGCCAATGGGCTGGGCCCCAGGGGGCGGGCCGCGGCCGGGCGGGAGGTGCGAGGCCGTGGGCGGGGC
>NW_020173758.1:688771-697931 GCF_003031525.2 Neophocaena asiaeorientalis asiaeorientalis | reverse complement strand
CCAGGCGGCGGCCCGGAGTGGGGGCGACTGAGGGCTGCGCTGGGGGCCGGCGGCGGCGGGCCGGGCCGGTGTTCCCGAGACTCCTGGTCCTCCGGGAGGGGTCCGACCGGACGTGGGGCGCGGCGGGCGCGGCAGCAGCGGAGGAGCGGGGAGGGCGCGAGCTGTGGCCCTGAGCAGATGATGAAGATAATAAAAGCGAACACATAGCACGTCCCACGTTCGGCGTACAGTTTTCTAAGAGCGCTACACGTTTTAACTTCACGAGAGTTCCACGATTACTTAATTTTTCACACGGGGGAAACCTGCCGGAACACACAGACTCGTAATTGGCATAGTGTGATTTAAAGTCGGACAGTTTTGCTCCAGAATCTGTGCTCCCTACCGCTAGAGTCCGATCGGATCCTGTCCCACCCCCACTGCCCTGACAGCAGCCCTCAATTCATCTGGGTCTCTGTCCCGAGATATCTTAGGATTTCCGTGGTGCATTGTTCTCGTCCCTGTCTTTTGAGCTGAGGGAGGGGTGTTTCGTTCCGAGGCCTCTTGAGCCTCAATGTTTTTTCCCCAATTCCGTTGTGGGCGTGTTTGGGGCTTGACTTTTTTTTTGACGGGTGAGCCCAAGTCTGAGACGTTTCAAGCTGGAGCGCTAGTGGTTCACGAGACTTGTGTCTCCATATTCATCTTTTTTGACTCTCTTCCTCAATAAAGAATTGGCCTGATACCTCTTCGGAGAGGAGGACTGTTAGTTGCTAAAGGCGGGAGCTGAGCGCCCCTTCCCCTTTCTCCAGGTGTCTCCGAGACGGTATCTCTTGTCCATCGCTATCAGTGCCTGCAGCCCTTTTTGGTTGCTCCATGTTCCCATTCTGTATTTAAATTCTGGGATGGGGAACGTGGTCTTTGGCATTGGGTAGTTTTGGAGAGCCATGCCTGTCAGGAATGCTGGACATTCTGGAGGCGTGGGAGGTTGGGCAGCCTCATCTTCTTTAAACGTGCTGAATTCTAACTGCCCAGGAATGAAGTGTATGTGCGTTGCACGCCTTTCTTTAGAAATTAGTTATTTGCATATTATCGATAAAACTTTTTAACATGCCCCATTATGTTTTTGTGAAACGTGCATTTAAAAAACATAATGAAAGACCTCCAGAATGAATTTTTCTGATTTTTAAAAACATCTCTAGGTAGCAATAGATTATTACCAATCAGAAATTTGTTGAAATAGCAGATTTCAGAAATACATGGCGGCTTTTCCTGAGGTAGAAATAGTAAGATAGGGAACTATTAAGTACAGATATTTGGGTTTGTTTTACTCTTCAATTAGGCAGCCATGTGCCTAAAATGAAAATACTTCTGTAAGGATACATTTGGGGAGGAGGAACATGGGGCAAGAACATTTGATTAACACAGGCTCCTGAAGTCTTGGAAAAGCCACATTCCAGGGTACCAGAAGTTAGTGTTCACATTTCTAATACACATATTACTTAGAATTTAGAACATATAGAGAAAGTAGTTTGGCACAGTGATTTTCTCTTTGCTACAAAGTTCTTTGCGAAGTGGATACAATGCTTTTTTTATGTTGATGGTTTGGAGTTGGAAGAGATGCAGAGAATTAGGAGAGTTTCACAAATATTTTGCTCAACAGTCTGTTTGCACAGTTCAAACTTCACTTGGAAGCCATTTAGTAGGTTTCCATGAAGTCAGTTAAGTTTCTGGAATTGTTTCCAGTCCTATATTTCTTGTTCACAATTTACAGATATACTGTAGTGAAGTCACATTTTGTTCATTACTTACGTATGTTAACAGTCTTCCACAGTAAAGCACGCTAGTGATAATGGCTAACAGTTATTGAGTCTTCATGATGAACCAAGCGTTGTGCTAAGTGCTTTCCATATTTTTATCTCATTTAATTAAATTTCCAGTTGCAATCTGTTAGTAACTACATTTTATGTTACCGCCAACTAGAGGATGTTCATTTTGGGACATGAGAAAGTAATGTGGATGATCTCGGAAAGTGTATAACCTCCAAACTTTCTCATTATCATAGTTCAATTTTGTGAAAGCTTGGATTAACTTTATGTTAACATTTTTTTCAACTGTAATGTTTCCTTCAGTTTGAAATATGAAAAGTAGTAAAGTATATGTAATAAAAGTAGTACATTGCTCACCGTAATCTCGACTAGAGGTAGAGTATAACCCCTTTTAGTTCCTCACTTCCCCATCGTTTTTGTTCGTTTACAGACATTCTTAGTCTTGACTAAATATATTCAAGCATTTCTGAAACACTTTTTACAACTTTGGGCTACTAATTTGACAGTTAAAATAATTTTTTTTTTACTGAGATAGGTGAATTGTTTTATTCGAAGCTTGTGATATATGCTTTAAAATTTATAACCATCTTTTTACCAGTGACAATGACCAATTTTCTAATTTACTAAACTAAAAGCCATCAAAATTAGTCAGAGTGACTTTATTAAGTAAGCTGCAAAAGTGATGAATTAAGCTAATAGTCTTCTCAATTAACGATTTGTAAAAGAGCTGCCCAAACAAGGCACTTGAGTGTTTTGTTTGTTTTTGTTGGAGGGGAGACTTAGGACAATTTGGGGGGAGCACTATTATTATAGCTAAGTTCATTTTAGAAGTTATTTACACATTTAAGGATTAATGTTAGATAGGTTTGAAACTAGATTAAATGTAGAAATTGCATTTCCAGAAATAATTTGAGATTAATAAGAATACTGAATAAAGGAATTTTAAAAGCCATTGAAGAAGTGTCAGGACACCTTATTTAATAATCAGAAGTAGAGAAACAATAATAGAAATCAACCTTTGATTTCAGTTTTATGTATTCTTGCCATTACTCAACTTCATATGCTTGGTTTTTTGGTAAGATACTATTTTAGAGACAGATTTTTAAAAACCGATTCTATTTTCCGTTCAAAACACTGCAACAATCCAGAGTTAAACATTTTTATTTCTGTAAAAATTAATTGAAACTTTATAAACTTTTAAAGTTTATAAATTCATTATAAACTACTTATTTATTATTATTCATTATTAGTTCTGCCAATTCATCACTCATTCTGCAGACAGTTTTGAGTTGTTTATCCCTCATATGCCAAGCACTGTGCTTTAAGCAGAGAACGCTTGGTTAGCAAACATTGGTCATGATTTTGAGATTATAGTCTGGATAAGGAGACACGAATCACCTGTGAGAACTTCGATAAGTGCAGTGATGAAAAGTATAAGATGGTACAAAGCATATAACAGGAGATTCTGCTCTAGTTTGGTGGTGGTGGTGGTGGTTATGGGAGCAGGGGAGGTCCAGGAAGATTTCTTTGAGGAAGTGATCTATTGGAATTTTAGCCTTCTTGTTAATGGTAACACAGTGCATTCACTGGTCTTTAATAAGCAGACTGATGTTTTTAATTTACATTGTTGACACTTCTGCCTGGATTCAGTTTTCTATATTGTTCCTAAAAGAATCTAAAATCACTGATTTGAGTGAATTTTTTCCTCAAAAATCAAACTTAATTCTGTTTTGCTATTCTCTTCCTCAATTAAGAGATAATCACAGACTTTATTCTCTGTCTAGTTAGAAATGGATAATGGAGCATGAGACTTGATTCTCCTGAAGTAAAGAGCTATATGTATTTGTACTCCCTGACTTGATCTTAGTACTTAAGTCTTTCAACTTTCCGTGCCTCTTTTATATCTAATTTTGATGGCAATGGTAATTAGTAATCATACAGTTCCTATTCTTTTGTAATAAGTAGAAGTTCAGTCCATATTCATAAAGGTATGTCTGGATGTAGAAAAATGAAGATTCCTAGTGTTACTTATATGAGACTTTCTGAGGCTTCATAGACACTTATAAGATTTCCATAAATATTTTGTGTTTATAAATTAGATATTCATTTTCTGACATGCGTTCTGAAAAACAGAAACTGCAGCCACGTCTTCTATTTGTCCTAAATGCTGCTTTTCGGAGTTGATTTCTAACCTAATTATAATTTTCAAGTTGAAATGCCCAAAATAACCTGGACTTGAATTGTAGCCTCAAAATTTTAGTATTTGAATTTTCCTTAAAATGACAATCACATAAGTCATTCTTTTGACACTATATGTATGTTTTTAGAAAAGAATTTACCTACACTTCTGTTAATTTTAATAGCTTGAGTTTGAAGTCTAATTATGGATAATTAAATGGTAATAAAGTTATCTTGTTAATGTGGAAAGATATTCTAAATACATTAAGCATTATACTGGTAACAGATTCATTACTAAAATGACACATCTGCCATTTATTTAAAGAAGCATACCTTTGTAATAAAGACTTGTTCTTAACTGAGTTACTTGTTTTAAATTTGTTTTTTAATTCACATACAGTAAAATTTACTCTTTTTGTTGTAGCTGGGTTAATTTTGAATTTGAAATTTAAAATGATGTATTAATTAACAAATCATTTACTTCACTTTAGGGTAAAATCTGATTTTATTTAATGTATCAATAAAAATAGGTTTTAATTAATATAAATAAGATTTTTAGTTAGGATATCTGTTTGTTTTTATTTGTTTTCCATAGGAGATTTATATCATTTGAAATCCTCATCTCGCATATTTATCCCTTGTTTCACAGATTTAAAATGATGGTAATTTAAAACAAGTTGGACCCACTCCTTATCTCCACAATATTTTTATATGAGTTTTAATTTGTGAGTAAACAGTTCATAGGTTAGGAAGAAAGAGGACTGAAAGCTGATCCTAAGTGAGAAGAAAAGAGAAAATTGGTAATAAGTATAAGACAGCAAAAGGAGATTACCTTTTGAGGTAAAAGGGTGTATGTGGAAATATATATTTTAGGAGTGTGTCTGTACTTGTCTCCGTGTTTTATTTAATTTATTATTTGTTTTTAGACCTTTTAGTTTATATTGGAGTATAGCCAATTAACAATGTTGTGATAGTTCCAGGTGCACAGCAATGTGACTCAAGGAAATATATTTTTTACAGAAATGTAATATTAAAAATCCGAAAGGATGTTATTCTTTTAATAAGAAAACCAGTACTTCATAATTTAAGACTTGATTATATTGCTAATAATAAAAAGCTTGCCGTTTATGATTGGTAAATTAATTTAAAAATGTGAAAACTATCTTTTGGGTAACCAACTCTCATTAGTAGGCAGTGGCCAGAGTATTTTCATTAATTTATCTTTGGATTGACTTTAATGCTTGGTTCTTCAGTCAGAGTTAAAAGGATTTACGTATGCCATCTCAGAATAAATCTTGGATTTAACAAGAATTTGTTTTCTCTGTCTTTGCATCATTGTTATCAAAATCTAGAAATATATTCTTTGGTTTATTCATATGCTTGGTTTTTTGGTAAGATACTATTTTAGAGACAGATTTTTAAAAACCGATTCTATTTTCCGTTCAAAACACTGCAACAATCCAGAGTTAAACATTTTTATTTCTGTAAAAATTAATTGAAACTTTATAAACTTTTAAAGTTTATAAATTCATTATAAACTACTTATTTATTATTATTCATTATTAGTTCTGCCAATTCATCACTCATTCTGCAGACAGTTTTGAGTTGTTTATCCCTCATATGCCAAGCACTGTGCTTTAAGCAGAGAACGCTTGGTTAGCAAACATTGGTCATGATTTTGAGATTATAGTCTGGATAAGGAGACACGAATCACCTGTGAGAACTTCGATAAGTGCAGTGATGAAAAGTATAAGATGGTACAAAGCATATAACAGGAGATTCTGCTCTAGTTTGGTGGTGGTGGTGGTGGTTATGGGAGCAGGGGAGGTCCAGGAAGATTTCTTTGAGGAAGTGATCTTTGAGCTGAGATCAGAATGAGTAAACAAAGAGGAAGGAGTAGTCCAGGCAAATGGAACTGCATATAGACAGGACCCTGAGTCCAACAGTTGGTGTTTCTCAAGTTGTAGGGACAGAACCCGTTATAATTCTGAGACCAATTTGGTGGGTTGCAACCGGCTTTTTAAAAAATGAAATGGGATAGGAAAGAAAACATCTGAGTACATCACCTGGCTCCTTAGCCAGAATCTGTTTTATGTTTACGCATTCCTACACACACACCACACACAAGCATAACATACTTAATGTGTAAACTGGCTCCACTGTGGGTCACGGTAAACAAATACTGTTGGAAAAATGAGAAAGAGGTGTGTGTGGCAGGAGTGTTAAGTGTTTAGTAGGAATTGTGACTCCAGAGGACGTTGCAGAGGTAAGTAGGAGCCAGGTTTCATGCTGAGCCTTGTAGTGCATGATAGCATCTCACTTGTCTTTTGGAAGAGTTTTGAGCAGAGAAATGACATGATGAGATTCATGTTTTGAAAATGTACTCACTACATTTGGAATGAGACAAGAATGGATATGGAGAGATCATTAGGAAATTAGTAACAGCAGCTAGACTACTCCTTCCTCTTTGTTTACTCATTCTGATCTCAGCTCAAACATTTGAAAAATGTTTTAATAATGCTTGAGCTAATTTAATTCCTCCAGTCATTTCCTTTTTGATTTCAAACAAAATTAGGACTTTTAATTACAGAAAGGTAAAAGGTAAGGATGAAGCAGAAACAAACTAAGATTTTCTTGAGTTCCAACTATGTGCCAGGTTTAGGTGTTTTAACATATGAAGTCTTTAAACTTTGGGTTCCCTTTTAATCTTCATACAGCCTGTAAGCAAATTGTACAGGTCATACATTTAGGAAGTATTCAGTGACGATTCAATTCTCAATCTTTCTCATAACAAAGATTGTGATTTTATTATACCACCCTGAAATTACCAAAAATATTGCTCTAGTAATCATACATTTATTTGTTCAACCAATCCAGGTGTGTCAGATTAGTGGACATCTTTAGAACTTTTCAGCAGAGAAGTGTTCTTGATGAAAGGTGATAATCCGGAATATGTGTGTGTGTGTGTTAGCCAATTAACAATGTTGTGATAGTTCCAGGTGCACAGCAATGTGACTCAAGGAAATATATTTTTTACAGAAATGTAATATTAAAAATCCGAAAGGATGTTATTCTTTTAATAAGAAAACCAGTACTTCATAATTTAAGACTTGATTATATTGCTAATAATAAAAAGCTTGCCGTTTATGATTGGTAAATTAATTTAAAAATGTGAAAACTATCTTTTGGGTAACCAACTCTCATTAGTAGGCAGTGGCCAGAGTATTTTCATTAATTTATCTTTGGATTGACTTTAATGCTTGGTTCTTCAGTCAGAGTTAAAAGGATTTACGTATGCCATCTCAGAATAAATCTTGGATTTAACAAGAATTTGTTTTCTCTGTCTTTGCATCATTGTTATCAAAATCTAGAAATATATTCTTTGGTTTATTTAAATTGATAGAACCTTTTTTGTTTGTTGTTTTCCTTAAGGGAGTATGTTAAACATAAATTAACCTCATTATAGATGACAAGAAATGCTCCATAATAATATGCTTCTTTAATTTTGCTCATGATTTTCAGCTTGTTAGAGTATCATACTATTTATTTATTTAATAGAATTATTACAACAATCACATGAGATCTTCAGGAAAACAGGTAAAAAGTTTAAATTCTGTAACTATTTAAGGTGGTGTTATTATATATGTTACTGGACGTAGACATAGGCCATGCTTTTGTCTCTGGGTATTGAGAAATATCCCTGGACTTCTGCTGTTCTTTAGTACCAGCATAGTTGTAAACTGTGGCCACTGTTTTTATTTTGGAGTGAGGGATCCTTGTCAATATTGTATCAGCGGCCTTGCCAGTATTTTGTCTTTTGCCTCCTTAAAAGAAGGAAGCCAAATTTTTGATATTGTTTGTTACTTTTCAATTCATGTCAGTTGGCTGTTAAAAAGCTAAAAAGTTAGCTTTTAAGAATATAGACTGTGGGTATACTAATCACCTTTTGATGTTATCTGAATACCATTTTCTCTATGTACTTTACCTGTCATGAGGCAATGGTGTGCAAAATCACTTGACTACTGCTTCAAGTGTTAAGTCATGTTGTTGAGACTAGGCTTAGGTTAATAGCTTTGTGATAGGTTTATAGCCACATTTCCCTTTCCTAAACTAGTTACAGAGATGATATATAATTGTATATGGTGCTTCACATTTTACAGAGTACTTTTACATACAATTTAATCATGCAGTCCCCACAATGGCAGGTACTTTTAGACCTGTTTCACAGATGAGTTGTATGTATAACTTAGATTATGTGATTTCATCAACCTCTTGTTGCTGATAAATAGTGGTTTCATTTGGAACCCAGAGGTCATGCATGCAGAATGGTGTGTTCTTTTCTTGCTATCTCAGCTGCTTCACGTGGCAGGTACTATAAAAACACTGCTCAGTTTTCATTATTTCATTAACCAATTCTGTTTTCCGTGGGGTTTATCTCAACCTGCACTATCCAATATGGTAGCCTCTAGACATATGGCTATTTAAATTTAATTAAAATTTAAAATGCAGCTCAGTTGCAGTACCACGTTTCAAGTGCTTATTTGCCACCTCTGGTTAGTGGCTACCATTTTGGATGGTGAAGTTATAAAAATTACCATCATTAACAGAGATCTCTATCAGACAGTGATGGTATAGACATTTGGCATTTATCAATCTCGAGAATATTGAGATGAATTTTTGAGCTATAAGTATTTTTGATTTGTATAGCATGAAAAGAAAACCTAGAAAAAGTTGTTATTGGAGCAAATTAAAGAAAAGTTTACCTAGAAATAGGAATTCTTGGGATCTATTTGGAATTTCCCTCAAATTGCCTTTGGAATGTTAGCTTTCATGCTGTTCTTTGATTTGAACTAGCAGATCACTTTCCAAGCATTTTATACAAGTTGGTGAGATTGGTAGTAAGGAATGGCAGAAAGAGCTCAGGAAAGAGAATCACACAATCTAGGTTCTAGGCCTAGTTCTGCTATCAACTAGTTTTGGAATATGGCTTAAGTCATTTAATAATTTGTTAAGAATGAGGCACTTACACCAGATGCTATTGATTTTATAATTCTGTGATCCAAAAATTGATTAGAGTTGGAAATTCTACGTTGTTCGGAATATTGACAATTCAAGGCTGAAGAAAACAGCTAAGTATTTGTTTTCAAACTATGTAATGCATTTTAGAGGACATTTGCCTC
>NW_020173758.1:569741-688752 GCF_003031525.2 Neophocaena asiaeorientalis asiaeorientalis | reverse complement strand
TGTGTGTGTGTGTGTGTGTGTGTGTGTGTGTGTGTGTGTGTGTATGAGTATGCATTATTATTGAGAACATACTGTACTTGAATTTCTTTTATGTGTTGGACACTTCTATACCATTGTCTCTTTTAATGCTTACAATAATCTCATGAGGTAGGTATCGTCAGGATGTTATTTCCATTCTATAAATGAGTTTACCAAAGTGAGGAGATTAACAGTTTGTCAGGTCACGCATAGTAAGTGATGGAGGGGGATTTTGAAAACAGGTCTTTCTTTTTTCAAAGCTCATATTTCACCTTTATTTTTGAAGGTGATGTCATGGAGGGAGAATATTTTCTTCCACTAATTGACATTTCAGAATAACTTTTACAGTTTAAAAAAACTCTGTACCTTAGGAGTTAAGAGGAAGTTTATTAAGAGCATGGGTTTTGGTGACAAGGCAGATGTGGGTTTAAGTACCAGTTCATTTATCAGCTGAGAGCTTAAACAAATTATTTAACCTCCAAACCTCAGGTTCCTAACTTGTGAAATGAAGAGAATAGTAGCTTGCATATCATAGAGTTGTCAAGGTTATTGGCACTTAATAAATGGAAGTTGCTTTATCAGTAATACAGGGTTTGTTGTTGTTGTTATTGTTTTAAATAGAATATTGAGGCAGGCTTTGGGCTATTTGTGAAAATCTAGTATAATGTCCCCTGATTAATGTAGTATTTGTGTTTCTCTCTTTTTCTCACCCCCTAAAGGAGTTCCGTTTTTTTGACTGTTATATGAAAGGATGATTGCTCACAAACAGAAAAAGACAAAGAAAAAACGTGTCTTGTCAACAGGCCAGCTCTCTACTGATGTTACAACTTCTGAAATGGGGCTCAAGTCCATAAATTCCAACTCCATTTTGGATCCTGATTACATCAAGGAGTTGGTGAATGATATCAGGAAGTTCTCCCATGTGTTACTATATTTGAAAGAAGCTATTCTTTCAGGTTCGTCAACTCTTTTCTCTTAGCATTCTTACTGAATAGTTTGTAAACTTTAATTGCCAGCCTAGCTACAGATAAGTGTATACACAGTAGTAGCAACAGGGTATTCTGCTTTAGTTGTTCTTTTTTTTATTTTTTGCCAAATGTTTGATGTTTACAGTGTAAAGTATTTTATAATCAGATACAGTGCAATACATAGTAGAAATTTTGGTAAGTGAGGGAACAAGAATCCAAAAAATAAAAATTCATTCTTTGTTTCTTAGAAGTTGGACCCATTTGACATGGGAGATTTTTAGATAATTGGAATTTTAGCCTTCTTGTTAATGGTAACACAGTGCATTCACTGGTCTTTAATAAGCAGACTGATGTTTTTAATTTACATTGTGTGGGTTTATGAAATTTTCCCAAGTGAGAACGTGAAGCTCATATTGCAGCAGGTGTTGATGAACTGATTAGAGAAAATTAGTGTCTGCCAAAGAACTTTTTGCCCCCAACAGAGTTAAGATATGTATGCACTGTCTCTACTGTTTTTTTTTCTTTTAATTAATTAATTATTTTGGCTGCATTGGGTCTTCATTGCTGCGCACCGGCTTCGCACCGGCTTTCTCTAGTTGGGGCGAGTGGGGGCTGCTCTTTGCGCAGGCCCAGTGGCCATAGCCCACGGGCCCAGCCGCTCCATGGCATGTGGGATCTTCCCGGACCGGGGCATGAACCCGCGTCCCCTGCATCGGCAGGTGGACCCTCAACTACTGCGCCACCAGGGAAGCCCTGTAGGATTTTTTAATGTGAGTTTTATGATAAGTTTCTTAAGTGTGGGTTTATGAAATTTTCCCAAGTGAGAACGTGAAGCTCATATTGCAGCAGGTGTTGATGAACTGATTAGAGAAAATTAGTGTCTGCCAAAGAACTTTTTGCCCCCAACAGAGTTAAGATATGTATGCACTGTCTCTACTGTTTTTTTTTCTTTTAATTAATTAATTATTTTGGCTGCATTGGGTCTTCATTGCTGCGCACCGGCTTCGCACCGGCTTTCTCTAGTTGGGGCGAGTGGGGGCTGCTCTTCATGCGGTGCGCGGGCTTCTCATTGCAGTGGCTTCTCTTGTTGCGGAGCACAGGCTCTAGGGTGCGCGGGCTTCAGTAGTTGTGGCTCATGGGCTCTAGAGCGCAGGCTCAGTAGTTGTGGCACACGAGCTTAGTTGCTCTGTGGCATGTGGGATCTTCCCGGACCAGGGCCTGAACCTGTGCCCCCTGCATTGGCAGGCAGATTCTTAACCACTGTGCCACCAAGGAATTCCTCTACTGTTTTTATTTACAAAAAGTGGAGAGCTTAATGAGGGAGATCAGAGGACTATGAACATGCTTACTTTGATAGGGTAAGTGATAGTTTGTTGATTCTCTGTCTGCTACTTATTTCCAGGAGGAGGTTACCCTGTAGTCTTATATAAGTAGCAGATGTGGAATTTGAAGTTTTAGATCTACACCTTGTGTCATTAAGGTGCATTATGAATAATTACAGGGCAAAATTTTCATCTTATGTTAAAATGCTGAAGGCACACAATTATGCATATGTCCTTTGTATTTAAATATAACACTGCAGATTAATGTATGTGCAGTCTAAGTACCAGTTCAGGTTTATGGTTGCCCCTCTGAGGAATAATGTGTTCTGAATTCCAAAGAACACATTCATAAATGTTCTTCTAGATTATACAGTAATCTTAAACTCTCTCTTTGTGACATACTTCCCATTCCCAGGTGGAACACCATGCGTGGAAGTTCAAAATCTGGAAATTTGAAAAGTGTAAGGCTTTTAATTCAGCTAGAAAGACTAGTGCAAATTGCTTAATTTGTCTGGTACTCAATGCTTGGCAGTGTCCATTGCCATTATAACATATATTTGAAGAAAAATTGGCAGTTAGTCTAATACTTCTTGTAGCTTTTTGATTATGTAACACTATTTTTTAAATGGATTTTAATAAAAGTTTACTGTTGTGACAGTGGTGGCTTGTTTTTCTGTTTTGTTTTTTAAATAGGCTAGAAAGGAAGATTAAACTTTATCATCAGTTTTAGATAAACCAGTTAAGTTCTCTCATTATTAAAAATGATTTCTAACTTGAGTGTATCACTTTTAATTTATAAAAATGTAACTGATCTCTTAAGTAATAGCTTTTGATGAATTCTGGGTCCTAAATTTGATAGAACTATAGTCAGAAGTGGTATATGAACTTTCTAAAGCAAATTTTATTGAAAGAAGGAATTAAGTAAAAATTTTAATGTCATTAAATATTATGTTCTGTTGTGAGAGGGAAGTTCTGTATAAACTTTCAAAGTCTTAATTGAAATCCTGTGTTGTGGATTGCCCCAGTTTTTTTCCAGAGTAAATGAATATACAGGAGGATGTGTAAATTTATTTAGGCAGATTCCAGTGAGTATTAATTTTACCATTGTTGACTATTAACTTTCACCTTCCATAGCGTGCAAGATATTTTGTGAAATATTGGAAACATTAAGTTGCTAGTCTCAGATATGTCCTCCTGCTATGTGTTTTTAGAAGTAAACCTCTCTAGAAGTGATTTCCAATGGTTACCATTTAGGAAAAGCTAATATGAATGTTAGTAGTTTATGGCTTAGTGCCTAGAAGGTACAAAATGAATCCTTGAGGAATGAAGTATGAAATCCAGGTAGCTCATTTATTACACATGTGCCAGCTCTTAGGAGATAGCTTTCCTCTTCTGCATTTACCTAGAATGGCTTACATAATGTTACCATTTACAGTAGTTAACTGGTATATTCGATTGGAAGTTAAAGCCTGTTAAATCACAGATTGCAGAGTATACCTGTCATTAAGCTATAACTTCTTTAACCATGTTAAAGTTCTAGAGCCAGAACCCTGAGGTGGAATCCTCATTCTGCCACTGTTTGTATTTAGCCCTGGGCCAATTACTTATATTCTCTGCCTCAGTTTCACGTCTGCTAAAAGGAGATAATAGTACCTACATTATTGAGTTGCGAAAATTAAATGAGTTCATAATTCATTTATATAAAGCTCATAGAATAAGTGTTTTAAAATGTCAGCTATTATTATTTTTACAATCCCCAAGTGGCTGGATAACGAAAGCTGCACTTTAGGCTTCATTTTATCCTGTAAATTCAGGAGTCATTACAGAAAAAAAGAAGTGAGTTTCCTAGTGATAAGTTCTGAAACTTTTTCCTTCCTTCTTGTTTTCATTGCTTTCCCAGAGTGGTTAAGCTGAATTAACAAGACTGATTTTAAAAATTATTGTCATTTTTAAAATCAAGGAAAACACGGTAGTTTTTTCATTTATTTACATAAGCATTTCCATGAAGTGTTTGCAATATAAACACTGTGGTATTGTGTTAATGCATGAGAACCAAAAAGTGGAACTGGCTAATCTGTTCTCACTTGATAAGCTGAATGAAGCAGAAAATAAATGGCACAAATGAATGAAACAATAAATTAAAATTCAGATTACCATATAGGGATGGTAGATAAACAAGCAAACATTGGGATACAGGAGTTTTACTCTTCTATATAGCTGGTGTTAAGACTAGTTGAACATTATAATATTTGCATATATAATACCTTTGTAGTATAAATTGAATTATTACATTTACAATGTGACCACTATAAAACTTAAAAATTATCTGGTAATCATATGACTAAATTAAGTACTATAACTTGATAGGTATAGAAATATTTTTGTAAAATATACTCTTAATTATGATTTTATTTCTAAGTAATTTACTAATTCAGACTTTACATATAAAATTAAATTGAAATTTAACTTTAATGTCTCTTTTTCATTAGCCAAAATATTGTGGGACCATACTGTAATTTGTTACTGAGTGTAATTCTGTGTGAGACAATTCTGTTTTCAAAGGTATTTAGTTTGAATGGTTTACAGATTTAATAGTAATAATAGCTTACATATATTAAGACTGTAAAGCAGTTTCATTTCTGTTAATTTATTTGATATTCACAACAACTGTTTTACTGATGATTAATCTTAGGTCAGAGAAACTGAGTTTTGTTTATGGTCATTTCAAGCAAGTGGCAGATCAAACATTGGAATTCAGGTTTCTTGCTTTAAATCTATTGTTTTCTACCACACCAATCAGCTACTTACCTTTCTTCTGTATTAGGGAAGAAAAATTACTCTCTCTTTTGCTTTGCTCATTGCTGCTGCTGTTGATGTGGGGATCTTTAGTGTTGGTGAAGGAGCTGCCTAAATTTAAAACTTTCTGAAAAAAAAAGTTCATGGGGCTT
The DNA here is from genome assembly GCF_003031525.2 of Neophocaena asiaeorientalis asiaeorientalis. Taxonomy (NCBI): domain Eukaryota; kingdom Metazoa; phylum Chordata; class Mammalia; order Artiodactyla; family Phocoenidae; genus Neophocaena; species Neophocaena asiaeorientalis. The sequence continues at coordinate 683,496 of NW_020173758.1, read as the reverse complement.
TTGCTTCATAAAAATAATTTGAGGTAGCTTTATTCTACTATAAGAAAATAGAACATTGGAACATTTTTACCACTCGTAAAGCATAATTAAGGGCTTGCTATTTTATAAAGTCCCAGCTGAAGTATTATCAGAATATACTGATGTCCTAGTAGTTGACTCATCTACTCAAATACATAGGAGAATTTATGAATCTTTGTAATTAACGCTTGTTAAATTTAGCCATCTTGTTCATTTCTGTTGATTTATAGGCTTCAGAGATGTGTTCAATCACAGGAAATTAGACTTACTTATAGGGTAATTTGAGATACTTCTGAAATTTCTTACTAAATAACTCAGTTATTGTTTTCTAGTATTTTGCTTTGAAACAACTTCAGTATCTGTTTATAAGGGCTTCCTTGTAGGAAAAAAAGAATTTCAAATTGGTAAAACATTTATGTTGACAATTATTGAAATGTTCTACAGTGATTTTAAAGAAAAAGTATAGCAGCAATCCTCAGGACCCGTTATGCTGTTAAAAATTATTGAGAATCCAGAAAAGTTTTTGTTTTTGTGGGCTGTATCTGTTACTATTTACTGTGTTAGAAATTAAAACTAGGAACATTGAAAAACGTATAAGAATATGTTTTTAAAACATACAAAAACACTATAATAATTTTGAAATATGTTTATTCCACATAGTTAATTTCCTTGCCTCTGAGAAGACCAGAATTTATTAACTTGGTTTATTTAGGCATTTAAACCATTAGTATTTTGTAGTTCTTGCTTAATATCCAACCCTAATTTTGAATATTGATGTTGGCACACAAAAATCAAGCTCTTTTGTCCTGAGACCTCAAAATAAGACAAAGTATTTTTACTTAGTATTTCCTAAGTATGTTAGTATCTGTAGATTTTATTGTGAAACATCAGTAGGGGATAGAAATGACTGGCTTTCCTTTCTCTCTCTCTCTTTTTTTTTTTTGACCACACTGTGCGGGATCTTAGTTCCCTGACCAGGGATTGAACTTGGCTCCCAGCAGTGAAAGCACAGAGTCCTAACCACTGGACCACCAGAGAATTTCCACCTTTCTCTTTTTTAAGACAAACATAGATTAGGCTTCAGAAAGAGTATAGCACAACTCGTTATGACATTAGATTCAGCCTTGGTTTTGACAAGTAGGCAGAAGTATTACCATAAAATAGCTTTATTTAGTTATATATATATACTGTATATATAAAACAAAGGATAGACTTTGCAATGCAAAACTGGGAAAAAATACATTTATATTATTTTTTATAGGTATTCAAATTATATTATTGTCCCAGAAGTTTCTTTCATTTCGAAGCTACTTGATTCTCTTTCAGACCTAGCCTATGTTGTTAACCTATTTCTACTTCTGTATAAACTAAAAAAAATAGCTGCCAACATTTATGGAGGGCTTACTATGTTCCAGTCACTGTTCCAAGTGCTTTATGTGTTTTAACTCATTTAGTCCAACAACCCTATGAAGTAGCTACCAATATCTTCTTTTTTTTTTTATAGATGAGGCACAGAGAGGTAAGTAACTTGCCCAAGGTTTATCAACCATGGAGTTGGAATTCAAATTCAGGCAATCTGTTTCTAGAAACTATGCTTTTAACCAACCACTAAGCTGTATTGCCTCAGCTAAGTAAACCGACCAAACTAATATCCACAGTGATAAAACAGACAAAATAGATAGTGATCATTTAATTAAGACAATTCTTGAAATTACATGCTTACATTTTCCTTAGGAATTAAAAAATTATAAATGAATTTTTAAATTATAAAAGTAATATATGTTTGTGGGGAAAATTCCAATAGTACATAAAATTTCTAAAGTCTTTTGTCCATTTCTATTTCATTTATTAAATAGACTATTTTTAGAACAGTTTTAGATTTGCAGTAACATTGAGAAAATAGTACAGAGAGTTCCCATATACTCCTACACCCAGTTTCCTCTATTTGTTAACATCTTACATTAGTATGGTACATCTGTTAGAGTTAATGAACCAATATTTGATAATAGTGATATATTATTATTAATTAAAGCCCATAGTTCATTCAGATTTCCATAAATTGTTTCTAATGTCCTTTTTCCCTTCCAGAATTGTATCATATTACATTTAATTGTCGTGTCTCCTTAAGCTCACCTTAGTTATGACAGTTTCTCAAACTTTCCTTATTTTTGATGACCTTGACAGTTTTTTTTTTTTTTTTTTTTTTTTTTTTTTTGGCTGCCTTGGGTTTTCGTTGTTGTGCGCGACCTTTACTCTAGTTGTGGCGAGCAGGGGCTACTCTTCGTTGTGGTGCGGTGGCTTCTCTTGTTGCGGAGCACGGGCTCAGTAGTTGTGGCTTGCGGGCTCTAGAGCGCAGGCTCAGTAGTTGTGGTGCCCGGACTTAGTTGCTCCGCGGCATGTGACCGCGGCATGTGAGATCTTCCCAGACCAGGGCTTGAACCCATGTCCCCTGCATTGGCAGGTGGATTCTTAACCACTGCGCCGCCAGGGAAGTCCCGGATGCGCCTTAGACTGGTGTTATGGGATACTGAGAAGAAGCTAACAGATGTAAAGTGACATATTTCTTATGTCATTATCAAGAGTACATGATTTATCACTGTTAATGGTGACCTTGATCACCTGTCATAAGAAGTAGTTGTCAAGTTTGTTTAGTTTAATCTTTTCGTCCCCCTTTCCATGTTGTACTCTTTGGAAGGAAGTCACTGTGCACATGCTTCACCTCCTTGAGGACAAAATATCTATATAAATTATTAGGAATTCTTTTATACAAGAGAGTTGTCTCTTTCCTTCCATTTATTAATTTATTCAGACATTTATTTGTATCAATATGGACTCATGGATATTTACTTTATACTTTGAGTTATAATCCAGTGCTACTTTTTAAATTTATTGCTCAAATTTTTCCACCTTTGGCCATTGGGAGGTCTTTCAGTTGGTTCCTGTGCACCCTTGGCATACCCTCTTCAATGTGAGGGTTTTTTTTTTTTAAGCTCTTACTTTCTGGCATTACAAGATGCTCCTAACTCATCTTGTGTATTTCCTGACACAGTCCTAGAACCAGCCATTTCTCTAAGGAGCCCTGGTTCCTTTTATTGGAGAATGGTATTAGAAGCCAAGATCAGGGTGCTAGGTATGTTTGTTGCTACTGGGGCATCATTTCTTTTAGGCCCTTTCACCTGATGAAGAAAAGAAATATATGTATGTGTACTAACCTGTATATATACACACATCTATAAATATTTCTAGCGACCTATATCTATGATAAACTAAATACGAATTCTTACAGAAGTATCCAACTCTAATCTATCACCGCATGGATCATTATAGCCTCCTCTCCCTGCTTATTTGTAAATTTCCATTCCAACAGTGAGATCCTGGCTCCCACCATCCACCATCCAGTTACCTAGTTATTCACTTCCAGGATACATGTATAGCAATATCAACATTTTTAACCTGAATCTTCGTTGAAAACACTTTATCAACTAGAGTACAGTGCTTATGTGCATTTCCTTTGCCTTTAATCTTACAGACTCCAGTCACTTCCAAAGCTGCTTAAGCCAGCACCTAATCGCCTGTGTTTCTTTTTCTATTATTAAAGCTTTTGGATGAATGAGTTGGATTTTTTCCTGAAGGCACTCTATTCTCTCTCCTTCCATCACTACCTGAACTATTCTTTCTTTACCCCTTCCTGGGATACTCTTTGCCCTAATATACCCAGCTCCCCACCTTGCACTCACCTTGCCTGCTTCTCTTATACGACTTATTTCTCTCTCTCTTGATAATGCTGTTAATGAATGGAATATTTGATAGATGATAGAATTACTTGTTTTTTATCCTATAGACAATTTTTCTAGTGATTATCTTTTAACATTTCTGGGAAAAAATTGCATAATTATAAAACATTTGTTTTTTAATTTAAATCAGCATCTTACTCTTTTTTTTTTTTTGATGTTGGGGGTAGGAGTTTTTATTAATTAATTAATTTATTTATTTTGCTGTGTTGGGTCTTCGTTTCTGCATGAGGGCCCTCTCTAGCTGCGGCAAGCGGGGGCCACCCTTCATCGCAGTGCGTGGGCCCCTCACTATCGTGGCCTCTCTTGTTGTGGAGCACAGGCTCCAGATGCACAGGCTCAGCAGTAGTGGACCACGGGCCTAGTTGCTCCGCGGCATGTGGGATCCCCCCAGACCAGGGCTCGAACCCGCGTCCCCTGCACTAGCAGGCAGACTCTCAACCACTGAGCCACCAGGGAAGCCCTAAAACACTCTTTTAAGAAATGTTTTTGATTGTTTTTTAAGCTCTTTCGATAGGGAGACAGTATTAAGAGCTTAGCTTCTAGAATTATACTCTCTGGGTTCAAATTCTGACTTGGTAAACTTAGGTTTGCCTCAGTTTTCTCATCTGTACGATGGAGATTTAAAAAATCATCTACTTAATAGAAATGATGTGAAAATTAAATGAGATGATAGGTTTTAAGTGCTTTTAACAGTGCCTGGTACATAGGAAGCACTTAATAAATGTGCCATTGTTAAACACTAGTGCTATGTGTAAGGTTACAGAAGTGAACATTACATCAGAGTATTGTATTTCAGGTGGTTGTCTTTTCAAACTTTTGAGGATTACTTCAGGGTTTTTAAAAAAATTATTTATTTCTTTGTTTTTGGCTGTGTCGGGTCTTTGTTGCGGCACGTGGGCTCTTCATTTTGGCGTGCGGGCTCTTCGTTGCAGCGTGTGGGCTTCTCTCTAGTTGTGGCACGCGGGCTCAGTAGTTTTGGCGTGTGGGCTTAGTTGCCCCACGGCATGTGGGTATCTTAGTTCCCCGACCAGGAGTTGAACTCACGTCCCCTGCGTTGGGAGGCGGATTCTTTACCACTGGACCACTGGGGAAGTTCCTACTTCAGGGGTTTTACAGGTTTGGATGACTATACTTTCTGGTTTGCCTGGGATGGTGATCCAGGGATATGCCTGTTTGCTGGCATGATTATGAGTAGTACCCACCTTTTCTCTTGCTAGAGTATTTTGGTTTGGAAGATAAATTATATGGTCACCTTATTTCCAGGGGTTATAAAACGTCGTCTGTGTCCTTCTGACCAGGGCTGCTGTAAAATGGGTAGAGCAGACTAGGGCTGGGCAGGAAGGGACTGGGAAAGAAGCACACCTAAGAGAGCAGTACTGCTCTGTTTCAGCTGCTTGTGGCCAAGGAGGATGTGGGCCTGGTATAACCAGATTTTGATTTTTCAAGAGTAGGCATAAATCTGGAGCTTTTGTAATGATCCCCTAATTTTTCATCATTGGCAATTAGTTCAATTTTTCTAAAAAGTACAAAATTTCATTGAACCATATAAAGATCTATGCATTTTATTGTATGTAAATTATATCACAGTTTTAAAGATGTGCAGGTCAGGTGGTAGTCCTTATATATATGCCTGTGAGTTGCTCATCTCTAATATCTTAATTCAAAGAGTCAATTCTTAACGTAGAAACTTAACATGTAAGTGCTATTTAATATTAGTTAATATATCAGGCATTATAGGGCTTTAACTCTTGTTACCATATATATTAAAAAGTATATTATAGTAAAAACTGTAAGACAGGAAAAACTTGTAAAGTTGCCTCAAGGGAAATCTGGAGAGCACATTTAGACTGAGAAAACTGAAAAAGGTAGTGCTAAGTTGACCATGACTGTGAGTGACTTTGAAATCTTTAATGAATTAAAATGACTATGGATTTTTGAAGGCTAAATAAATTACATATAATTGCAGTAGTGAAAATAAAAGTGAACATATAGTAGGCAAAAGTTGTGGAGCCACTGCTTCTACCTGAAATGTGCTTCAAAATGGTTGATATAACAAATTAAAAAAATTTTTTTTTTTCTTAAGACTGTTTTAAAGAAGTCATTCATATACGTCTGGACGAACTTCTTCGTGTTTTAAAGTCTGTAATGAATAAACATCAGAACCTCAATTCTGTTGATCTTCAAAATGCTGCAGAAATGCTTGCTGCAAAAGTGAAAGGTAAGAAAGATAATATTAACAGTGGGTTGGCATGGGCAAAAAGGATCCAGGTGATACATTTTCATTTATAATGGTTATAGAACCATCTCTCTTGGCATCTATATGATGTGTATCAGTAGGAGTTATATACACTTTGGTATTTAAATATCCCCACTGAGTCACACCTAAAATTCTCTTTCTTTTAAAAATTAAAACTTTATTTGGCAGGAAACACTCTCAAAATGCTAACTGAAATGAACTGAACAACTGTGGTTTACAATTTTTGAGTTTTTGAAAGAATGTGTGCTCTTTTGAAGTAGGTTATTAGGGTACAAAAAGTCTTTGTTATCTGAGGACAGTTGGTGCTGGAAAATGGCCATTTGTAGTTATTCCACTTAAAGGAGGGAAACAAATGGAGAAAAAGAAGACTTAATTGGGACCTTATTTTCAAATGTGGAAAAATGAAACTAAAATTGGAAAATAAGTTTATCATATATGTGTATGTATATGTGTGTATATATATATATATATGTGTGTGTATATATATTACATGTGCTAAAAGAAGTAAGAATTGGGACATTATCCTTTGAAGAAATGATTTGCCACCAAAAATTGTTAGAATCTATTATCCTAGACTGCATTATATAAAGATTGAGGGTGAAGATTATATAAAGATTGAGAAGAATGTGACTGGAACCAGGGAGTTCAGTTAGGAGATTGTTAGAAATAATGGGCTAGATGAGGGTTAATAGTCTGATTTAAGGCAGAAGCTGGGGTGTGGTAGTCGTGGAATGTGCTTGTCACAGAAGAGGGGATGGCTGTTGAAGAAACATAGGACAGGTTGAATGTTAGGGATTAAGTTGAAGTTTGGAGTTGAGCACGTGGACTTGAGTGTTGGTCTCTGGGTGGTGATGCAAGAGGATGACACCAACTCAGAGTGTGCAAACTAAGTAGAGGACTGAGTGTGAGATCCCAGGGACAGAGAGAAGATAGAGGAACCTGAAAAACACTAAAGAATTAGGGAGATGATCTGGAGAAAGATGTTATGGAATTTTAAAAGTGTCATAATCTAGGAAGTGATTGTCAGTGTTAAATGTCAATCTGATAGGTAATATGAATTAAAATGTTTAACAAAAGTGAGTCACCATGGGTTGAGTAAGGAAACGAAAGGCTTCTTTGGGCAGAGGGACAACCTGTCCTGAGTCTCAAAGGTCAGGTGGGCATTAACCGGGTTAGAGTGATAAAGGGTGCTTGTATGAGAACTCTGGATGTGAAGAACAGGAAGTGATTGATGAACATCTCACATGTAGAGAGGGCAAAGTGAGGCAGGAAGAGAAAATAAAAACCTTGTCAATAAAATATAGTCCATATACTTAAGAACTGCCTTCCCTACTTTTTATGTAGATTAACCATGTTTGCATGGTTCTCTTTTTTCTGTATTTCAAGCACTGAAAAAAATGTAGATGGCTTCAAAATGGATAGCTTCTGTTGTGCCTCTTAAAAATGCTTAGTAACCAAATTTGTTTTAAAATAGATTGTTTGTAAGTGCAATTTAACTTAAGTTAGGGAAATTTGTGTCTGTAGATAGTAAAATTTCCATGCTTGGAAATAGCACCACAGTTCATTCAATTGTTGTCAGTAGCTATTGTGTGCAGTCAGGATGTCCTGGGGAAGGAGTGTGTCTGTTGATGTCCACATTCCAGAAACAGACTTGAAGAAAGTGGCCTCTCAGCTGCCTTATAGATCTTTTTTTCTTTGAGGTAAAGCAATCTTTTGAGTATTATTTCCCTCTAAGACTGTCTTTACTCTTGGAATTATTGTTACAATTTTACTTTTTTGTTGGATGAAATTTTAAAACTTACTTCGTTGTTGGGGAACTTACTCTGTTTCAGTAGGACTCCATGATGCTAGAAAACTTTAAAAATTGTGTTTTCTTTGGTGTAAGTTTAAGTTTTTAAATAAACCACCCCCCATCTTATTGTTGAGGCCATGTAAAAATATCATTGATAACCCAAATGAAAAATATTCAGTAACCTGGAAAGTTGATGTCAAATTGGAGCTTATTTAATTCTTTCATTGAATGGTAATTTTGTTTTCAAACCCTGGAAAGGCAAGGGGGAGGTAGAAACCATTTTTGAATGTCTATCTTGTGGCAATCTAAATGTTTTGGATACGCTGTCTACTTTCATGTTTTCAAAAAACTTAACAAATGTACACTTTTACTTCTATATTAAAGAGGAAAACTTAAAAACTATTGTATATTATGATCAGAAAGCTGTCAGGAATGTGATCATTTTGTCTTAACCTCCTAATTACATTTAAAAAACAGTGGTAACCTGACTTGCTTCGGAGATCTTGCAACTGTCAGATGCATTTTGCAAACATACCAAACCATTAAAAGAGTACATATACAGAGTAATAACTTTAGATCAGGGAGGTATAATCTTATTTGTGCTGCTGCAGGTTTGAATGCATGAAATCTATCCACTTCCTATGCATAATAAGAATAAGCGCATTGGAATAAACTTGGAATCTTTTAACATCTCTTATTTTTTATTTTAAATGTAGAATTTACCTTTTAATAACTTTAAAAGAAGAATCCTTAGCTTTCCCCCATTCGTTCTAATAGTGATTTGTATTTCCTGTGTCTCCTCTTGTTTCCAAGCAGGAAGTTCAGTCTTACAAAATGTTTGCAATATGGTAAGAGAGATACAGCTTATTTGTGAAGTAGATGAAGGCATCGTAGCTCTCAGTAATTTATTGTGTACTTAGTATTTTCATCATTTAGAAGTATTCTGGTAAATCTTATTTGTAATACAATTTAAAAGGACCATTTTTAAGGTTTTTCATGATTTGTATTTTGCCCTATATTTAAAAATTGGAAACAGAAAAGAAAAATAAGCTTTAATTATGCATCCAAAATTGTAGATGCCTCATGTTTTCTTTCTGTTTTGAAGCTTAATTTTTTAATAGGCAATTCATTCACGTGATTCATAGTGCAAACGGTATAAAAGAGTATTCAAACAGTGAAGTGTCTTTCTACCTTAGACCTTAGCCACCATTCCTTTCCCTAGATAAGCAACAGCTATTACTGGTTTTTTGTGTATCTTTTCAGAGACATTATACACATATAGAAGCAAACACAATATGTTCTCTTCTCTACACAAAGGGTAGCATTCTGTTCCTTGCTCATTGTTCTGAGTTATTTGTATATAAAAAGTCTTCTTCTTTTGTTGTTATTTGTTTTGTTTTTTCAAAGCTGCATGATAATCCATTATACTGATGTACTATAATTAATTTAACCAGTTCACTACTAATAGATGTTTGGATTGTTTCCAGTTTTTTTTGGTTACAAACAGTGCTTCAATGAATAGCCCTGTATATTTCTAGGTGGGTAGTTACTGGAACAGAGCGTATATGCATTTATATTTTGTATATTGCTAAACGCCCTCTGTAGAGGTTCTGTCCTTCTCATAGCTGTGCTGAAGAAGCTGATTTCCTACCCCTTTGCCAACAAAGCTGTTTACCAAACTTTGTTATCCAATCTGATAGTAAAAACTGGTATCTCAGTATAGATTTGATTTGCCTTTGCCTCATTTTGAGTACAGTTGAGTATCTTTTAATATGTTGCAGAGTCATTTGCACATCCTTTTATGTGACTTGACTGTTTATTTATTTTCTTGATAGTTGGTCTTTTTTTAGTATTGATTTATAGAAACTTCATATAAGTGAAATTAGCCCTTAATCTTTGATATAAGTTACAGATTTTCTTTAGTTCGTTTTTTTATCTTTTGATTTGCTTATGGTATTTTGTTTTATTTTGCATTTCTATCTCGATGTTTTATGTGCCTTTCGTATGCTTTTTGAGTATTAGGGAAGGATTTCCCCGCTTGGAGATTATAGTAGCATTCTCCACTGTTTTTTCTTCTAATGTTTTCATGGTGTTATTTATTAAATTTAAATCTTTGATACATTCTAGAGTATCTATGTTTCTAGCTAATTTATTGAATAATGCATATTTTCCCCATCGGTTTGAGATGCCCTCTTTATCATAAACACACTAAATTGTCACATATATTTATTTCTGGACCTTATTCTGTCCCCTTGATTTGTTTAGTTATGTGCCAGTACCATACTGTCTTCATTGTGGTTTTATAGTATGTTTTAGTGTCTGGTTGGGGTAGCTTCTCTTTCCATTACTCTTCTTGTTCAGGATTTTATTTTTCCATCAAGATGTTTGAATTGGCTTATCTAGTTCCAAAAAATACCTATTGGTATTTTGAGGGTGATTTGAGTTAAATATGTAAATTTATAAATTAATTTATAGTTAAGTTTATGAATGTATAAATTATAGTTAATTTATAATTAAATTTATAAATAAAATTAAGGAGAATTTATATACTTAGCATTTCTATCTGAGAATATGGTATGCATTTAAGTTCTTCAGGTTGTCTTTTTTTGTTTCTCAGAAGCAATGTGAAGTTTTCAGTTTATAAATCTTGTAGCTTTTGTTTTGTTTTTCTCCCTAAGGAATTTTCCCTGTGCAAATGGTGAAAATTTTCTTCCATTATATCTTTTAATTTGGTGGTTTTCAGACTTTGGCTTTTGATTTATAACATCGAGTTAGTGAATTGTAACCAGCATTTTAAAATATGAAAGAGAATAGAAAAGAAAAATCAGAGTGTAACACTCATTGTATAAGACTTAAGGATATTTCAGAAACTTTGTAGGTGTTATGTAACTGATAACTATTATGTGTATATGGTATACTTGGTCATGATGTGATATGTATTTCTTACCGAAGGTTGTGGTAAAACTGTTTGAAAGTTGCTGTTCTAATAGGTTATATGTATGAAAGCTATTCATGTGTTTTCTTAAAGAGGTATAAATGTGCTCATGGTCGTGACTTAATAGGGAACCCAAGGGAGACAATTATTTAAACTTTAAGCAAAATCTTGATTTGATTTTGAAGGTCAGCTAGTAGAGGGGAGAGAGTGGAGACAGAGAGGCCACTTGGCAGGTTGGTAAATAGTCCAAACTAGAAGTAAAATATGGCCTTTGAACTAAGTCAGTGTCAACGGGAATGGAAAGAAAGAAAAAGAAGTTTGAGGCATTTTGGAAGCAAAACTAATGAGCTAAGGAATATACGGAAGAGAGTAGGTTTGAGGGGCAGAGTAGATAGGAAGAGATGAGAGTTCAGTTTAATACATGTTGAGATTGCAGTGCTGGTGGGTAAAGATTGGGAAATAGGGGGAGGAGTGTATCAAACAGACCATCGAAAATATGGGTCTGGAGCTCAGAGGGTAAAACTAGACAGGTAGTTTAAGGATTCATTCCGTTAAAGGTATTGAAAGTGGATGAGATTCTCTGGGGGTAATGCATAGAGAAGAAGGCCAAGATGAGAACTGCCGGCTGAGTGGAAACAACTGTATGAAGCACAGATCAGATGTAGGATATGGGGGTGCTCATATTTACTAAATACCAAGCACTGTACCCTAGGTGTTTTACATTTGTTTTCTCAGTTGTACCTTTCAGTAACACGCCATTTTACGTATGGGGAAATTGAAGTTAGGTGATGTATCCAGAGTAACACAGGAAGTGGTAAGGGTCAGATTTAAACTCAGGTTTGAAACTCTGAAGCCTTGCATTTTCTAGTTGCTATAATGTATTGCTTCTAAGCAAAATGCTTCAAGATAGAAGGAAATGGTTAATATTTGTATTAATAATAGCTGACATAATATATTGAGGATGTACTTACTGTATGCCAGATGCTGTTAAGCTCTTTACATGGATTACCCATTAATCTTCACAGCAAATTATTATTATATCAACTCCCATTTTGCAGATAAGAAAGCTGGGACATAGAGTGATTTGTCCAAGGTTGCATATGTATGAAGTGATAGAGTTGTTCAGAGTTGCAGAACAGTGAAGTAGGATGAAAACTTAGAAGGAAAAAGACTTCCAAGTTTGACTAAAACAGTTGGAGGTTATTGTTGACAGTGTTGTTCAGTGGTATTGAGTGAAAATAACTTAACATTTATTGAGCATTTTCTATGTAACAAGCTCTGTTCTAAGTTCATTAAATCTTCACAGTGTTTCTCAAAATGCATATTATTATCCCCATTTTATAAATGAGGAAACTGAAGAACAGAGCAGTTAAGTTACTTAACCTTGTTAAGAGGCAGATTTAGGATTTAACCTAGGCAGACTGGCTTTGGAACCCATCCTTTTAACCAGGGGTGCGCAAACTACTACCAGTGGGCCAAATCTGGCCTGCTGCCTGTTTCTGTAAATAAAGTTTTATCGGAAACAACTACTCTTATTTGTTTATGTTTGGCTACTTTATACAGAGTTGAATAGTTGCAACAGATTGTATAGCCTGAAAAGTCTAAAATATTCACTATCTTGCCCTTTACAGAAAATGTTTTCCAACCCCTGCTAACCATTAAACTGGATGAAAAGCCAAATCCTGGTGAATTGTCATTATCTATTTATAAAGTTTTAGTAGTAAAGAAATGCTGAATTAGATAGGATGGTAGCTTTAAGAAGAAATATGGTAAATTTAATTTTTTTCCTGTAGAAAAGATTTGGGTATGTTGTTAGTAGCACAAGAAAAGTCAGTTAGTAGGAGATAGTGAAGTTATGAGGGAGGAGTAATGGTGGTAAGGGTTTTGGAGAATGCAGGAGAGAATGGGAAGATTTATTATTGGAAAGGAGCCAAAGACTTTTCTTTGAAACACTGGACAGGAGCAAAAAAATGAAAGGATATTAGAAGTATAGAGCTGTTTTGAAGTAGAGGCAAGGGCCGTAATAGGAATTTTCATTAGATGGCTGTAACCTCATTTGAGTAGGGATGAAGATAACGATTGAAGATGGTTCAAATAATTGTCTTTTTGCTACTTAGAATTATTTCACTACTTACAGTTATCTCACAGTCACGTTTAGCGCTTTGAAAAATACATTTATAGGAAAAGAAGAATAATTATAGAATTTTGCAAAGTGTTATAAAGTATTTTTTTCTTTAAAGTCTAACAGGTTAAAGTTGGGAAATAAGAGTAGGCTTTACATTTTTGCTGGTATTACATTATAAATTACATTTAAAGTCTACTTTCAAGTGCAGTTTTAAAAACAGCATTATTGAGGTATAATTGACTTAAAATAAACTGCACATATTTAAATTAAGGGTACAGTTTGATCAATTTTGATATGCATACTCTTGTGAAACCATCACAATCCAGGTAATGCATGTCCCTTTGTCATCCCTCCCTTCTGTGCCTCTCTGCCACCGCCTTCGCCAATATTTATATGTTGTGTTTTCATTTTCATTGTATTCAAAATACTTTCTAATTTCCCTTTTTCTTCTTTGATCCATGGTTTATTTAGAAGTGTGTTAGTTTTCTAATATTTGAGGATTCTTCCAGAGATTTTTATAATTTAATTCCATCTAGTCACAGAACATACTTTACCTGACTTGAATCCTTTTAAACCCATTGAGACTTGTTTTATGGCCCATAGTATGGTCCATCTTGGTAAATATTCAGTGTGTGTTTGAAAAGAACATGTATTTTGCTGTCATTGGGTAGAGTGTTCTTTAAATGTCGGTCTTGTCAAGGTGGCTGATAGTATTGTTGAAGGCTTTCACATCCTTTACTGATTTTCTGTCTACATGTTCTGTCAATTGTTGAGAGAGGGTTTTTGAAATCTCTGGCTGTAGTTGTGAATTTGTCATTTCAGTTCTATTAGTTTTTGCTTCATGCATTTTGAAGTTGTTTATTAGGTGCATAAATGTATAAGATTGTGTCCTCCTGATGAATTGAATCCATCATTATAAAATGACCTTCTTTATCTCTGGTAGTTTCCTTTGCTTAGAAACCTTTGTGTGTTATTACGCAGTGGGCTTGGGGCAGTTGTAGAGCTCACCATGTTTGTTTCTTGTCTGTTAGGATTTTTGTTCTGTGTTGCCTGATAGCTAATGTCATGAAAACTGCTGTGTCGTATATTTTGTACAGATTTCTTTTAGTTGTTTCAGACATATAAGCCTGTTTTTCCATCTTGACCAGAGCAGAAATCAAAAAATATTTTAAAAATTATTTATGGCGGTTCTTAAGTTTTTCTTCTTGTTTGTATCAGGAATATTTGGAAGAATCTGATGAAAGGTATGGACCTTACCCCCTCATATCTACAAAGGCAGTTTTTAAGTTTTTCTTCTTGTTTGTATCAGGGATATTTAGAACAATCTGATTAAAGGTGTGGACCTTACCCCCTCATATCTACAAAGGCGTGTAAAATCTTGGTTGTAATTTCATGAGGCTTCCAGGCTTAAGGTTTAATTCATCCCTGCTTAGGAATCCTGGCTTTCCAGAAACATTTTCAACCCTAGTTGCACATCAGAATCACCTGGGAGAGCTTTTGAACGAATATATGTGCTTCACCAGGCCTCTGAAATCTGAATCTTTGGTGGTGGGACTCAGACTTTGTTTCTAAAGCTGCATAAGTAATTCTGATGTGCAGGCAAGCTTAAGAACAACTATGTTTTAAAACAAAGGATAGCTTCCTCTCCACTTGGTTTCTCTCCTTCCAGTTATTGGCAAGGATCCTAGGGAGGGTGGGTTACAGGGAGCCGGTGGCTCCTTAAACTCAATCTGAGTAGAATGAGTTACTTTAAAAAATTTACCTATTCAACCCTCAGATTTTGTCTCTGTAGGTTGTATCTGGGCTTTTAAGAAAGGTGCATACAGATGAAGTTGTGATAAGAAACCTTTTTCAGTTATGTTTCATAATTTTAACAAAATGCAAAATGTTCGACTGTCCCTGTGATAAACAGACAGCTATGTATCAATTAAAATGAACCTCAGAGCCCAAGACCCTATAAGAAATAAGGGTATAAATAAATAGGAATTTAAAATTTTTAAAGCTTTGTGTGTTTTTAATTGGTATGCTTTGTATATAGGTTTTATGCTATGTCAAATGTATATGTGATTTCAAATATTGGTAATTTGTAGTGGAAAATGTACTTCATACTGACTTAAGTGACTTAAACAGTGCATTTAGCTGTTTTTAAAAAATGCCGTGAAGCAATAAGCAAGAGAAAAAAATACGGAGCACTCTTAATGAGAGAAGGCTGGTGTAACATGGACTGCGTGACTCAAGATCAATTGATTTCACATTGAGTCACTTTTTAGATGTGTGAAATTATGTAATGTGTGGAGCAGTCAGGTTGGAATGCTGGCTACTTTTATGCAAGGTGATTCTTTTGTATGATTTCTTTAATGAAGAACTTGAACATCATATTTATTTTGTGTATTAGGCTTTTCAGTTTCTGAATCTTCTAATGCTTCTAGTAGTAATGATGGATTTTTAAGGGATTAAATGACTTTGTATAAAACTAGTTTAAAGTATTTTCTCCTCATTAATTGTAACCAACTTTTCCCTAAAGCTGTGAACTTCACAGAAGTAAATGAAGAAAACAAAAATGATCTCTTCAGAGAAGTGTTTTCTTCCATTGAAACCTTGGCCTTTACCTTTGGAAATATGTAAGTAGAGGACTGTCATTTAAAGAAATTAGGGCCTAGATGTCTCATTGAGAGTATGTCACAATAATTCAGTACATACATGCAAAGTAAAGTATTAACTAGCATGAAATGTTATCACAACTTCAGAAAAGCTTTCTGTGTTGCTTTACTGGTGTATTTGGAGGTGTTTATAGCTGTTTAGAAGCAACATCCATTTGCAAGTGACTATGTGGTTTATGTGGATAGATTCCTAGCAGTTTATTTCTAAGGTTCTTGCTTTTAAAAAATTTAACCTAGATGACATGTTGAATGTAAAGCTTGTGACAGAGCAATGTCATGACTTGTTTATTTCCATTTCTTTTTTTTTTAAATTCCCCTGGATAGCCTGACAAACTTCCTCATGGGAGATGTAGGCAATGATTCATTATTGCGACTGCCTGTTTCCCGGGAAAGTAAGGTAGGCCAAGTTTGTATGAAAGCAAAGATTTTAATGTTTTTAACTTAATATTTTAATAATATCCTAATCTTAATCTCAGCATTAGTCTTTGATAGTTGTTTAGTTTAGCAAAAAAAAACAGCTCGGTTCATTTTAAATATGATAAATTATGGTCAGTTTCTGGACCAAAAATTTAATTGTACTTTTTTTTTTTTTTTTTTTTTTTAATTTTTTTTTTTTTTTTTAATTGTACTTTTGAAGTGGAACCATCATTTAAAAAAAAAACGTAGCTGGTAATTTTATAGTGTCTTACGTAATGAACCTATATGTCTATGGTCCAAAATTTTAGTAAGTAATTCATAGCTGTTTTTCCTTCCTGACATTGTCGCAGATTTTAGGACTGGTAGAAAAATGATGCAAGAAGTAAAGAGGGTGTTAATCTTTTCACACATCCTACAGTTTGTTTGTTACCATGAAACACTTATTAACAGAACTGAAGGTCTGAATTCTCCCTGAGAGCATCCTTATAAGTATGTTAGAGAATTGGGGTTCTGATTCCTAACTGGAAGAAAAATTGCTATGAAATAAAAGAGCATTAGGAATGTATGTAGAATATTGCTTTAAAGATTTATACTAATTGTAGTAGTAATACTTTCATTTTACTAAAATGTTTTCACCAAATGCAAGATACTTAAACAAACTGCATTAGGGACATACGTTGATCATTTCCTGTTAAGGATTTCCGGAAAGGATTGGAATCCAAAAGGATTTCAACAAATATTTGGAAATGTACCAAGTACCTGTTATTATATCAAAATAATATAAAAACTACAGATCTTTCTTAAATAATACAAAATATGAATGACTATTTAAGGCATTTGTTACATGTACTACAGTCCTTAGAAAACAATTGTGACTACTTCTGAAGTCATCCATTTGGTGACTGAAGGACTAAAGGAGGATAGTGTAGAAACCATATCAGAATGATGAAGAATTTTAAGATCTTTAAATATTTTGCTGTTATTTATGATTTTTCCTCAGTTTCATATTTTCAAGCTTGCTGCTAATTTAGAAGGTGTAAGAAAACATTATATCTGTGTAAAAGGGGTCTAAACAATTTAAACTTTAGGTGTAAATCATATCTCCTATGCGTGTACTTCTGTTGTGCACATGTATACTAATTCTTAATAGGATAATACTTTTTCCTTTTTGCAGTTTCTAATTTACCCTAGAAATTGAAATCTAAAAATCCATGATGATATACTACTAATAAAATTACTTCGTTCGATGAAGAGTTTTGAAAAATACCTTTTAAAATAATAGTTGCCATTTATTTGAGTGCTTAGTAGATAACCATGCACTGTGCTAAACCTATATCATCTTAATCCTTAAAATAGTCTTATGAAGTAATGTTCTTATCCTTATTTTATAGAAGGGCAAACCAAAGTTAAACGAGTATAAATACATGGCTCAGTGTTATACAGCTACTAAGTGATAGAGCTTGACTTCAAACCCAGGTTTTACTTGATTCCTGTTGCATTGAATTCCTTCATACTCCGTATTGCCCAACTAAATATAAACTCTCACAATTTCGGTAGGTAACCTTTTCCTGCACTGTCCAATAAGGTAGCCACTTGTCGCATGTAATTCATTAAATTAAAATTTTAATTCTCATTTAAGTTAGCCACTTTTCAAATGCTCATATAGCTACATGTAGCTATTAGCTACCTTACTGGACAGTGCAGATATAGAACATTTCCATCATCATAGAAAGTTCTGCACTAAGCTGTCCAATGGACCTTCAGAGACAGCTTATCATATAATGCAATGGTAAAAGATGGCTGAAAGAGAGAGGTCTTTGTCTTCTATTTAGATAGCAGTCTATTTAGATTGCTTCTATAACTTGCTGACTAATATTTTTGAGATCTGCAGAATTTAAAGTTTTGAATGGATTCATTAATGTTAACTAATGCTGTTAGTAAACAATGAGGTTATTCATTCTTGGACCTTGAGAACTGCTGTTGTAAAAAACTATATAATTCCTATTAAATGTTCTGGCATTTAAACAGATTTCTCAGGTCCTTTGAGTTCTAAATGCTTGAAATTCTTTAGTAGGAATTATGTCAGAGTAACAAATTAGAGTGAAAAAATTTTGAAGCAAAGTTCTGTTATCTTCTGCTCTAATCTTAAATTTGTTTTCTTCCATGTTTTAAGTCTTTTGAAAATGTTTCTGTGGAATCAGTGGACTCATCCAGTGAAAAAGGTAATGCTTGAGGTACTTAAAACTTTAGTCAAACTTTTTACAGTTACTTCTGATAAATGTTTTGGATTACTTAATCTCTCCTTGCTTAGTAACCTAAAGTATTCATTTCAGACATAAAATGAATGATGTGTGAAGTTTTACATATAAAACTTAAGGAAAAAAACCTGCTAGAGTAGATAGATAATGTCATGATAGAGACTGATCAAGAATTATATAGGGCTTGTAACTTGATGAATAATAGAAATACATATTTATTAAAAAATATAATTTAAAGCTATTTTCAGTTTAAACTGTGACCCTTTAATTATGAATTTGTCACATATTTTTTAACCAGTTTTCATTGAAGAACATCTTAGGATATGAATGCTTCTTTGTTTAGAGTTATGAGCTCATATTTAATGTATACTTACCTTGATATTTTTATTTTCAGGAAGTTTTTCTCCTATAGAATTAGACAGCATGCTGTTAAAGAACACTAACTCTATAGAATTGGCTTTGTCATATGCTAAAACATGGTTAAAATATACCAAGAACATAGTTTCATGGGTTGAAAAGAAGCTGAGCTTGGGTGAGTTGCCCTTTAGGGCATCTGATTAACTTTGGAACGTAAGAACTGAATTGTTTGTGATTCATGTTCTACAGACTATAAATAATATGATTCCAAATTAGTAGCTCTTTCATTGTAGTGCATAAAATCATTGCCCATTTTTCTCTTATTAAAATAGGAAAGACTCTTCTTACAGTAAATATACTTATTGAACATTGATGTGGACCAACCACTAGATCTGGGGGCACCAAGACAGATAGTATACTGTCTTTGCCTTTAAAGAAGTCATACTCTAGTGGGTGAAAAGAAATGCAATCAGATAATATGGTTAAAGGAGACAAAAACAACAGTAGCTGTTGGATCAGAAGGCAGTGGGAACATATAAGGAACATCTTAATAGCTAATATTTTCCCAGTGTTTTACAGTTGACAAAATGCTTTCAACATCCATTATCTCATTTAATCCTTACCAAAACCCTGGGAAGTAGGCAAGACAAGATTATTATCCCCATTTTACAGTGGAGGCAAATGAGATGGGTTTTGCCTAAGGTCAGCAGATTTGCCTAAGATCATATAGTATAGGGTATGTATAGAATTTACCCAAAGCCTATGCTCTTTCTACTACATTATTTGCTTTTAATAGGGAATGCCCATCAGATTCACCTGAATAGCCTTAGAAATAGATAATACACAGGCCTAGGTCCCATTCCCCCAGAGAAGTGAGATCTAATCAAGTGCGTTTCGAAAGTTTCCCAGTTGGTTTTGCTGAGTACTACCAATTAAGAATCATAACTTCATATCATGTTGCAGATTAGTATTTGTGATCACTTTTTAATTGGGGGATTACAAATAATTTTAGAGTATGGAGGGGGGAAAAATAAGTTGAATTTACCTTCTGATGCCTTCTTTGACCTTTTCAGAATTGGAGTCCACTAGAAATATTGTCAAGTTGGCAGAGGCAACTAGAACTAACATTGGACTACAGGTAAGTGGTCAGTGAACTACTAGGGTCCTCTGTCAAGAGATTACTCAGATGAGCGCCTTGCAAAATCAGATTAAATTTTGTACTTAACATAGGAAAGAACTTACACGCTAAATAACCTTTTTACTGACAAAATAAAATCTTTTTAAACTTATAAGGATACCCATTATGAAGAAACTAGGAAATCCACAGTTTTATATGAATGTTGATTAACTTGTTAGCTACTAATTTTGCTAACGAGGTTTAGAATAACTTCGTTAATTTTCTTCAGTATTTTTCTCATATGGTCATATTTATGAATAGTCATTTTTCTGAAAAAAATCTAAGCTTAAAAATTTCTCTTTTTGAAGAAGTTTAGTGGGGGTGGGGAGGATCTAGAACTCTAGTACATTTCTATTGGAAAATTTACTTTTCAATTTTAAATTCTAGGAGTTTATGCCACTGCAGTCTTTATTTACCAATGCTCTTCTTAATGATATAGAGAGCAGTCACCTTTTACAACAAACAATTGCAGCTCTCCAAGCCAACAAATTTGTGCAGGTAAAAATTTATAAATACAATGTACTTTAAAAAAAAAACAACAGCAGTATGCCTTTAGAAAACAGCTTTTTTCTCTCTTTCTTTTTAAAAAAATACCCTTGCCAGCCTCTACTTGGGAGGAAAAATGAAATGGAAAAACAAAGGAAAGAAATAAAAGAACTTTGGAAACAGGAACAAAATAAAATGGTTAGTATTATAGTAGAGTTTCATCTATTTGTGAATATCTAAAAATCATCTGCAGTCTATAAGCATCTACCCTGGGAAGATGCATATCTTACTCTATAGATTATCTAAAATGCAGTCTTAACTATCTTGCTGAATATGCTAAAGAAACTTGTACATTAGGATTTTTCTTATTCTTTATTTAATACTCTTCTTTTTCTGTGTAGCTTGAAACAGAGACTGCTCTTAAAAAGGCAAAATTGTTGTGCATGCAACGTCAAGATGAATATGAAAAAGCAAAATCTTCCATGTTTCGTGCAGAAGAGGAACATCTGTGCTCAAGTGGTGGATTAGTAAAAAATCTCAACAGGCAGCTAGAAAAAAAGCGAAGACTGGAAGAAGAGGTGCTTCAAAAAGTAATCATCTTTTTTGTTATTTGTTATTATTGAATTAGCACTAATCTGCTAAGGCTTTGGTTCTCAAACTTTAACCCGCATCAGGACCACCTGGAAGGCTTGTTAAAACAGACTGCTGGGCCCCATCCCCAGAGTTTCTGATTCAGCAGGTCTAGGGTTGGCCCCAGACAACCTGCATTTCTAAGTGCCCATGTGCTGCTGCCGCCGGGGATCCACACTTTGAGAACCACTATGCTAAGAGATTTTTGCTTATCTTTTGAATTTTGGGGGTTGTTTGTGAAAGATATATCTTAATATTTTTTACTTGATTGTTCAGAAAGTTCACCATTTAGGCAACTGTGTGTATATGCGTACTTATTCTAATACCTGGTAGCAAGACTAGGCTGAAGCTTTGTATTATTTATGAAATATAATTGATAAATTCTGTAAGAAGATTATATAGGAAATGGTAAATATAAATAGAAAAGGCTATTAAATAGAAGTGGATGTTGATTTTATAGACAAACAGGGTACTAATTGTAAATCATACTTGACTATTGATAAAAGACAAGTGTCCTTGAATTGCTGACCAAAACAGAATATTTCTTTTTAGAAATATTCTACTTAAAATATAGAATATTTCAGAACTTTCATGCATAAGCCTTTTCAATTATTTAAATCGAGCCGTACTAGAGTAAGCATTTGTTTTAAAATATAGATTCAGTGAACCAGTGTCACTTTTTTCTCTGATACTCCTGAAGGTAGAAGAAGCAAATGAACTCTACAAAGTTTGTGTGACAAATGTTGAAGAAAGACGAAATGATCTAGAAAATACCAAAAGAGAAATTTTAACACAACTCCGGAAACTCGTTTTCCAGTGTGATCTTACCCTTAAAGCTGTAAGTAATTTCTTCAGTATTTTAAAGAGGAAAAAATAATCTGTATATCAGAAGAAGGGAGAGGAATGCTTGATGAGTCATGATTCTTACGGGATTTAATTTCTGAGATTAATGGAAAGTTTAGACTTTAAAAGTCGACTCTCAGTTTTTAATACTGGTACGTGGTTTGAGTTTCATTTTTTTTATCTGGCTCTCCACTCCATGGATTGATGATTTGTTCTGTTAAAACTGAAGTCTGAGAGTTTGAAATTGCCTCTATGCCACTGTCTTTCTTGGCTTGGTTGACAAAATGGATTTAATCCCTGGAACTTCTATAAGCAGTATGAGATCTTTCTTCAAAATTTGAGTAAACTAATAAATATTGAAATTGAACCCAATGGTTTATTTGAAGACGAAGCATCCTGTTCTCAAGTGTTTTCATTTGCCTCTTTACCATGGTTTTTATTTTTAAAAGTATGTGCAAAATACAGTCAGCCCTCTGTATCCACGGGTTCTACATCAGTGGATTCAAGCAACCATGGATTGAGAATATTTAGGGAGAACAATTTTCCAGAAACTTCCAAACAGCAAAACTTGAATTTGTCCTGCGCTGGTAACTATTTACATAGCATTTACATTGTATTTACAGCTATTTACATAGCAGTTACATTGCATTAGGTATTATAAATAACCTAGAGATGACTTAAAGTATGCAGGAGTTTGTGCATAATATATATGCAAATGCTATGCTATTTTATATAAGGGGCTTGCACATCCGTGGATTTTGGTATTCATGGGTGGTCCTGGAAACAATTCCCCTCAGATACTGAGGAATGACTGTACGTTTTCTCCGTGTACATTTCACGAGTTTTAACACGTATATAAATTTGTGTAACCACTGCTGTCACAGTCAGGATTCAGAACAATTCCATCACTCCAAAAAACTTTCCTCATGCTGACCCTTTGTAGTCAAACTCTCCACCCATCCCTTATCCCTGGCAAGTATTGATCTGTTCTCCATCTCTGTAGTTTGGTCTTTTCCACAATGCCATATAAATGCAATCATAGTATGTATCTTTTAGAGATTGGCTTCTTTACTCAGCATAATGCTTTTGAGATTCATCAATGTTATGCATGTATCAATAGTTCATTTCGTTTTATTGCTGAGTTGTAGTCCACTATATGAATGTACCACAGTGTTTATCCATTCACCTGTTGGACAATTGCATTGTTTCCAGTTTGGGGTGATTAGGAATAGAGCTACTATGAATACTTATTTACAGTTTTTTGTGTGACTATAAGTTTTCACATTTCTGGGGTGAATACCTAGGAGTGAGATTAATGGGTGGTATGGTAAACGTCTGTTTAACTTTATAAGCAATTGCCAAACTGTTTTCCAGAGTAGCCATAACATTTTTCATTCTAACCAGCAATGTGTGAGAGTTCCAGTTGTTCTGCATCCTTGACAACACTTGTCAGTTGTTGTTTTTATATTTCGCTGTTCTTAGGTAGTGGTTTTAATTTGTGTTTTTTAGAATGTCTTAATGATATTGAGCGTCTTTTAAGGGGCTTGTTTGCAATCTGTGTTTTGCCTGTTCTTTTGGATTGAGTTGTTTGTTTTCTTATTGTTGAGCTGGCATATATTGTCTTCCAGTCTGAAGCATATCTTTATTCTTTCAGCAATGTCTTTCAGGGAGCAGAAAGTTTTAAGAAATTAAGTCTAACTTAATTTCTTCCTTTATGGGTCATGCTTTTGGTATTATATCTAAGAGTGCTTCATCTAACCCAAGATCGCAGGGACTTCTATGTTTTCTACTAAAACTTTTATAGTTTGACATTGAGAAATGATCCATTTTAAGTTAATTTTTTAAGAAGGTGTGAAGTATAGGTTGAAATTCATTTTTTGCATATGGATGTTGTATTAAAATTATACCCACGGGACTTTAATTTATAGAGGTGACTGAATGTTGACATGGAGAGGTCAATGTCATTGAAAAATGAATTACTTAGATTTCCTGAGAGAAGGGAACACACTATGCCACAAAGGGCCATAAAGGTACCAGGTTTGGTGAAGCAGAAGCAGGAGTGAGGGGAGAGTTGAGTATAAAGCCTTTATTGGGGTTTCCCCTTTCTGGGGAAAGGCAAGGTAGGACAGGATAAGCAATAAAGGATTGGTTCGTTTGTGTAATTTCAGTGGGCTTTAGGGAATAGGGATGGCCTGCAATTGCTTGGTACCTGGCCCTGGGATGAGTTAGGGTAAGGGGAAATATTGGCTTGGTGTGTGAGAGTTAGATAGAGATGGTTGGAGTTGCATATGAAAGACATGCATGTTCCCCGGCTAAGAATTGGCTAGCATTGGGAGGAGCAGTCTCTCCCCAGCCAGCAAGCTTTGTAAGATATTAAAACATCATAAAATACGGAAAATTAAAAAAAAACGTGATTAATACAGATGTCCACTTGTTCCAGTACTGTTTGTTGAAGACACTGTGCCATCGCCATTGAATTGCCTTTGCATCTTTGTCAAAAATCAATTGACCATGTTTTTGTAGTTCAATATCTAGTTTCTCTATTTTGTTCCGTGGATATATATATATATGTGTCTATTGTTTTGTCAGAACACTACTAGGTTGATTACTGGTGTTGTCTAGCAAGTCTTAAAATCAGGTACTTTGAGTCTTCCAACTTTATTCTTTTCAGAATCATTTTGAGTGTTTCAGATCCTTTGACTTTCATAAAAATGTTAGAATCAGCTTGTCTGTATCTACAAAAAAATCTTGCTAACATTTTGATTGGAATTGTGTTCAATCTTAATCAGATTAGGGAGAATTGACTATATACATAGCATCTTAACTATGAGTTTCCAATCCATGAACACAGTATGTGTCTCCCATTTATTTAGGTAAATGATAGTTTTAATCAGCATTTTGTAGTTTTTAACATGTAAGTCTTTCCCATGTTATATTAGATTTAAGCTTATGTATGTAAGTGTTTATTTGGGGGTCTGTTGTGAATGTGATTGATATAAATAAATACATACATGATTTATGTGTACATGTGTATATGTATCTATGCATACATACATACACACTTATTTAATTTCAAATTCACTTATTCATTGTTAGTGTTGAGAAATACAAATGATTTTTGTATGTTGATTTTGTATCTTGCAACCTTGCTATAAACTCACTTATTAGTTCTAGGAATGTTTTTTGCAGAATCATTGGGGTTTTCCCTGTCTGCAAAGAGGGACAGTTTTCTTTCTTTCTTTCAAACTATTCCTTTTTTTCTTTTTTCTTATTGCACTGGCTGGGACTTAACAGTTCATTGTTGAATAGGAGTGTGAGAAAAGACATCTTTGCCTTATTCTTGATCTTAGGAAGAAAACAGTCTCTCACCATTAAACATGATGATAGCTGTAAGTTTTTTTAAAGATACCTTTTATCATGTTAAAGAATTTCCCCTTTTTCTGGTTTGCTGAGAATTTATCATGAAGATCTTGGATCTTATCAAATGAGGGTTTTTTTGCATCATTTGACTGATGTGATAATATAATTTTTCTTCAGTCTCTTAATAAGATGGATTACATTTGATATTTGAGTGTTCATCTAGCCTTGCGTTCTTGGGATAAGCTGCTCTTGGTTATGATGCATTGTTCCTTTTCTATATTGCTGGATTCAATTTGCTAATATTTTGTTGAGTATTTTTTTTTCTTCTCTGTTAATGAAAGATACTGGCATTATGTTTTTGTTTAGTTTAGTTTTTTTCTTATACTACCTTTGTCTGGTTTTGGAGTCAGGGTAATTTTGGCCTCATAAAATAAGTTGGGAAATGCTCCTTCCTATTCTATTTTCTGGAAGAGATTGTGTAGAATTGGTGTTATTTCTTTAAATGTTTGGTGGCATTCCCTGGTGAAAGCATCTGGGCTTGGAGTTTTCATTTTTGGAAGATCTTTCACTATGTATTCAATTTCTTTTGATATAAGCCTATTTGAGTTAGTTATTTTTTTTAGGTGAATTTTGGTATTTTGTGGAATTAGGTCCCTCCCTTTCATCTAAGTTGTTGTATTTATGTGTGTAGAGTTGTTCATAACTCTTAATCCTTTCAGTGCCTCAGTGGGCTGTAGTGATATCCTTTCTTTCATTCCTGACTTTGGTAATTTGTGCCTTCTCCTTCACTTCCTCTCTCTCTGGTTAGTCTGGCTACAAGTTTATAAATTTCATCGATCTTTTCTGAGAAACAGCTTTAGATTTCATTGGTTTTTCTCTAGTTGTCTTTGTAAATTTTTATTTCTGCATTTTATTGTTTCTGTTTGCTTTGTGTTTATTTTGCTATTCTTTTTAGTTTCTTAAAGGTAGAAGCTTAGGTTTCATCAAGACCTCTGCCTGTTTAATACAAATATTTAATGATTTAAATTTCCCTCTAAGCACTACTTATCTACATCCCACAAATTTTGAATTTGTACTTCCCATTTTTATACAGTTCAAAATATTTTCTAATTTCCCTTGAAACTTCATATTTTACCTGTGGATATTGTAGAAGCTTGTTATTTAATTTCTAATTATTTGAGGATTTTCTGGATATCTTCCTGATATTGATTTCTAGTTTAATTCTGTTATGGTGAAAGAAATACTTTGTATGATTTTAATTCTCTTAAATTTGTTATGGTTTGCTTTATGACCCAGGATACGGTCTATCTTGGTGCTTGTTCCATGTGTGTGCACTTGAAAGAATGTGTGTTCTACTGTTGTTGGCTGGAGTATTCTGTAAATGTCAATTAGTTCCTTTTGGTTTATGGTGTTATTTATTTATATCCTTGATGATTTACTTTTTATTTATGTCAATTATTGAGGAAGGAGTTTCGAAGTTTTCAATATACTGTACATTTTTAATTCTATCAGTTTTTGCTTTATATATTTTGAATCTCTCAGTTGCTTATATATTAATGATTGTTATATATTCTCAGTGAATTGATCCTTTTATCTTTATGAAATGTCTCTTTTTATCCTGGTAATTTTCCTTGCCTTTTAGTCTACATTATTTAATATTGATAGAAGTATTTAAGTTTTCTTTTTATTATTTTTAGTATGGTATATCTTTTTCCATTTGTTTACTTTTAATCACTATATTTTAAATGAAGTTCTTATATAGCATATTTTTCAATGTTGACTTTTTAAAAATCTATTTTGATGATCTCTATCTTTTAAGTGAAATGTTTAGACCATTTATGTTTAATGTAAATATATGTTAAGATTTAGGCCTACTATTTTTTATTTGTTTTCTATTTGTGCCTTATGTTTCCCTTCATCTGTTTCACTTTTGCTGCCTTATTTTGTATAAATTGATAATTTTTTAGAATTACATTTTAATTCATCTATTTATCTATTAAAGATTTAATCTGTTTTATTTATATATTAGAATTATATTTTAATTTATCTAAAAGGATTATCTAAATTTTATCTCTTGTATACATTTTAATTTATCTATTGGGTCTTTGATTATATCTGTTTGTATAGTGTTTTTTGTTTAAATGGTTGCACTGGATATATATATATATATATATATATATATATATATATGTATATATATATATGAACTTTTCAGTCAACTTAGAACTAATATTTTACCAAGTTCAAGTGGAATATAAAAACTATACCACCATATAAGTTCCTTTACTCATTTTGGGTTGTGCTTGATATATGTATATTACATCTATGTACACTGAAAACCTCACCAGACAATCTTATAATTTTTGTTTTCAAAAGTCTCATATTTTAGAGAAGAAAAATAGTCTTTACATTTACCCAGATATTTACCATTTTTGTTATTATTCTTTCACTCCAAAGTTCCATCTTCTCTGTGGTATTATTTCTCTTTTGTCTAAAGAACTTCCTTTCCCTTCTTTTATAGTTGGTCTTCTGGTGATGAATGCTCTTGGTTGTCTTTCATCTGAGAATGTCTTTACTTCTTCTTCATTCCAGAAGGATATTTTCACTGGTTATAGAATTCGGTTCTTTTCTTTCAACACTTTAAAAATGTTATTCTACTGCCTTCTGGCATCCATAGTTTCTAATGAGAAATCTATAGTCATTTGAATCAGCGTTCCCCTATGTGGCATGCATTGTTTTTTGTTTTGCTTTGGTTTGGTTTTTGGCTGCTTGCAAAAATTTTTCTTTATCTTTGGGTTTCAACAGTTTGATTACAATGTATTTGGGTGTGGATTTTGTTGGGTTTCTCCTATTTGGGGTTCCCTGAACTTCTCGAATCTGCAAGTTTGACTTTTGCAATATTTGGGAAGTTTTTGACTATTTTTTCTTCAAATATTTTTTTATAACACGCTCCCCTCTTCCTCTAAGACTCTAAAGACTCAAATGTCAGACATTTTGTTATTATCCCACAGGAATGTGGGACCTGTTTTTTTCCCCAGTCTTTTTTTCCTCTTGTTCTACTGATCTAGCTTCAAGTTCTCTGACTCTTTCCTTTGTTATCTCCATTTTTTATACAGTCAATCCAATAAATTTTTTGTTTTGGATATTATATTTTTCAGTAGTAAAATTTCCTCTTGTTTCTTTTTTATATCTTCCAATTCTCTGCTGAGACTTCAGTCTTTCCACGTTTTAATATTGTTGGCCCTTACTTCTTGAAACCATTATAATATCTGCTTTAAAGTCTTTATCTGATAATTCAAATAGCTGAGTCATCTCAGGGTTGGTATCTGTTTATTATCTTTTCTCTTGTGAGTCACTGAGATTTTCCTGGTTCTTTGTGTGACAAGTAGTTTTGGATGATATCCTAGACATTTGCAATATTACCTTATATGACTCTGGGTTTTCTTTATAACCTATATTGAATGTTGATTCTTAAAAAGTTTTGCAGGCATTTGATCTAGCTAGGTTCACTCTTCAACTCCTAAGGGCTCCCTTCTGTGTCTTCTGGCTGGGAAACTGTAGTCAACCTAGTCTGCTGCTTTAAGAGCCAAGTAGGGGAAGGATAAAGAGAAAGAAAAAACAGGAATTTCAGACCCCTCACTCCAGACCACAGTTCATCTACTTATAGAGAATTCCCCTCTGCTTATAGAGAAGAGTTTTTAGATGTCTGTTCTGCTGCTACTGCCATCACTGCCACTGCCACAGGACTTCATCTTAGGGCTTGGGGCTTGCTTGGGTGCTGGGGCAGAAGAGAAAACAAACATACAAAAGAAACCAAAGGATTTCCCCCACTCTTTCAGTCACATTTATTTGAGTAGGAGCTGTGTACTAGCTGGGAAACACAGTAGCAGAAAAAAAATAACAGGAAGCATACCACTAATTGGTATGCCTTGGTACTACATACCTTGATTTGTAGTTTATTTCCACAGTCTACCTGCTACCATTTACTTTTCAGAGCCCTCAGATAGCTAATCCATGCATTCTGTGAGGGGTTTTTAGGAAAATTCATTGAGAGACTGTGGGAAGTGAGCTTATTCCATCTGAATCAGAAGTCTTCCTTAAAATGTTTCTGGGTGTTTAAAATTCATTTATTTATCAAATTCTGATTAATTAATATGTGGTTAATTTACAGAATCAATTTTAGTAAAATTATTTAAAAGAATTATAAAATCCCAGGATCCAAAATTCCCACGTAAATTGTTTAAGCCAATCTTTTACCTTTAACAAGTCCTTTTCACCTCAAACAGCAGCTAATGATAGCTAAGATTATGTGCTTGTCAGTGCCTTAAGCTCTTTGCCTTCATTAACTCATTTAATTTTCACAGAGTACTACTAGGTAAAAACAGTTGTTTTAAGCTCCATTTTACTGATGAGGAAACTGAAGCTTAGAAAGCCTTTCTTCTCAAAATGTATTCCTTGGACCAGTCACATTCTCATTCATTTGGGAGCCTGTGAGGAATGCAGAATCTTGGATTTCAGCCTAGACTTTTGGTATCAGAATCTGCATTTTGAACAAGATTCCCTATAATATGTATTTGTACATTAACTTTTTTGGAAACACAAGTTTAGAGAAGTTATAAATAACTTGATATCAAGGTCACCCAGCATGTAAGTTGTAAAGCTAGGATAGACCCTGGCTGAATAACTTCAGAGCCTGTGCTCCTGAATACTGTGCTGTCTTGCTGAATGATTACTTAGCCTGGATTTGAACAGCTCCAAAATTAATATGATGTTTATATTGAGCTAAAAAAAGATCTGTTTTCTTGTGGACCTTTCAAGTTGTACTGTACTGATATAATCCCTCTTCCATAAGATAGTACTTTAAATATTTAAAGGTAGTTATTACCTTCTCTCCCTGGATGTTTTTTTCCAGGCATAACACCCCCAAATCTGATTACTTTTCTTCATGTGACATGGTTTTGAGTTCTCTCATGAGCTTAATCTTGTTTGTCTACCTCCCTCTTAAAAAGTGATGCTATTTGGTGATCCAACAATTATGATTTCTTTTAATTTGATGTGATATAAACAAGAAGTTACCTAATTTTGTATATAACATCTGTATTTATTAACGCCTACTATTTATTTAAAAGAAATGTAAGACCTGCCCTCAAGGAGTTTAGCATTTATTTAGGGGGAGAGAATTAATACATCTGAAAAATTGGAGAGCAGTACATATCAGTGTATGAAGTAGACTTTGCGGTTAAAGTTCCCCGAACTTGAACAAATCCCCAAACTCCTGAAAACCACTACAGCATGTAATGTATCGAGACAGTTTATAGAAAATTTCTCTATATATATTTGTGAGCAGAATTTCTTACTAGCTGGAGTTCTTTTGAACCAGTTTAATCAGTTTTACTTATTCCATATGGCATTATTCACATGAAGATCCAAGCAGATACCAAATCCAACATTGAGTTCTTGAATATTGGTGTTTTTTCCCAGGTAAGAGCCATAATTGTCTCAGATTTCTTTATGTTTTCTTCTCCATCAAAGCAGGAGAATTGGGGGATTTTGGTGACTTATTTTGCAACACCATCTCTCAGATTGTTTTTAAAAGAATTTTATTTTCACTCTGGGATATGTTATTGTGCATATCATTGCAGAGAAAACAAAATTATTTGAGATGTAAAGATGTTAGACACAGTTATATTCACTCACTGTCTTGAGAAAGATACACAAATCAGTTTCACATCCCAGCAAAATTGTAAGTCATATCATGAACATCAAGAATTACTCCTGAATATTCAAAATTGTCTTGAATTATAAAGTATTGAAGAGTATGGGATGTAGATCATAATTACATTACTAAGTGAGAGGAAGGAGAAATTACCAAGTCAGTCACTAAAGACCTAATCAAATCAGTGGGCTTTGAAGAATGGGAAACATTAGCACAAAAGTTTTTCCTTTTGTTTTAAAGAGTATTCAAGAAAAATTTATCTTTTTAAAAATATAGGATAGAAAATAATATTGAATAAAAATTAATTTTTAGATTATTGCTAATCTATATGGGAGAATCTGTTCCCATTGATTTGATATTATGGCATATTCTGTTTCAACAACTGTCAGAGAAATGTGTGCTAATCTCTGTGCCCATGGAATAGCTAAAAATTAGATGTAGGTGACGAAAGCTGGGCATAGAGTTGGAAGTCCTATGTGCTTGAGTTAGCAGTACCAGGAAATGTACAGAATTTCAGTATGACCTTGACTGATAACACATTCTACTACTATTCATTTGGTCATTTCACCTTTATGAAGCACTTAGGACACTGTGCTACACATTGGGGGCCTAGAAGAAAAGGACCAAGTCCCTGACTCAGGAAGGGATTGGGGGACAAAAAGATCTTAGAGGCATGATGGTTTTTGAGGTACCCATGAGCCACCCCAGTTAAGATGCCCAGCAAGTCCTGTAAAATCTACCCCATGGGGACCTCAATCTTTAGCACTTCTGTTAGGTGAGGGAGAAGGCTGAATCATTTAGGGAAAAGAGATTTTAAGATTGGGCTTCCAGTATATATTATTGCTTAAGTCTTTATTATTAATAAGTACCCAGAGACAAACATTCAGCGGATGAGCGATTATGCCAGTATATTCATTTGGCTTTTTAAATTATTGGTGTTTCTAACTAGATTCGTAGAGCTTATTAAAAAGTATTAAAAATGAACATATAGGGGCTTCCCTCAAAAAAAAAAAAAAAAAAAAAAAAAAAATGAACATATAGTTAGTTACCTTTACTCAAGAAAGTATAAGTTCAGTTTACCATTAACTGGAGAATTCCCTGATTGTAGCTAA
Source organism: Neophocaena asiaeorientalis asiaeorientalis (assembly GCF_003031525.2). NCBI lineage: Eukaryota > Metazoa > Chordata > Mammalia > Artiodactyla > Phocoenidae > Neophocaena > Neophocaena asiaeorientalis. Next base: position 651,559 of record NW_020173758.1, on the reverse strand, counting down.
TTGCTGGACTTAAACTTTACCATCCACAGTTTGAATTTCCTATGTTCCTTGAAAGAGGGCACAAACAAGCTATTCATTTATGTGCACTTTTCAAATACTATTTATGCTGACTCTTAGTTATCCTTGGAGAATGCCTGTCTATCTTGGAAAGGACTTAGAGGCTAATCAGAAGTTCAACATATCATCTGGTATAATCAAGAGAGATGAAAGAGGAAACATGGCAGTCTTTGAAATAACATTAAGCCAATTGAAATTTGGCATTCATTCACATTTCCCACACAGGAGCCGGAGTGGCATTTAGAAAAATAAATCAGATCATGTTATAGCTCTTAACACCCTTTTAAAACCTTCCACTGGCTTCCTTCAGTTGTACTTAAATCCAGACCCCTTACCTTGGTTTAGATTACATCTTCCCCTTCTGGCTTGATCTCAAACTGAAATGCCACACTGACCTTTCATCTGTTTCTTGAGCATGACAAGTTCTTTCTTACTTTTGCCCTAGGATCTTTGCACTACCTCTTCCATTTGTCTGGATTGGTCTTCTCCCTGAAACTTCACACTGGCTCTTTCTTATATCAGGTCTCAGTTCAGATGTTACCTCTTCAGAGAGTCCTTCACCAAACTGTCATGTCAAAAGTACCTTTTTGCAAGCATATACCTGGTCATATCCCATTAACCTGACAATATTATATCGTATTTGTAGCAGTTTTCAGTACCAGAAATTATCTTATTTACTTAGTTTGTTCTCTCTCTCCAACACCACCCTCACGAAAATGCAGACTCTTATGAGGGCTGGGATCTCATCTGTTTATTTGCTGTAGTATACCCAAAGCCTGGTTTCTGTGAACATGAGAGTAGTTAATTCATGTACAGCTCTCCGAATGGATCTGGCATATTGTAAGCACGCTCCAGCTGCTATTGTTGTTGTTACTATAAGTGGCAGTAGTGACAGTATATTTAGGCATTTGTAGAAACTCAGTGGAATACTGTATTTTGAAGAGACTCAGGATAGTACCTAATTATAAAAACTGAGCGCTGTAGGACACATCATAAGTATAAAGCATTTCTATTTATAAAGGATTGAAGAAGTGAAAGTCAAAATAACAGTGTTCTGATTGGAATATTTTTCCCCATGTTTTTCAGTTTAGAAAGTTGTGGTCAGACCATCAGTACAGAGCTGGGGATCCTCAAAAACATATCTGTCTCCTAAAATTGTGAACCATTAGGGACATGGGGTTGTGCTTTTAAGCGTTTCAGATTAAAGCCAGTTTTGCCAGAAATGATTGCTCTTAGGTATTGGATTAAAACTACTTTCTTTTTTTATTTTTCTGATTCGGACCTGGTACCGAGTCAGGCAACATAGTGTGCTCTCGAGGAGATTCACTGTTGAGCTCTTCCCTGTGTGGCCTTTTTCTTGGTGCTGTCACTTGAAATAAACGTGTATTTATGCAGCATTCTCTATAACATGAGTTACATTGCCTTTTGTTTCTATCTGTTCCCACAGGTAACGGTTAACCTCTTCCAGATGCAACACCTGCAGGCTGCCTCCCTCGCGAACAATTTACAGTCTCTCTGTGATGGTGCCAAACTCTATGACCCAGGCCAGGAGTACAGTGAGTTTGTCAGGGCCACGAATTCAGCTGAGGAAGAAAAAGTTGATGGGTGAGAATTAATGTTAGGTGAAATTATTTCAAGGCATAAAACCTTTACTGCTAAGTTTCCTATCTGGTGTCAGGTGATGTTTTTTTCTAACACTGGTAGAATTGACTTTAAAACCTTCTGAATTTTTAAAATATTATTTAAGATGTGACTCATTTAAGAGTAAAGTTTTCCATTTTAACACAGAGCTCGGTTCTTTGAGATTTAGAAATCCTTTGAGAATGGCAAATCATGGTCATATCAATTTCGAATGTCCACAAACTTAACAACCTACATTTTCCACACAGGTTATACCAGAAGAGTTTAACCATGATATGAATAATGGACTGTACTTTTGCTATTCTTTTCTGTGTTTCAGCTATAATAAATAGAAATGATTAATAAGTTTTATTCACAGCTCTTTTAAGAAGTTCAACAGTATAATATGGTTTGTTCCTAATATTTAGTTAATTTAATTACTCTGTTCATTAAATTAACAGATTCTCCTGAAAATAGAATAAAGTAGTCATGCTTCTGAATGATGAGTTTTATTTGGGTTTTTCTTAGGAGTGTAAATAGACAGTTAACAAATACCCCTCACACTCCTGGATATGGACCTTCCGACTCTTTAGAGGATGTTGTGCGCCTTCCTGACAACTCTAATAAGATTGAAGAGGACAGATGCTCTAACAGTGCAGACATGTCAGGTAGTGTTTCACATTAAAGACAGCACTAATTTATGAAAGATCCAATTGTTTAAATGGGATCATTAAATGAATTGCAGCTCTGGAATTTAAAAATCAGGCCTTGAATTGTAACCTTATGAGGTTTTATTCACAGTTGTGAGCACTGTGCTTGTCTTACAGTCAGTTGCTGAACACTGTTGAAGAAGTTTGACTTGTCTCATTTTAAATAATATCAGTGTTTTGAAACACTTATGAAATTTGTCTGTAGCCAAGTTTGACTTTAAATATTCTTTTCTTAAAGGTCCTTCTTTTATAAGGTCATGGACATTTGGGATGTTTAGTGATTCTGAGAGCACTGGAGGAAGCAGTGAATCTAGATCTCTGGATTCTGAATCTATAAGTCCAGGTACATAAGTATTTAAGTCTAGAGTGAAAATTCAATGACAGATTAAAATTTTCCTTTAGGGGGATATTTTTAACTACTTTCTTTTCCTTTTTTTTAAATTGACGTATGGTTGATTTACAATATTGTGTTAGTTTTAAGTGTACAGCAAAGTGATTAGGTTATACATATATTTATGTATATATATACTTTTTTGATTCCTTTCCATTATAGTTTAGTACAAAATACTGAATATAGTTCCCTGTGCCATACAGTAAATCCTTGTTGTTTATAACTATCTTATTTTTATAATGAACTGTCTCATAGAGAGGGATTTGTACATATATGTGTACAGTTTACATAAAAATAATAGAACAAACCCTTATATATTCAACACCTAGCCTAAGAAATAAAACATTATTAGTATATTAGAAGGCCTCTATATATACCTCCTTGATAACCTTGCTCTATCACCCCCCAGATGAGCCACCATCCTGAATTTTGTTAATCTTTCCCTGGCTATTTTAAATGTTTTAGTACTTATATCTAGTTGAGCTTTGCCCACTTTGGAATAGTATGCAGATGAAATCATACTATTCTTTTGTGTCTTCTTTCATGCATCTTTTTTTGGATCATATTGATATGAGAAGCTGTCTTTATTTTATACTGTATGCTGTATAGTATTCCGTTTTATGAACGTAAATGTGATTATCTGTCTTTTGGATTGTTTTGTAGTTAATCACTATAATGAACTGTACAATTAAGAACAGTTCTCGTGCCTGTGATAATTTCATTTTTTATAAATGTGCTTTAAGGTACTTTGATAGTCTCATGCTCCTTAGAGAGGCAGAATAGATGTTTTGAACTCTCCCTTAGTGACTTCAAAGAGAATAACTTGCCAGAGGTAATACAGCTAGCAAGAGAAGAAGGTGTCACTTGAACCCTTGAGATTATTACTTTCGATGTTCTTTCTCCTCCGCTTTTCTGCCAGAGACTTCTCCCAGTCTTGTTCTTCCTGGCTAAGTGTCTTTCTCCTACGCTCTTGGCACTGCGGGAGATAAGTTAGGATTTAACCTACCTCAGAGTCCAAGGCTTTGTTTTTTTGCCTGGTGTTCTACATATTACAGAAATTTTATTCATGTAAATAAAGCCCTTGAATTTAAAGTTAGAAATGACTTTCACGCCGTACTGGGGTTTATAGGCAGGTTGTCAGCAACTACTTTGAGTCCTACTTTAAAATTATTGCTGTTCAGGAACACTCTGGAGATGCAATCCTAAATATTTAACTGAATATTTGTAATTAGCTTTGTAAAAACAGAGTGGTTCTAGCTATCCCCAGAAATTAAGAGACAGTCTAGAGCCAGCTCTGAATTATTTGGAATCCTGTAAGACTTCATGTGGTAAAGACAGAAATTTGGAAACTGGTCGCATGATAAATGGGTGAAGACTGAGGGGTGCATAGCCTGGGAAAGAGGAAACCTGGGGACGTGACAGCTGTTCTCAGACATTGAAGTGTAGAAGGGTGAGAGTCAGCCTGCTTGTTTGCTCCTTTAGGGAGACATGTGACCAAGAGCTGGGATTTATAGGTGACAGGTTTCTGCTCAGCAATACAAGGAAGTCATTTTACAGTTAGAATAGTTCGAAAATCAGCATGTGGTCTCATGATTTCTTAGTCATTGGAGGACACATTCAAAACAAAAACTAGATGACCGCCTTTTAAGCATAGTTTGAAGGCAGGGGGAATCTTTTGGGAGAGATGTGGTTTAAATAATTTGTAAAGCCCTTTCTAACTCTGAACCTAAGACTGTTAAGGGCTTGAGTTAAGTGTAACCTTCCACTTAGACACAGCCCTGTGTGTAATATCAGCAGGGAGCAAATAAACCTCATTTCATTACCTGGTCAGGCTGCTTCCACCCATGCTTTGAGACACATGGCAGAGTCCTTGGCTGACAGCTTATATCCCATGCTCTGCTCCCTGCCAGGATCATTGGTCCTGGTTCCTGGTCTTCTGTCTTACTGGCAACATAAATGTGATGGTACTGTTGTATTGCTATGTTTGTAGATTTTTGTTTATTTTAGAAAGCTTTAGGTTACAGTGTAAGTATTTCTTTATCCTTTAATTCAACAAGCATTTAATGACAACTTTACCATTGTGCCAGCTATTCTGTCAGACATTAGATATAAGACTTGAATAGAAAATACTCCCTGTCCTTGAGTTTATAATCTCTAGCACTTACTATCAGAAGTTGACAGTAAGGTTCATTGGAATGTGTGATCCTCAATTTTAAATTTATTTGGAAAAGTCAGATTTGGCTCATTCCTTTTTTGTTCCCAAGAGTATCAGAATCCCCTGTGTCCAAAGTCTGTGAATGGAAGCAAATGTTTACATTGTAGCTAATATAATAGTATGACTTGCGTTATTCAAAAAATGTTGTCACTACCCGTTTCTTAAATTCTACAATGAATTTTCTTTTAGGAGACTTTCATCGAAAACTTCCACGAACTCCATCCAGTGGAACCATGTCTTCTGCAGATGATCTGGATGAAAGAGAGCCACCTTCCCCTTCAGAAGCTGGTATTACACTCACCTGAATCAAGTTTCCACTAAACCAGTTGAATCAGTAGCATTGCATGATATTAGGGAAAAAATAGTATGATTTAAAGAATTCCTTTACTGTGTATTTTTAAAAAAGGGCATTATGGTGACTTAAATGTATCCCAACAAATTATGTACAAGGATGGTTTGACAATGTATTAATCAAATGTTACAAGTAAAAATATAAGAATAAACAGCAAAACCACTGGAGCCAAAATGTATTAGCATGTTGATAAAATAGGCTAGATATTTTGGTCTTTCATAAATCTAATAGTGATGTAATTGTTCAGAGTGTTGCAATACATGAGAGACATTCTAGTCATGAGAATTTCTGTATGAGAAAAGCCTCTTCAAAAGAAATAGTGTAAGAAGCTAGGCAGGAAAAGTAAATACATGTACTTCTTGAGGGCAGGGAAAGTTGTGGATGCTGAAGGGTATAAAAGAGAAGTCATGTTAATGGCTTCATTTGAGACCTCCAGATACCTGTTCTGGTATCATTTTCTTAAATAGTATAAGAACATCTGACCTCTGGTAGGATTTTTTTTTTTGGCTGCGTTGAGTCTTTGTTGCTGCGCGTGGGCTTTCTCTAGTTGCGGCGAGCGGGGTCCGCTCCTCGTTGCGGTGCGCAGGCTTCTCACTGCGGTGGCCTCTCTTGCTGCAGAGCATGGGCTCTAGGTGCCTGGGCTTCAGTACTTGTGGCTTGCAGGCTCTAGAGCGCAGGCTCAGCAGCTGTGGCTCACGGGCTCAGCCGCTCCGCGGCATGTGGGATCCTCCCGGACCGGGGCTCGAACCTGTGTCCCCTGCGTTGTCAGGCGGACTCTCAACCACTGCACCACCAGGGAAGCCCTCTGGTAGGATATTGGTAGATAACTAGCTAGTATTACTTATAATTTTGTAATGAATTGAGAATAGCTTTATCTTTAATGCAAATAATGCTGACACACTAACCTCATATAGCTAGTTTTATTCCAAGCTTTCAAAGGGTCATTTTCTAAGAATGTAATGCCACCTGTGTAATAAAGGACATGTTAATAACTGTAAATTCGCTGATTCTGGAAACATTATGCCATGCTATTTGAGAAGTATCTTATTGGTCTGATGGTGATTTTTACTCGTAGCTTAAATGTTTGATATATGTGTGCCTTGTAAGAGATCTATAAGTTGGATGCTTATTTTGTTATTACAGTAAGAGCTTTTTGTAATCTTATTTAAAGATTTTTTGAAATGTAGTATCATACGGTATAATTTTTCTGTAGTCTTACAATTCTTACATGCTATTCTACTTCTGTTACAAGGACCCAATTCCCTCGGAACATTTAAGAAAACTTTGATGTCAAAGGCAGCTCTCACCCACAAGTTTCGCAAACTGAGATCCCCCACGAAGTGCAGGGACTGTGAAGGCATTGTGGTATTCCAGGGTGTTGAATGCGAAGAGGTAAGGTCTTTCTGGAATTACATTAGCCCTTTTATGCTTTTTGCTTTGAGCAATGCTTTTTGTTATTCATTTTACCGATTAGGATCTTTTGCAAATGTATTTTTAATAAATTGAACCACGGTGTATTTCTGTAATTTTATATTTCATTTTGCTAGTAAATGTATTTCAAACACCACAAGTAATACCTTTTAAACTCATTTTTGTTCTGTTACCACTCTACCTGTAGTTTGTCCAGTTGTGAATAGTTTTAAGGTGAGTTAACCATTTTAGACTTTCATTTTCTTGTAGTGTCTCCTTGTTTGTCACCGAAAGTGTTTGGAAAATTTAGTCATCATCTGTGGTCATCAGAAACTTCTGGGGAAAATACACTTATTTGGAGCAGAATTCACACAAGTTGCAAAAAAGGAACCAGATGGCATCCCTTTTGTACTCAAAATATGTGCCTCAGAGATTGAAAATAGAGCCTTGTGTCTACAGGTACATTATAACTTTTAAAATTAAAAAATTTTAAATGTAAATGTGATTTGTTCTAAGGATAAGGAGACATTAAAGGAGAACAGTGCTCTCAGTTTTTACTAAATAACTGAATTAATTCAGATTTATTTGGAAAATATTACCTCATTTGGTCCTAGTTTTTTCCTAAAATATTTAGAATTGAAGTAGACATTAAGTATATTTAGAGGTCTGCATTTAATCATTTGTACTGAAGCAGAATTTTGCAAAATTTTTTCTCTTTTCTTCTCAAGGGAATTTATCGTGTATGTGGAAACAAAATAAAAACTGAAAAACTGTGTCAAGCATTGGAAAATGGAATGCACTTGGTAGACATTTCAGAATTTAGTTCACATGACATCTGTGATGTCTTGAAATTATACCTTCGACAGGTAAAGTTTTTAGCCTTGAAATTTACCATTAAATAGAGCAAAAATATAATTTGCGGTTTGCCACACATATTTTTTTCATTGACATAGACCATGTTAATATCTTTCCAATTATTAATGTACAGATCAGAGTGTATAAAATATATGTACAATTTAAAGACCCATAATAGTAAAAACTCATTTTCCATCACCTAGCTTAAGGAAATAAAATATCACTATACCTTATAGAAGGCCCCTGTTTGCCCCTCCCCAGTTGTAGCCCACAGCTCTACCCAGTGGTCTTTCCTAACCATATTAATACCTCCCTCTCTTTTCTTAATAGTTTTAATACCTGTTGTGTATTCCTAAACAATATATCATTAAGTTCTAGAAAACTGAGTAGAAAGCATAAATCTAGCTGTTTAAGAAAAGTCCACCATTCGCACTGTTATATGAAGAGTTCAGCCAATAGAACGGTGTCTGGGTCATAGTTTGGCTTTACTTTCATAGATATTTTAAAATAACTATTGTGGGAGGTTAGTGGTCAAGGTGTGAATGCATTCAGGGAACATGAAGTTCACCTTAGTTGGGGGGCAGGGCTATCCTATAAACTAGGTACTATAAATTCAGCAGGAATGTGGTCAGGAGTGGACTTGCTCTATATTTTCTCTTTCTTTGCTCACTCTTGTACCTGCATGTTATAGGAGTAGGTCTGAAGAAAACGCTTCTGTGGGTGAAGTAAGTGGCCATAGTGGCTCAGGCAACAGTTCTTGGAAGGGTTACCGGAACAACCAGCACATTGTCATGATAAGCCAAGTACAAAAGATCTGGGACAAGCCCAGCTGCATTCTGTCCTTGGGTGAAGCTCTCTGTCCTTGGGTGAAAGTGAAGAGACAGTTATGGAGAGCATAGTGACGATGGTCCTCATTGTGTCCCATCTCGGGAGCTTTGTTCTTCATCTAGGTCCTTTTTAATATGGTGAAGAGCTGTCATCCTGGGATCTCTCTGCTCTACCCAGTTCTGTGAGGGAACACCTGTCTTCTGTGTCATGTCTTCCTGTTTTTTATTTATTGTCCTGTTTTGGTCTTGCCCATCTTTGAGCAAGGTGGAATAAGAGTAAATATTTGAAACTGTTTGATCTGTAAATGTATTTATTCTGCTTTCTTGAATGGGAATACTGTGAAAGTTTATAGTATTGTAGGCTGAAAATTATTTTTCTTCAGAAATTTGAAGGTGTTTTTTTATTCTCTTTGAAGCCTGAAATCCTTCTCATTCCTGATTCTTTTTATGTGGCCTATTGTTTTCTCTCTGAAAGCTTGTAGAATCTTCTTTTTCTCTCCATTATCCTAAAATTTCACAATGTATGCCTTGATGTGGGTGTATTTTCATCCATGGTTTCAGGCACTCCACAAGCTCTGTCATTCTGCTTACTTGTCCTTTAGTTCTTGGAACTTTAATTTTCTTGCTCATTTCCTCCTCTCTATTTTCTCTCTATTTTCTTTCTGGAACTTATATTTGGATACTTAACAACCACAGTGGTTCTCTAGTTTCCTTCCCTTTTCCCTAATTTCATTTTTTGTTTTAACACCTCCTAAGAAACTTCCTCAGCTTTTTCTTCCATTCCTACTGTAAACTATTTTATTTCTGAGATCATCTTTTAATTTCCAAGAATTCTGGTTTTCTGTCCCTTTTATAGCATTCTTTTTAAAATTGAATGCAGCATCTCTTCTACCTGAACTATTCATAGCTTTTTTTAAAGAGGATTCTTTCCTCTGCTTAGCTTCTAGCCCCATCCAATAGAAATATAATGTGAGCCCTATACATAATATTAAATTATCTAGTAGCCACATAAAAAGAAACAGGTGAAGTTAATTTTAATATTTTATTCAACATATTGAAAATATTATCTGAACATCTAATCAGTATTCTTAAATTATTAATGAAGCATTTACCTTTTTGGCCCTGACTCTTGGAAATATGGTATATACTTTTCATCTAGAGCACATGTCAGTTTGGAGCAGCCACCTTGCCACTGCTCAGTAGCCGTATGTGGATAGTGGCTACGATATTGACAGCACAGTTGTAGACCTTCAAGTTGGTTTTTTTCCTACTTATTTTGACTCTGTCTTCCATAATTGTCTCCTTAAAATTAAAGCTTTGGGAACTGAAATCTGTCCAGAAGCTCTTGAATACATGAAGGCTTTGAAGATTCTGAGCTTTACTGTAGTGTTATCTAGGAGAGCTGTTTGGGAAGTACCTGAGGTCTGTATCTCTAGTTCTCTGCTCTTGGGCTGGTCTGATACCCCAGAGAAAGGTCTTTCCCTGCCTACAGGTATGGTTCCAGAACTCTGGGAGCCATGTTAGGTCAGAAGCTCCAGGATCTCTGCATTCAGCAGGCACACAGTCATTAAATCCTTATTTTAAGGTAGTTGCCCACCTGTTCCTTGTGCTTGGCATTGCCCGTCCAGAGACCCTCTGTTTCACACTGCCCAGAGAAGAAATCCCCAGACTTCTGAGGTTGCTCAGGAGCATGGAGTGGAGACAAGGATATAGAAATCTAACGCTGTTCAGATAGCTCACCCTTCCCCGAGATCAGAGGACCTAGTCTCACAATCCCTGAGTCTCCTTAGGATCCGCTAAATCATGTTGGTTCTCAGTTTGGAATTTCAGCTTTCTCAGGAGCGCTACGTCAGCACTTGTTCACCTCCTCTTCAGCTTGTGAAATGTTACTTTTGTCCCCATTCCTGTTCTTCCAGTCCTGTAGGCTTAACTGTATTTCAGTGGGGTGGTAGGAGGGAAAGAAATTAGGTACAAATGTTGGGTGTGCCACATTAGCCCAGGAAACTATTGATATCTCTTCAATCACATTTTATAGGATTCTCAGCTGAGAAGTGGAAACAGTATCTTTGAATGACTTTTAATCTTATAATGAATCATCCTTTATTTCTTTTATTCAGTGGAGGATAGGAAATAAATGGGGTCCAATACTATCAGCTCTCATTTTATCCTAGGAATACTGTGGGACCAAAGCTTTAGTGTGGGAAGCCATGCTCAATTCTTACAGTGTTAAGAGAGTAGCCTTTATTTACTCATTACCATGTGGTAAATCTGAAGCTCCAAGAGTGACCGAGATGGTAGAGGTAGAAATTAATCTCAAGGCTTCCCCTCTCTGAGAACAGAAGGGGAAACTGGAGAAGTGGTGCCTACCTCACCACAGATGTTGTAGGACATCAGCTAGCCAGAGAGATGCTGTATTTTCCATCGCTGAGCAGTGGAATCTTTGAAATCAGTTATGCCAGCAGACAGATCAAGGTGGTATGCCCATTGACAGTTTGAGAGAGGAACTTTTTTTGACCTACTTATGTCAATTCAAATGGTATTTAAAAATTGGATGACAAAATGTTGACAGTTTCTTTCTCCTAAGTCATATTGTCTTTTGCTAATCTTCAATCTGGCCCGAGCAAAACACAAGCACCCTATAGCTTTTTGTTCTCTCTCTCCCCCATACCTACAAAAAATAAGCTTTTTCTAATTAATTTGACTTATATTGTATATTATCCTGGGTTTGTTTTAATAAAATAGTTGAAGATCATGCTAACTTTGGGGCAGTCATGAATGTAATTGGTATAGCATATCTATCAGAGTTTTAAAATCATATCATGTGGCTTTGGGTTTAGAGTTTTACTGATTACCAGTTAAGTTATTTTTAATATAGATATAATGTATGGTGATATCGGATTTACTTTATAGATCACATCTAGCAAACATGTACATTGTTTTTTTCTTGTTCTTGGGTGTAATTTTTTTTCTTCTAGTTGTATTGAGATATAATTGACATATAGCACTGTATAAGTTTAAGGTGTACAGCACAACGATTTGACTTACATACATCATGAAATGATTATCACAGTAAGTTTAGTGAACATCCATCATCTCATACAGATACAAAATTAAAGAAATAGAAAAATATTTTTCCTTGTGATGAGACATGTACATTTCTAAAATGTGATTGACGTTAAGTCTTGTTACTCTAAAAAGAACATGCTAAACCACTCAGTAGCTATTCAGTAGGTTATTAACAGGGAAAAAATGGGCAGAATGATATTTCTAATGTAATTTTATTTCTTTAGCTACCAGAACCATTTATTTTATTCCGATTGTACAAGGAATTTATAGACCTTGCAGTAGAGATCCAACATGTAAATGAAGAACAAGAGATGAAAAAGGATAATCCTGAGGACAAAAAATGTCCAAATACGTGTATAGAAATAAACCGAATTCTTCTAAAAAGCAAGGATCTTCTAAGACAATTGCCAGCATCAAATTTTAACAGCCTTCATTACCTCATAGTTCATCTTAAGCGGTAAGAATTTGAATAAGACAGACATTGATTAGTGGGTGGATAATTGATCCGTTTTTCGGTTTTTATGGGTTTTTTTAAAAATTGTGGTAAAATACACATAACATATAAATTTACCATTTTAGCCATTTTTAAGTGTACAGTTCAGTAGCATTAAGTACATTCACACTCTTGTGGTATTGTTTTTACATTGAATGTTTCATTTCTGATATGTGTTAGTGAAAGAGAGACATTGAATATATGTTCATGCAGCCAACATCTTTCCCTCAGATGCCACTTATATGCCAGGCTCTGGCTGGGGAAATTAGGATGCAGATAGAAGGTTTCTGTCATCTGTTGTGCTTGTCAGCTTGAAGGGCAGACCTGCACACAAGTGCAGCGCCGCGTCGTTCTTGTTCTGACGGAACTTTGCTCAACATGCAGTGGAAGATGGGGGAGAGGGGGTCATGAATCAGAGAAGGTAACCCTGAGCCAGACTTGGAGAACTGAGTAATGGTTTGGTGACAGAGAATGTACAAAAGAGCATTCCAGGCAGAGGGTAATAGACACAGAGACACAAGAGATCATTTTGCTTTTGAGGACATTTAAGTAATTTGGTTAGGCCAGGATATAGCAAGCAGTAGCACAAAGTGAGCTGGAGGAGTCCTGGTAAAGTCATACATACCTGGCAGATGAGTCGACTGTCTTCTTTCTGTACCCACTAAAGAATTTTTAGCCGGGAATTTAACATGCTCAGGTTTGCCTATTAGATCTTTATGGCAGCTGGTAAAACTGTACTGGTTCCTTCTACTTACTTATATTTAATCCTAAGACTGTGAAACCCAACTTGGTGTGTGGTCAGTATTTAAGCAAATAAATAGATCCTTTCCCTAGACTTCTGCACCCTTCCCAGCCCACAGTAAACGACTGTCAAGGAAATCTAATACAGCCTTTTGTGTTCGGCATCACAGAGTCGTAGATCATGCAGAAGAAAACAAAATGAACTCCAGAAACTTGGGGGTGATATTTGGACCAAGTCTCATTAGGCCAAGACCCACAGCTGCTCCTATCACCATCTCCTCTCTTGCTGACTATTCAAATCAAGCGAGGTTGGTGGAGTTCCTCATTACCTACTCACAGAAGATCTTCGATGGGTCCCTACAGCCACAAGATATAGCTGTGTGTAGTGCAGGTGGTGGTGCACCTCAGGTTGACCAAGGCTATCTTCCGAAGCCTCTGTTATCACCAGAAGAAAGAGATCCAGAACATTCTACGAAGTCACTGTTTTTCTCTTCAAAGGAAGTGAGTTTTGCTCTTATGGAATTGTGTTGGAACTTTGTAATGTTTACGTTATTAATAAGTTAAGAATCTTGGAACTGTTTATTTTGAGGTGTGTTCTGCTTCTTCAAGTTTAAAAATTTTCTTCCATCAACAGGATATCCATACTGCAGATAGTGAAAGCAAAAGTTTTGAATCCACTGCATCATTTGAGGAATCAGAACGGAAGCAAAATGCATTCGAAAAATGTGATGCATGTCTCATTGGTGAGTGGCCATGTAAAATGCATATTTGCTGACTTAAAACTGTCCCAATAAACCATGATTAAAAGCCAAGGTGTGGGGCTTCCCTGGTGGCGCAGTGGTTGAGAGTCCGCCTGCCGATGTAGGGGACGCGGGTTCGTGCCCCGGTCTGGGAGGATCCCGCATGCCGCGGAGCGGCTGGGCCCGTGAGCCATGGCCGCTGAGCCTGCGTGTCCGGAGCCTGTGCTCCACAACGGGAGAGGCCACAACAGTGAGAGGCCCGCGTACCGCAAAAAAAAAAAAAAAAAAAAAAAAAAGCCAAGGTGAGTGGCGTTAAGAGAAGTCAGAGAAAGAAGCTTCGTTAGTAAATGCATCTTTGCCAGCCATTAAGAAAGTTGCCTTCATTCTTTACAATAACCCTTCTTATAAAAAGACTTGGAGTTCGAAGGTGTGTTTTGTGTTCTGAAAACGTTTTTTATTTTTATTTTTGCCATTAATTAAAGTCAAGGCAGAATCTGGTAAGCAGTATGATGACTCACTAGCATCTTCTATTACTATAGATCATTGTATTGATCTCATTACTCATAAGGTGTCAACCAGACTCCTACAATTCAAAAACTTTAGACTCAGAAAACCTAAAATTTTTTTCAAATGCCTTTTCCTGTTGCCTGCCTGTAACACATTAAACGCACTTATGTGTATATCTTTTTAATTTCCTTGACTGTAATCATTTTATTCACTGTATGGTAATTTTAGTTTCAGTGATAGCTACCAAGCTATTCATTTGTGGAGAGGCTTCCACTTGTTACTATAATTCTGTACATCACTAGAGCTAACTTGCAGTTTTTTTAAGTGCAGCCATATATTTTAAATTTGAGTGTAATGAAGTATTAGTGATCACAGCCTGACAGGTCTAAAAAGTAAGGGAGCTAACATTCATTAAGTACCTGCCTGCTCTGTGCTAAGCACTGTGCTTATTGTTTGATTCCATTTATCAACAATTCTGTGCTATAAATAGGTAGTAATAGCCCCATTCAACCCATAGCCTAATAGTCTGAGAGAGGTTAAATAATGTCAGAGGTCATGCCCCTAATAAATTGTTCAGTATTTGGACCTATGTCTGTGATTATTTCACTATTCCATGAGCTAGGGCTCCCCATTAGGAATAGTAATAAAAATAAATGTCATTTTTCAAGGGCTAACTGTATACCAGATAAATAAGCACTTTTCATGATTAGATCTTTTAGGCCACATATAATCATAGATAAAATTATGATTCCTTTTGACAGATGAAGACACTGAGGGGCAATGAGATTGCCTTGCCTAGTGCAGAAGGGGTAGAGCTGAGTTAAACCTGGCAGGTGGGGTTCAGAGTCTGCCCTCTTACCCATTACACTCAAGTTTTTTCCCTTAGAACTTAAGAATGCACTTTGGGGCTTCCCTGGTGGCGCAGTGGTTGAGAATCTGCCTGCTAATGCAGGGGACACGGGTTCGAGCCCTGGTCTGGGAAGATCCCACATGCCGCAGAGCAACTAGGCCCGTGAGCCACAACTACTGAGCCTGCGCGTCTGGAGCCTGTGCTCCGCAAAAAGAGAGGCCGCGATAGTGAGAGGCCCGCCCACCGTAATGAAGAGTGGCCCCCACTTGCCACAACTAGAGAAAGCCCTCACACAGAAACAAAGACCCAATACAACAAAAATTAATTAATTAATTAATAAACTCCTACCCCCAACATCTTCTTTAAAAAAGAATGCACTTTGGTGCCTACAGCCTGACCACAGTGTGTCAGGTCCCTTAGGGTGTTTTACACACGTGGGGAAGCACCTGGGAAATCAGAACAAGAGAGCACTGTCCTGGAAGCCCAGAGAAGAGAGGTCCACAGTCTCAGAGGGTAAGGAGAAAGGTCAGATGAGGTAAGGACTATCAAGTCATTCTGATGGGCTACTGTTTGCAGACCGCTGCCCAAAAGAGGAGCATGAGCAGAAGGCCGGAACTTACCAGAAATGGGACTATTTTAGGGGAGACGCTACAAAAAAGGATAGGGTCTGAAGGAGTTCAGGGTCCCAGTTTGAGAAAACATGGGTCCAGACTTGATAGGAAAGAGAAGAAAGTACGTCTGGGAGTAAACAGCAAATAAAGAGAATGGCATTTTTTACTTAAAATAAAACTATTCAACCTTAATCAGACAGGATGAATATGATAGTCCATTTATTAGTTGATAAGATGAGGGCATCTAAGGCATTTACTATGATATGCTCTCACTGTGGGTTGAATGTAACTGAAAAGCAGATTGAGTTGGCGAAAGCCTTAGGATTCAGGGCATACTTACATTTGGTTGGCATGTAAATTGGTGAAACTTTTCTGAGGGTAACACACCAATATCTGCCTGTTGAAATCGTGACAACCCTTTCAGCCAGCAAATACTTGTTCATACACAGCACATAAGAGGAGCTACATCAGCAAGTGTGGGGTTTTTTTTCACTAACCTGCAGTGAATTTTGTAGCTGTTTATTATATTGATTTAAATAAATATGGAATTCTAACATTTTAATTCAAAGTGTACCTTTAATGTTTTATGAGTATTTTACTCTTCTGCCTAGAGAATAACTTGGAAAAAATATACGAAGACCCTTGTTTTGAGAGGGTGTTCATCTATAACTCATTTGGACTCTCGTTAACTACGTGCCATAAAGTTTGATTTTTAAATGAATCTTTTCCTATTTCAGACAACAAAGTGCGTTTGCTTGTAGACCAAGAGCTTGAATCAGCATCACAGAAGATGGAAGATGTTTGTAAAACCTCCAAGCTGCCTACTCTGAAGTCCGATAGGGAAATAAATGGCGTCGAGAGGCATACTCCAAGGACCAAGATTAGACCTGTAAGTTTGCCTGTAGACAGACTACTACTTCTTGCAAGCTCTCCTAGTGAGAGAACTGGCAGAAATATGGGGAATGTAAATTCAGACAAGTTTTGCAAGAATCCTACCTTTGAAGGAGTTAATAGAAAAGACACCCCAACTATTGTTTGTTCCAAATTTGATGGCTTTGATCAGCAACCTCTACAGAAAACTCGGGAGAAACAGTATGAACAAAATGACCTGACTGCAAAGACTGCAGTGATTGTGCCCAGTGCATTCCAGGAAAGAGAAGTGTCAGTGAGCATCAGGAGTGGTGGGGACCACCCAGTCAGCACCACCAGTAAGCCATACACAGAACCCATCAGGTCAGCCAGACAGGTGTCAGAGAGACGGTCTTCTGACTCCTGCCCTCCTGCTCCTGTCAGAGCACCCAGAACACTGCAGCCCCAGCACTGGACCACGTTTTATAAACCACCTGCTCCTGCTGCTAGTGGGAGAGGGGATGAGGAGAAATCTGTGACATCCTCCGCAGCTGTGCCCCCTTGCACAACTCACGCTCCCCAGGAGCACGCGCTGAAATCAGTTCCAGGTTCTGAAAATGCATCAGCTGGTCCCGTGCAGACGGTTAGCAAGCCTAAAGAGAAGGCTGAAGAGCGTGACTTACCTGGTGTACATCCAGCATGTCAGAGACCGAGGCTAAAACGAATGCAGCAGTTTGAAGACCTTGAAGATGAAATCCCACAGTTTGTGTAGGGGTGTCAGAATTCAGCTTTTCTTTTTTTGTTTTGTGGTTTTGTGGTGTTGTATTTGTTTTCTGGAAGAAATTTTTGGCAGGGCCTCTCTTGTATAGGATTGCCAAATCATGGATTTTGTTTTTTGTCATTGTGTTGTTATCCTGTGTTGGTTATATTGAATGACAGAATGTTTTGATAGGGCCCCATCTGTGCCTCACTGGAATTATATGTGTTTTTGAAGTTGTGAATAAATAGATAGACTCATGTTTTTTAAAGTTCAGTTGATTCCCCATAATATGGTCCATTTAAGTGCATCCCTAATATATGATATAGCTCTCAACTAATAGGTGCAATTGAGGAAATCAGCTTTATTTTTTTGACGTGAAACTACATGCTTATTTATAAAAGGAATGTTTCTGAGTGCAAGTGCCTGAAAGATCTTTGTTTGGTATGATTGTTTTTTCACACAATTTTATAGTGTATCTTTGACCATTTGTGCTTTTATGGTATGTGTGTAACCTTGTATTTTTCAATTGGCGAGTCACTTAACTTTTTCATATTTGCGTAATGGCCAAAAGGCTTGCAAATCTGTATTTAATTGCATTTTAATTAATTGCCACATTTTACACGTGAGAGGCAGTTGAATTGTACAAAGAAAATGCACTTAAACATGTTTCCAAATTGTATAGTTCAGTCATGTCTTATTTGGTTTTAGCTATTATACATTTAGTAATTTTCACTTCTCGGCTTTGTTCTGCATAAACTTTTGTTGTTCAACAGCTCTGAACCTTTTGGTATTTTATATAATAGTCCAAAACAGTGTTTTAAAATTCAGTGCCTTTCCTTTTAATATTGTCTGGGATTTTCTTTAAAAAAAAAAAAAAACCCTTTCTTTTGTATGAAGTGTTTTCACTTATGAATAATTTTATGTACTTTTTCTACCTGAGTTTATAACCATTGACAATGTATGTTTCATCTGAATCATACAAAGATTTATTTAAGTTGATTCTAAGTATAATTCAATAAGCCTCATTGTTTGGAATTTGAGAGGAGGTATAGATGATTGGATATATTTCATTTATAAAATTCCCAGTTTTTAGAACTAGTATAGTTCTGTTATTTTCTTGGTTTTGTCGTTTTGTGTAAAATAGGATATAAAAGGGACAAAAAAATAAAATAGCCTCTTTTTATATGTGTGAATTATATTTGTAACAAATGCTTTTGTATGACCATGTTATACTTGATAAAAAATATATACATTAACCTGTTAAATTATTTCAAGTTCTTGTGGTTTCTCTGAAATTGTTGCCTCTTAGGGTGTGAGACTTTAAGGTTTATTAACCATTGGCTTAGTGGTCAGCACTTGGGGCTCATATGTCCCTTGACTACAACATGGAATTCATTTTATGGGAAGTTGTTCTATAGTTCTGTATGACATTAAGGACTAGGAAGAAAGAATAACCCAAATCTTTTTGTACTGGAGCCTTGTTTTTAGTCCTCATTGTAAAAAATATAAAAGAATTGTATTGGTATGAAAACCTAAAAAGAAAATAAGAGCCAACATTGATTGAGCCCCTTCTGCGTGCCATGAACTCTTAAGTTCCACATAAATTATTTCAAGTTTACAGCATCCTATAATGGGTAGGTAAGTACTTTATTATTCCTGTGTTATGGATAAGGAAACTGACGCTTAGTTAAATAATGTGCTCTAGGTTCCACAGGTGTAACAGTTGGAGTCAAAAACACAGGGCTGCCAGATTCTGATGGTTGACCATAATGTTTCTTCAGGTTTTAAGTAAAAATAAAAGACATATTTTTCATTTTCACCAAGAACTTTATTCAACATGTATTCACTGTTTTGTTCCACTACCTTCTTCCATTTTTTAGGCAACTTCATAATTACATCTTCCCAAAACTTTTTATCTTTTTGAGCAAAGAACTGTTCCAGGTGTCTTTTACAGTCTTCCAGGGGATTGAAATGTTTTCCATTAAGAGAATTTTGTAAAGACCAAAATAAATGGAAATCCAAAGGTGCAGTGTCTGGTGAATACGGCAGATGAATGAGAACTTCCCAGCCAAGCTGTAACAGTTTTTGCCTGGTCATCATAGAAGCATGCAGTCTTAGGTTATCCTGATGAAAGATAATGTGTTTTCTGTTGCCTAATTCCAGATGCTTTTCGTCGAGTGCTGCTTTCAGTTGGTCTAACTGGAAGCAGTACCTGTTGGAATTAATCATTTGCTTTTCCGGAAGGAGCTCATAATAGAGGACTCCCTTCCAATCCCACCATATACACAACATCACCTTCTTTGGATGAAGACTGGCCTTTGGTGTGGTTGGTGGTGGTTCATTTCACTTGCCCCACGATCTCTTCCGTTCCACACTGTTGTACAGTATCCACTTTTCATCTCCCGTCACAATTTGTTTTAAAAATTGAATGTTTTCATTATGTTGCAGTAGAGAATCCCATGCAGAAATATGGTCAAGAAGGTTTTTTTCACTTACGTGGAACCCAAGATCAAAGCGATTAACATAGCCAAGCTGGTGCAAATGATTTTCAGCGTTTGATTAGGGTATTTTGAGTATGTAGGCTATCTCCCACATGGTATAACATTGATTGTTCTCAATTAATGTCTCGATTTGATCACTATCGACTTCAGCTGGGCTACCGGACCGTGGAGCATCGTCCAGCGAGAAATCTCCAGCACAGAACTTCACAAACCACTTCTGACACATTCAGTCAGTCACAGCACCTTTCCGTACACTGCACGAATCTTTTTTTTTTTTGCGTTTCAGTTGCGTTTTTACCTTTCTTGAAATAATAAAGCATAGTATGCCAAAAATGTTGCTTATTTCTTCCATCTTAAAATTACACAAAAATTCACCAATTTTGATAAGTTTTCTTTAAATGCACACTGATATGACAGCTGTCATAATACAATCTAACCAAATTGTTTTGCATATAGTTAAAGACAACTAAGTGCTTCTAGAGCCATCTTACGGAAAAAAACCGAACAAACTTTTTGGCCAAGTCAATAGTATCAGGTGTTTAACAATAGAAAGTGCACCTTTAAAATTTTTTTTATTGTGGTAAAATATGCGTAACATAGAATTTACCATTTTACTAAGTTTTAAGTGTACAGTTCGGTGGCATTAAGTACATTCACGTTGTTCTGCAACCATGACCACTATCCATGTCCAGAACTTTCTCATCATTTCATACTGAAACTTAGAAAATGTATTTTTTTAATTTTTATACTTTTTATTGCATAATTTCCTCATAATGTACATAGAGTTTTATGTTTGTTTTTAAAACTTTCCCCATAGCATATAAACCCCCAAATTCACATCTCAACACTAAGTTATCATCTTTATTTTTCTCGTGTGGACAAAGCAAAAATAAGAGTAGGGCACAGCACGGGATAAAGTCCTCAGGTAGGATCTCGCTCAGCCTAATCCCAATGGCAACTACTAGGAAAACACATCAAGGCTTTCAAGTCCTTCATCTTTCTAAGGAGCATAAAGCAGAGACATAACACACTGACTCTGGAGAAGTAACGTCATGAGTGAGCTGTTCCTTCTGCCACGCTTGTGTAAGGAACAGATAGGTCACTGACCTGGGTGTGGAATACCAGCTGGTAACCTTTCACCCAGTAGAAAATGTACTTTTAAACTTTTAATTTTCTTTTAATCTACTGAGACAACCCAAAGAGTATATCATAATCAAGTGGGCTCTCTGTTTCCCCTCACTTTTAAACCTCACAAGTGAGGGTTCCACTTCCGGCTCCTTTTTGCCTTTAGGGCTCTCTGGCATCTTGTCCAGCTAAAGCTGTTAGTCTGTAGATGCTTTCTGGTTTCCTGGGACATTAAGCAAGTATCTCTTGAGATGTTGCTTTTTCCAGAGTACCCACACGTGTCCTGTGCCCTGCTACCCAGTAATGTGGTAGCAGTCCATTCTTTAGGAAGTTGTTTTATTTCACATGGAAAGAATGTGAGCCAAGGAAAAGGGCAAAAGTCAGGAGTCCTTTCAGAGCTGCCAGACCACCAGAAAGCTTGTGGAAAGCATATTGTTCAGGTTTCCAAGAAGTCATTTGTGAAGGCTTGATCATAACTTCCCTAGATAGGCTTGTTTTACATGCTGAGAACTTAATTAGAATTTATGAGTATTTAAAATTACTTTGAGTGCATCTTAGGCAATGTATTTCTTTTGATACAGGCATACAGAAGATATCCTTGTAAGGGACTTGTTGCCTAGAGGTCTCAGAAGCAAATAGAATCATACCTTACGTCCTGATGTGATTTAATTTAAAGATGGTCCATGGCTATGCTATTCCCAGCTAACATTATGTCAGCGTATTTGTACAACTATAAAAATCTCTTGAAATGGCAGCCATTGTATATTTTTATGACAAGTTATAGTCACCATAATTCTCTGGGTTTTTCTTTCCCAGAGGCAGGAAATTGTTCCTGTGTTGATATGATTATATATGTAGACAATTCAGTAACATCTAGAGTTTAGCAAAGATTCTGCCTTCACAATCAATATGCAAAAGTCAGTTGTATTTGTGTACATCGGCAACTAACAGAAAATGAATGTTTTTAGAAAGATCTCTTAAACAATATCATAAAAAATTTGAAGTACCTAAGAATAAATCTAACAATATACACACAAGATCCTCATGGAAAAAATTTCAGGCTATCTCAAGAGGCACTTAAGGAGATCTTAAATAAATGGAGTGCTCTGTGCTGTATGGATTGGAAGTCACATATTGTAAATGTGTTCATATACCTTTATTTATTTATAGATTCAATGTGATTCCATCCAATATAATTTTTGAACCATTTGAAAGTTTCAGATACGATGCCCCATTAATGCTACTTTAGTGATATTTTCTTAAAACAGGAATACTACATAACCATAGTCTGACTGTCAAAATCAGATTAACATTGACATATGCCATCTAATCCACAGACCACATTCAGGTTTTGCCGATCG
Source organism: Neophocaena asiaeorientalis asiaeorientalis (assembly GCF_003031525.2). NCBI lineage: Eukaryota > Metazoa > Chordata > Mammalia > Artiodactyla > Phocoenidae > Neophocaena > Neophocaena asiaeorientalis. The sequence goes on along the minus strand of NW_020173758.1, from coordinate 629,518 downwards.
CCCCAATAATGTTCCTCTCTGCTCCAGCATCCCAGTCCAGGATCACCTGGTGCATTTCGTTGTCCTGTCTCTTTTCTTCTTCAATCTGGAACAGTTTTTCAGTCTTTTCTTTCATGACCTTGATACTTTTGAAGAGTATAGGCCAGGTACTTTGTAGAATGTCTCTCAGTTTGGGTTTACCTAATGTTTCCTCATGACTAGACTCAGGATATACATTTTTTTACAAAAGTACTACAAAAATGATGTTGTATTCTTTCACTGTATCATATCAGGAAGTGCACCATGTCAAACTGTCCCATTCCTGATGATATTAACTTTGATCACTTGGTTAGGATAGTATCTATCGGTTTCTCCATTGTAAAGCTAAAATCACTTTGTGAGGATATTCTTTGAGACTATATGAATGTCCTTTTTCTCATCAAATTGTCACCAATTAGTTTGAGTCCACTAACAGTTCTTGCCTGAATCACTTATTACTATTCTGGCTGTCAAATGGTGAGTCCATCCTTTCTGATGCTTTGATTCGTATTCTGCTTGCTGTAAGGAAGAGCAGCCCCTTCTCCACTTGTTCATTTGTTTATTCATCTCTGTTAGTGTGGACTCATGGATTCCTGCTTTATTCGGTAAGTTACAATATATTACTGTCATTTATTTTGATGCTGAACTTTCCCCAGACTTGGTCTATGGGAGTCTCAAGTTCACTGCTATATCCTTTTGACTTCTTTGTGTGTGTGTGTGGTATGCGGGCCTCTCACTGTTGTGGCCTCTCCCGTTGCGGAGCACAGGCTCTGGACGCGCAGGCTCAGCGGCCATGGCTCATGGACCTAGCCGCTCTGCGGCATGTGGGATCTTCCCGGACCGGGGCACAAACCCGTGTCCCCTGCATCAGCAGGCAGACTCTCAACCACTGCGCCACCAGGGAAGCCCTAGTGAAAGTTTTAAATGATTTTTTTGTTTGTTTTAATTGACTCATAAATGCAGAAGTGTGTATATGGGTACATGCAGCATATAAAGAATGATTATAAAATGAACTCCCATTAACCGTCAATCCCCTTAATAGAATGTTAAGAAGCCACCAGAGCCCCCTCCCTGTTCACATGACTGTCTCTCCCTGTCCCCTTCCAGGTGTAACCTCCTTCTTGAATTCTATGTTCATCATTCCCTGGCTTTAAAAAAAAATTATTATCTATGTAATATTTAATTTTGCCTGTTTCTGAAGCTTTTACAAGTGGAATCATGATCTATTCTTTTGTGGCTGGCTTGCTTACATTTAACATGTTTTGGGGATTAATCCATGTAGATGTTAGTAGCTGCAAACATATTTTTTCTTTTTCCTTTTTTTTCAAATCTAAAGTATTCCTGTGGTAAATACATACAATTTAGTATTCATCTCACTGTTGATAGATATTTAGGTTGCTTCTAATTTTTCATCATTATGAACAATGCTGCATTGAAAACTTAATCTTTACTTTTTCTTTATTTCACTTTTTAAAAAAAAATCTGTTTTGTGGTTGTTATATCATTTAATCCTTATCAAGGCAGTTATTCTTAATTGCCTTTTTCAGACAAATAGACTTCAAAGAGGTGAAATAACTTACTATAAGTTATATAGCTGATAAGAAAGGGTAATAAGACTTGAGCCCAGGTGTCTTTATTATAAATTCTGTCATTTCTAAATTATTTCATCTTCATTTTTTTAGCCACAGGCTGTGATAAATTGTGTACTTTCAGGCTTTATTTTTTTTTAGTTGCTAGGATATTGAAGTTTACGGTTATCATATCCCAGCTCCAAGGTCATTTGTAGTGTGTGTGGGGGGGGTGTTAGACTTTATTCATTTAGTTAAAACCATTGCATCTAAAATTGCTAAAGCTTTCCCGGGTTATAGTGAGTTTTGTAGGCTAAACTACTTTGCTGATAATGAGAGAAAAACAGAGCAAATGACAGAATAAACAAACAACTCTACCCTCCACCCTCCATCTCAAAAAAAAAACAGTTTGGAAAGCAGTTCTGTAATGGAGAGCTGTTGAAGATTTTATGCATGGAAGAATAGGATTTGCATGAGCTCTCTTAGCATCTGCTTGTAATCAGGGAAAGAGTCAGCAATCCAGGTGAGAAATGGGCCCTAAATTAAGCCACTGGCTATGGGGATGATGACCTAAATTCCAATTTATTTTTAGGAACATAACTGACAGGGATTAGTGACGCATCATGAACATGGAGGTGGTGAAGGTTGAGGGTCGACTTGGGCAGGGTGGAGGAAGACATGCTTAACCTGGAAGCCAGGACATAATACCTCTCTTCGATATCATAAGTGAAAACAAATAATTAAAGTTAAATATCTTACTTGCTCCTTTAGGAGAATAAGTTTCCATGACTGGGAGTTAAACAGAAGCAGATTTTTTTTCAGTACACTGTAAGGAACCCATTTATGATTAGAACTCTTTTTGAATGAAATGCATTATCTTGTGATTTGGTGAATTCCTCAAAACTGGAAAAGTGTTCAAGGCGAAAACTAAATAACCTCCTATTAGGATTGTTATTAGGGAGGAAATTGGGCTAGATGATCTGTAAAGTCTTTTCAAGCTCTGACCATGATTCTATGACCTTGAATTTAAAGTGAAGGAGATGTTTCTCGGTGCTGCAAATCCTAAAATCACAGCATTAAGCAATTTCAGTATTTTCATTATTGCCACAGTTTTTGATGTCAACAAGGAAGCATTTAAACCTCATTACCTACAGGACATCCTTAAAGTGCTAGGGGGAAAAATGTTAACCCAAAGTTCTATATAGGGTTAAAATATCCTTCAGAAACGAAACTGAAATATAGATGTTTTTGACAAACAAAAAAGAGAGTTGGTCACCAGCAAGACTGCATTAATTGAAATTCTTTAGAGAGGTCTTTAGTCAGAAGGAAAATGATCCCAGGTGGAAATACGGAATGCAGGAAAGAGTGGAGACCTCTAGAAAAGGAGAATATAAATGAATGTTGCCTGTTATTAAAAAATACTGGTAATGTGGAGTATGAAATTTATGTAGAGTTAAAATACATGACAACAATAATGGAAGTATAAAGTTCTAGCATTATCAAGGAAGTGGTAAATGTAATAATTTTATTAAATGTAATTCAGATGTAAGTTGTAATATGAAAAAGAATGGTAAAATAGGGATTTCCCTGATGGTGCAATGGTTAAGAATCCACCTGCCAATGCAGGGGACACGGGTTTGAGCCTGGTCCAGGAAGTTCCCACATGCCGCGGAGCAGCTAAGCCCGTGCGCCACAACTACTGAGCCTGCGCTCTAGAGCCCACGAGCCACCACTACTGAGCCTGTGTGCTAGGACTACTGCAGCCCATACGCCTAGAGGGCATGCTCCACAACGTAGAGCAGCCACCACAATGAGAAGCCCGTGCACCGCAACAAAGAGTAGCCCCTACTCATCGCAACTAGAGAAAGCCCGCACACAGCAACTAAGACCCAACGCAGCCAAAAATAAAATTAATTAATTAATTATTCTTAAAAATGGTAAAATAAAAGGAGAGGAAAAATGAAATATTTGAGTAATCCAAAAGAAGGCAAGACAGAAGAAAAAAGGTAAATGAAACAGTGAGTCAAATAGAAAACAAATAGATGGTAGATATAAAAGCACTTAAATCAATGATTACATTAGATGAAAATGGACTAAATAAACCAAGTAATAAACTAATGTTATCAGACTAGGTAAGAAAATAAAACCTATGTTCACAAGAGACATATCTTAAGATGCACAGAAAGTACCAGGATGGAAAAATATAAACCATGCAACTACTAATGAAAAAACTGATATAGCTATCCTAATGTCAGATAAAACAGATTTAAATCAAGAAACATTACTGGAGATAAAGAGGGATATTCTGTAATGATAAAGAAGTCAATCGACCAGGAAGATATTATAATTTTAATAACATTGTTTCAAATAACATGTGTAAGGCAAAAATAGACAACTAAAAGGAAAAGTGGAGAAATTCACCACCATAGGGTTACTTTAACATACCTGTGAACAGACAAAAGAGTAGTAAAAAGATAGATCTGAAGAACACAGTTAACAAACGTGACCTAATTGACATGCAGGAAACATTGTCAACAATGACAGAATTCATATTTCAGTTGAGCCCACATTTTAAATTTACCCAAATTGATAATAAGCAGGCCATAAGGAAAGCCCTAAAACATTTCAGAGGATTGAAATAATTCAAAATATGCTCTCTGACCTCAGGGAAATTATGGTAGAAATCAGTAAAAAGATAACTAGTAAATCCTCAAGTGCCTGGAAATTAAACAGAACATACTTCTAAATAACCCATAGATCAAAGAAGAAATAACAACAGACATTAGAAAATATTTTAAGCTGAATGATAATGAAGATGTACCATATCAAAAATTGTAGGCTGCAACTAAAGCAAAGCTTAGAAATTTATAGCCTTCACTACATTTACTATAAAAGTTGAAAGGTTAAAATCAATTAAACTTCACCTCAAGAGTCAAGAAGAATCGTAAATCAAATCTAAAGAATGTAGATAGAAGGAAATAGTAAAGATTAGAAATAAGTGAAATAGAAAACAAAGCTAAAGAAAAATAAGAAAGCTAGTTCTTTGAAAAGTTTGATATACCCCCCAGTAAGACATCAGTAAAAGAGAAAAAAGGAATGAAATGGAAAAGGAATGAAAACAAGAATATTATTAAAGACATTACAAACATTGAAAAGATGTAATGACATAATGAACAATTTATAATGAAAAACAAAATTCGAATAAGGACAAATTCCTCAGAAAATTAAACTGACAAAATAAAGAGAAAAATCTAGAGAGTTTCCTTTATTAATGGAAACTGAATCAGTTATTAAAAGCCTTTCCACAAGGAAAATGTAAAGCCTTACCAGTGAATTCTTTCAAACATTTAAGGAAGATATTATACCAATTTTATACAAATTCTTCCAGTAAATAGAAAAAGGGAACACTTCCAAACTAAGTCCATCTGCTCGTGATACCACAATCTGACGAGGACATCACAATACATATAAAAGGAACTTGGAATATCGAAAAAGGATAATGTATCACTACCAAGTGAGGTTAACTCTCCATGTATGCAAATATAGTTTAACATTTGAAAAGTCAACATAATATTCCACCTTAATTTTTTAAAGGGAGAAAAATATGTATCTCATATGCAAATTGAAGAAAGGATTTGATGAATTTCAAAATTTACTATACAAATTCACAGCAAACTATGAATAGAACTTGCCTAAACTGATAGAAATACTGTCTATAGCAGATATATTTAATGGTAAAATATTGAAAGTTTTACCCCTGAGACAGAATACCTGTAATCACTACTTTATTCAACATTGTACTAGAGAGTCTAGCCATGCAATAATGGGGAAAAAGAGAAATGAAAGCATAACGATTGAAAAGGAAGAAATAAAATAGCCATTTGTTTGCAGATGATATATAACTATGTACATAGAAAATCCAAATGAATTTACCAACTATTAGAATTAGTGGGTGAATTTAACAACCTGCAGTTCAGTACTCAAAAGTCATTATTATTTATATATCAACACCAAACAGAAAATGGAATTTAAAATAACTTTGAAATATCAATGCGCTAGGATATCTAAGGTGGGATATGTAGAGTTGTTTATACATTGAAATACACAAAATATTTTGGTATAAATTAAAGAAGAACTAAACAAATGAAGGATATGCCATTTTTGTGGATTGGAAGATTCAATATTCTGAAGATAAGTGTTCTCCCCAAATTGGTCTGTACATTCAACCCAGTCTTCTTTATTCGTGTTAATTTTTTGACAAACATGCTTTAAGGTACTTTGATAAAGATAGTCTCATGATCCTCAGAGAGGCAGAGCAGGTGTTTTGAACTTTCCCTTAGCGGCTTCAAAGAGGATAACTTGCCATGGGATATACTGCTAGCAGGAGAAGAAGGCAATACATAAACCCATGGGATTCTTGCTGGGACATTCTTTCTTTCTCCTTCATTCTTCCACCAAAGCCTGCTCCAGTCCTGTTCTTCCTGGTTACGCTCCTTCCTCCCAAGATCTTGGCACTGCTGGAGATACATTATAGGATTTGACCCACCTCAAAGTCCAAGGCTTTTTTTTTTTAGTGTTCTACCTATTACAGAAAGTTTATTCATGTAAATAAAGCCCTTGAATTTAAAGTTAGAAATGACTTCCATGCAGCACTGAGGTTTATAGGCAGATTGTCAGCAACTACTTTTGAGTTCTACTTTAAAATTATTGCTGTTCAGGAACACTCTGGAGATGTGAGCCTAAATACTTAATTAAATATTTGTAATTAGCTTTGTAAAAACAAGGTTCTAGGTATCCCCAGAAATTAAGACCCAATCTAGAGCAAGCCCTAAATTATTTGGGATCCTGTGAAGATTTTATGTAATAAAGACAAAAATTTTCCTAGCATGAGGGAGTTGAGTGAGTTGTGTTAGTCACAAATTCTTTTAGTGTATTCACTGAATAAGTCTTTTCTTTCCTTATTGCATCTCTCTCTTTAAGCTAAGTTTAATTTCAAAGAGAATTTTTTAAAGCCCATAATCTTATTTGGGCTAAGCTATTATCTGACACAAGTCTCCCCATAAAATAATGTGCCCAGAGCTGCACAGGGTTTCCTCAGTGTTATCTGACCTGACTCCCTTGCGATCACATTGAAGTCCTCACTGGTCAGATAATATTTGAAGTATAATTTGTAATAATTCAATGTATAACTTTATAAGACTGTCGACATACACCTATTGGCAGTGGGGATGGAACACTAAAGATTTACTCAAGAAACTGAGGAACTATAATTGATTTTAGTGACCTATTATGAACGTGGAGTTGGGAAAGGTGAGGCTGTAGCTGGACAAAGTAGAGAATAGTCAGAATCTGGAAACTGGTTGCACGATAAATGGGTGAAGACTGAGGGATGCGTAGCCTGGGAAAGAGGAAAACTGGGGATGTGACAGCTGTCCTCAGACACTGGAAGTGTAAAGGGATGAGAGTCAGAGTGCTTGTTTGCTCCTTTAGGGAGACATGTGACCGACAGCTGGGATTTATAGGTGGCAGGTTTCTGCTCAGTAATACAAGGAAGTCATTTTATAGTTAGAATAGTTCTAAAATGAACATGTGGTCTCATGATTTCTTAGTCATTGGGGGACACATTCAAAACAAAAACTAGACCACCACCTTTTAAGCATAGTTTGAAGTGGGGAGAATCTTTTGGGAGAGGTGTGGTTTAATAATTTGTAAAGCCCTTTCTAACTCTGAACCTAAGACTGTTGAGGCCTTGAGTTAAGTGTAACCTCCACTTAGTCACAGCCCTGTGTGTAATATCAGCAGGGAGCAAATAAACCTCATTACCTGGTCGGGCTGCTTCCAAACATGCTTTGAGACACATGGCAGAGTCCTTGGCTGACAGCTTGTACCCCGTGCTCTCAGCCCTGCCAGGATCATTGGTCCTGGTTCCCAGTCTCCTGTCTTATTGACAACATAAATGTGATGGTACTATTGTATTGCTGTATTTGTAGATTTTCATATATTTTAGAAAGCTTTAGCTTACATTATAAGTATTTCTTTATCACTTAATTCAACAAGCACTTAATGACAACTCAGCATGTACCATCCATCTGCTAAACCAGATCATAGAGACAAAACAGAACCTAAAAAATACTTCCTGTCCTTGCAGACCTTACAACCTAATGCTATCAGAGGCTGGCTTTTGGTGGGTTCTATTTTCACATTTACAAAAGCCAGAATTGTTAAATACAATTTTTTTCCCAGGAATGAATAGTGGAATTTTTCTGTAGATAGTCTGAGAATAGAAACAACATTTTAAATTGAAGCTAAAATAGTATGACTTGTCTCATTCTTAAAATATTCTCATAACCCATTTCTAAGATTCTGCAATGAATAATTAGGATAGTCATGTCCACAATTTTCTTTCAGGAGACTTTAATTGAAAGCCATCATGAACTCTGTCTAAGTGGAAAGATGTCTTCTGCTGCTGATCTAGATCTGAGTTGTCAATAGAGTAGCCAGAAGCCACATATGGCTACTTAAATTGAAATTCATTAAAATTATATAAAATTAAAATTTTAGTTCCTCAGTTATAATACCCATATTTCAGGTGCTTTAGCCACATGTGTCTGGTGGCTACCATATTCGACTGTGCAGATTTAGTACATTTCCATCATGGCAGAAAGTTCTATTGGTGCTGACCTAAAGAACCATTACATTTAGAAGCTGGTATTGTAGATGCTTAAAAAAACAAACATTTGATAAATTTAATACCGCTTTATGATAAAAACTCTGCAAAGTGTGAACAGAAGAGAATGTCCTTGAACTGGTTTAGTTCTCAGTAAATTACTTGAATCAGTAGCAATACATTTTATTAGGAAAACAGATAATTTGAAAAATAGTCACTTTATTGTGTATATACAAAAGGCATCATAATGAAAAGTATATCTTGATGGTTTGTATAAATATGCATTGATAATGTATTAATCAAATGTTACCAATTCAAGTACAAGAATACCAGTAAAACTAATTTCTCTAATATGTTTTATAACAAATCGGAAATTCTGCTGTGAATCAACACCAAGTAAGGGATGAGTTGTGTAAAGTGAGAATTCTCTAAGACCTCTCTGGTTTCAGTTAAGTATATTGGTCTAACTGCTCAAAAACAGGGGTCAAACTAGACTTCTGAAATTCATTGGTGTGTTTTTTAAATGCTTTCGGCTGTGGTCGGCCTTGAGCTCATTATGCACACATATGTATATTTTTTATTTCATTAAATGTACCACTTGGTTCATTGTGGGTTTTTTTAGTTGCAGAGTTCATAGACGCTGATGGAAAAGTCTCCACTGTTAACTGCAGTTTTATACACTAGTAGAACTAAATTCCATTTTATGTTTGAAAATACAGCTCTGTATGTTAAGTTTGATCTGCAATCTAGTATCAATAATAAAAACTAGTATCAATGATAAAATAGTATCAATAATCACAGGGTCCAAAAAAGATGGCAATAAAAAATAGCAACTTCTTACTTGCTCTATGCTGGGCATTGTGCTAGGTTCTTAATTCCATTTATGTTATTTCATATAACAACTCTGAAATATTAAAAAAAAAAAAGGTAGAATTAGCCCCATTAAACTCATAATCCAGCAGGCCAAGATCAGTTTCATAAAATGGCCCATGTCATGACCCTAATAAATCGTTCCGTCAGGATGTGAAAACCCAGTCTGATTCTTAGATCTGTGCTTATTTCACTATCCCATTATCTAGGGTTCCTGGTTATGAAGAATAATGTCTTTTTTTCTTTTCTTTTTTTTTTTCTTTTGGCTTTAAAAACAGACATTTATATCTCATGGTTGTAGAAGCTCGAAGTCCAAGATCAAGGTGTTGGCAGATTTGATGTCCGGTGAGAACTTTCTTCCTAGTTTCCAGATGGTTATTTTCTTGATATACCCTCACATAGTGGAAAGAGAAATGTCATTTTTTGAGTGCTTACAATATACTAGATAATTCTAAGCACTTTTCATGATTCGATCATTTAGGCCACACACCATGGATTCAACTATGACTCATTTTGACAGATGAAGACACTGAGAGACAATGAGATTGCCTTGCCCAGTGCAAAAGGGATAGAGCTGAGCTATAGCCGGCCACTGGGCTTCAGAGTCTACACTCTTATCCATTACGCTATAGGTTTTTCCCTTAGAACTTAAGAATGCACTTTGGTGCCTACAGCCTGGCTGCAGTGTGTCAGGTCCCTTAGGGTGTTCTATGCACATGGGGAAGGACCTGGGAAATCAAAACAAGAGATCGTTGCCCTGGAAGCCCAGAGAAGAGAGGTCCACAATCTCAGGTAAGGAGGAAGGTCAGATGGAAAGACCACTGTCAAGTCATTCTGATGAGCTCCTGTCTGCAGACCACTGCCCAAAATATGGGAGAAGAAACTGGCAACAGGGAAAAGGATTGCATGCTGTGCTCAGGGGCAGCTGAAGTCCAAAGCCAGAATGCTGCCATGGCTCAGAGTTGTTTGATGTTTTTCAGCTATAAAAAGGAGTGTGAGCAAAGACCTGGAATTTTCTGGAAATGGGAATTTTTTAGGAGAGATGCAGCAAAAAGGGACAGGGTTTGAAGGAGCTCAGGATACTAGTTTGAGAAAACATGGACCATGGGTCCAGACTTGATTAAAAAGAGAAGAAAGTTAAGTCTGGGAGTAAACAGTAAAATGGGGAGAATGGCAATTTTTACTGAAAATAAAACTATTCAAACTTAATGAGACAGGATGAATGTTATAGTCCATGTATTAGTTGATCAGATTAAGAAGGGCATCGAAGGCATTTAATATGATGTGCTTTCACTGTGGTGTGGGTTTAGTGTATCTGAAAGGCAGATTAAGTGAGTTGACAAAAGCCTTGGGATTCAGGGCATGTGCATTTGGTTGGTGTGTAAATTGGTGTAACTTTTCTGAGATTAATTACCAATGTCTGCCCTATTGAAATTATGACAACTCTTTGACACAATTTCACTTTCAATTTCACAATTTCAATTTCAATTTCACTTCTGTGAATTTGTCTTGTGGAAATTCTTGCTGAAATTTTTATAAATGGAACTTCATAGAAGCAAAGTTTTTTCAAAACACAGTATATTTTGTAGTCATTTGTTACATTAATTTAAATACACGCACACACATATATAATTTTACAATTTCATTCAAAGTGTAGCTTTAATCTTTTAATGTAACTTTAGGGATAGGGATTCCTATAGAGTAGGGAGCAGTTTTCGTCTACTAAGCAGAAAAGAAATATTCACTAATTCCTATGTATCCTTTAAACTGAGAATAACTTGTTTTTAAAAATTATATAATTTCTCTATTGTCCTGGGAATGAATCCATCTGTCAACCCATGCTTTTTTATCAAGTGCCACCCAAGTTTGATTTTGATATATAAAGTGACAACTCTTTCTTTTCTTTTCTTGTCAGATGACAGTGTATGCCTACTCAGAGGCCATTCCTGCCTTAAAATGAAGAAGTCTGAAAAATCCCTATCAGCTTCCTCTAAAATCTGACTAGACCTGTAACTCTGCCTGTAGACACACTTCTTACAAGTCCTCCTAATGAGAGAGAGGCAGAAACAGGAAATGTAAGTTAAGACAAGGTTTGCAAGTGTTCTTCTATAGCATATGGAATATCACCATCTTGCCTATCATGGTGAAACTATCCAAGGGGAGTTAAGTAATTCAGTTGGCTGGATATGAACCTAGGCTGGTGGACTTCTAAGCCTGTGGTGATTCTGCTATCTCATGATATTAGTACATTATAAGAAATGTTGATCAGGACTTCCCTGGTGGCGCAGTGGTTAAGAATCTGCCTGCCAATGCAGGAGACACGGGCTCGATCCCTGGTCCAGGGAGATCCCACATGCCGTGGAGCAACTAAGCCCATGTGCCATGACTGCTGAGCCTGTGCTCTAGAGCCCTCGAGCCACCACTACTGAGCCTGCATGCAACAGCTACTGAAGCCTGCGCACCTAGAGCCCGCGCTCCGCAACAAGAGAAGCCACCGCAATGAGAAGCTCGCGCACCGCAACGAAGAGTAGCCCCTGCTCACTGCAACTAGAGAAAGCCCGCTTGCAGCAACGAAGACCCGACACAGCCAAAAATAAAATAAATAAAATGTAAATTAAAAATAAAAGAAATGTTGATCATAATAAAATAGCTAGGTGTACTGAGAATTTATTAGGTCAGGTACTGTTCTAAGCACTTTGCATTTATCTCTCAAAAAACTGTAGTGAGTTCTCTGTTACACATCTATGAACTCAGTCACACTTGGCTACTAATTAAATGCCCTTCAATTTTGGTCTGTAAAAAATTAATTGACATTTCCTTTTTTTCAAAAAACATCAGGTTTCTGGCCTTGAAACAAGATATTCTTTAAAAAAAAAAAAAATCAGTAAATACCTAGATCTCTCTCAGCTTCAAATTCTTGAACTACTTTCAGGGTGCTGAGAACATTGCAGCCCAAACATGCAATGATGTTCTATTAGTTTCCTGAGTGACTTTTAAGCAGTACGAACATCAACATATTTTGTTTTTGAAACATAAACACAACATGCTGATTTTCAAGTTGTAAAGTTCCATTGGTTTTTTGTTTCTTTTTTGCTCCTGTAAAATGATCTCTTTTAATCTACCTTCAAAAAGTACAGTTGTCAAGCAGATAGATACAATCAGTAAGAAACAGTTTCATTTTCTTGAGTGCAACTAAGTGCTTATTTATAGAACTAAGTTTCTGACTACAGTGGTTAAAAAAAATTAAAAACCTCTTCAGTATAAATTATGAAGTTATAAAAAGAGATAACAGGATTTTTTTAACAGTTGTCCTCTGTTAAATGTAAGTTTTGTATTCCAAATGACAATTTACAGCTTCATTTTATAATATTTTCTATAATAGTCAAAGGCTAGCAACTATATTTATATATTTTCATACCAGGATTGAAATTTTTATCAGCGACAGTCATCTGGATAGCACAAAGAAAATGCACTAAAACCTGTTTCTGAATCATGTGGTTTAATCTTCTTACTTGGATTTTAAAATATATTAATAGCATACCTTTCAGCCCTTGGGCTTTGACATATGTAAATTTTAAATTTCCAATTAAATTCAATGTGGCAACAAATATTTTACGTAAATATGTAAAAGTTCAGAACTGGGTTACAGATTTAAAAAACAAAGTGTACATAGAACAAAGAAGAAATATTGGAAGAGAGATGTTTAAGCCATCAAACCATATTTCAAGTATTTCTGGAACCTCACAATTCAAAGACCATCTTAACTATATTTTTTCATTGTAAAAACACACAATATAAAACTGTCAACAACTAACATATACACAGTACTATATATAAAATAAACAACAAGGATCTATTGTGTAGCACAGGGAAGTATATTCAATATCTTATAATAACCTATAATGAAAAAGAATCTGAAAAAGAATATATATATACACACACACACACACATATATATAACTGAATCACTTTGCTGTACACCTGAAACTAACACAACATTGTAAATTAACTCTACTTCAATTAAAAAAAAACTTAACGGGCTTCCCTGGTGGCGCAGCGGTTGAGAGTCCGCCTGCCAATGCGGGGGACACGGGTTCGCGCCCCGGCCCGGGAAGATCCCACATGCTGCGGAGCGGCTGGGCCCGTGAGCCGTGGCCGCTGAGCCTGAGCGTCCGGAGCCTGTGCTCTGCAAGGGGTGAGGCCACAGCAGTGAGAGGCTCGCGTACCGCAAAAAAAAAAAATAAATAAATAAAAACTTAACAATTGAAATATGGGCATAAAAATAAATGCAATACAGTTTTAAGCTTTTTCACAATTATATAAAACATTATTATATATTTATAACATATCAATTATATATATAATGATATATTTTCATATGTGATCAGTGCACAAATTGTTAACTAGTACAGAGATCAGATTAATTTAAGCTTGTTTCTGAGTAGTTGAGCAAACTCAACGTTATTTAGAGTATGATATATGGTTTAGTTCAGACCACATCTGGTCTGCCACCTGTTTTTGTTAATAAAGTTTTACTGGAATCCAGTCATGCCCATTCATTTACACAGTCTGTGGCTACTTTCCTGCTACAACATCAGAGCTGAGTAGTTGGGACAGAGACCCTATGGCCTGCAAAACGTAAAATATTTACTGTCTGTCCCTTTACAGAAAAAAGTGTACAGACCTCTGGATTTGATGAATGAGTCAGACTGTGAGCTAAATATTACACTTGCTATTCCAATGTCTGTTTTACGTACAGGAATTGGCTTTTCTGGGTTTTGACTAATGTGTCTAAAGTAGAATATAAGACTGGCCAAGATAGCCTAAATGTCCATATTAGCATGTGCATATTATATGTACCAGTAGGAAATGTTTTGTATGACCTTGTTATAGTTGATATATATGTAAACTCAGTTTTTGCAACCTATTTCAAGGACTCATGGCTCCTCTGAAGTCGTGATCTCTTAAGATTTTATTCATATCTGTGAGCCATTTGCTTGGTTTTCACTAGTATCACTGACACACCTGTTGATAATTGTCTCTGTTGAGGTATAAACACAAAATTGACTGTTGTTTTTTGGATTTTGGGATTTAAAAAAAATGTGTTTATCCTCCTAACTCTGAAAAATTCTCTTCAAGTCCAAGTCCTCAAATTACCCAACAGAATCTTCCTGAACCACTACAGAGAATACGATAAGTTAATTAAGCAAGTTTTCTAAGCAGCCTATTAAAAAAGACTCAATGGAATTTTTGGCATTTTTATCATGTGAGGGCCACCTTGGTTTGTTCCCTCCCCTATAATAATAGGGGCCCTACCTGAAAGTTTTCAGTTTATGTGAATTGGGCCTTTTGAGCATCTTCAAAGAAAAAGCAACTTTCCAGGCAAGGTTGTTGCAGCTATTTCAATAATCATTGTGCATATGTCTCCTGTAATAATACTTAAAATCAGATGATGCTGACCCAGTTAGAGCTAAGGATTAAAGAAATCTGCTTAGAATTGAACTGAGTCCACTAGAGCAACTGCCAAGAGAAATACATTCCACTGAATGCCCTTCAGAGAACCTCTCATTAGCCGGACTGCAAACCTTTGATTTCTTTTCGCCTAATATACAACTGCCTGGAATTCATTTAAACATGGATGTAATATACGTTCATATATGTTCACAGCATGTTGGTTTAGTCTTTCATTTTTTTGTGTGGACAACATATGCAGTCTTATGCAGAACTTAGTTATTTGCAATTCTACCCTAAAATATAAAGGTCATATAATTTTAATACAAATTGTATATACTCTAGGTACATTTTTTGTGTAATTTTAATACAACTTCCAATGCATCAGAATTCTGAAGTTAAAGCATTTCCTTTTAAACTAGAACCACTTTTTCTGACTATAAGCCTTTAATTTGAAATTCACGCACAAAACAACAGCAGAGTGTATTATTCCTCCCACCAACTAGATGCAATAGAATCTGCCTAGAGTTATCGCTGTGCTTTCCCTAACCTCTGCCAATTTTGCATTTATCCTTTCGTCTACACATTTGTTTCTATGTCGGACTTAATGCTATCTACCGCTATTGTGTTTTTCCTAATATGTGTTCTTATTGTATGTCCTATGACAGATGTACTTACATCAATATTACCTATTGTAGATTAAAAAAATCTCAGAAGGTAAGATTTTTAATTCCATGGCTTTGAACCTTGGCTCTGCATTAAGACCACCTGGGAGGTTTATACATTTGGTCATAAGGATATTGCCCCTGCTGGTTCTGATTTGGTAGATCACATATAGGGTGGGCCTATACCTCAGTATTTTTAAAAAGCTTTATAGGTAATTCTGATACACAGCTAAGAGTTGGGAAGCACTCTTTTTAATATTATGCTTAATTCCATCCATTGCACCCACTGTAATTGGCACACAGACAACCCTCAAAAACTGTTTATGATATGAAGACTTTCAAGTTGGGTTTCAACGAGGGTCCTCCTGCCCTGTGTCACTCGCACCAATAGAAGAAGACGGAGTTTCGTTTAAAAGCAAAGGAAAGGGCTTCCCTGGTGGCCCAGTGGTTGAGAGTCCGCCTGCCGATGCAGGGGACGCGGGTTCGTGCCCCGGTCCGGGAAGATCCCACATGCCGCGGAGCGGCTGGGCCCGTGAGCCATGGCCGCTGAGCCTGCGCGTCCGGAGCCTGTGCTCCGCAACGGGAGAGGCCCAACAGAGGCCCGCGTATCGCAAAAAAAAAAAAAGCAAAGGAAAGCGTTATTCTTTGACCAAAGAATGGAGAGGTGCAAGGTCTCACTCTAGAATACACGCTCTCCAGAAAAGCCGTTTGCAGCGCCGCTTTATTCGGTTCTCATCAGTGGGGGGTTGGGGGTGGGGTCAGAGCTCTTGCGTGTCCCGCGCAGGCGTGCTGCTCACCGCGCTCATTCCAGATCGCAGTGCTGGACGCGGCGTCTCTGCACACGGCACGCTGCTGCCATCTTGAATTGAGGTGTCGTGCACAGCGCTGCTGCACACGCCCGCCAAGCTGTGTCTGGTGCGGCCATTTTGCCCTTGGAATACTGGTGGGAAGCTGTTCTCTGCGTGCGGGACCCTACGAACAAATGAAACTAGACGAAGCACAAAGGAAAAAAAAAGGTTAGACTTTATTACCCAGATTCTATTTTTATTTCCTGGGAATTGTTAATGGGTTTTGCCGGTGACAAATCCCTCCTCTGCCGTTTGTCCTGCTCCTCATTTTTGAGGGCCGCTGACAGGCACAGGTTGGTCTTCTGAAACTGCTTCCTGCTGGTTTGGGCATCGTTATAACCCGGTTAGAGGAACAGAACTTCTCCCAAGCTACCTTTACTGTCACCAGGCCTCAGCCCGGATGTTCATATCACTGGGAGACCGCCATTTGTCTAATCTGTGGAGACAAAGGACACCAGACAGTTTAAGACATGGCCCAAATATTAGCAAGAGAATAATGGTCACATTTCAAATTCTTCCTGAAAGTGAAGGTATCTAGGTCTTTTGCCTGTAGGCAAAAGTGTTCCCTGATGTCGTGGCTCACTGTTATGGCCAGAATCTCCTTGGTCATTCTTTCGTTGTTTTTCAGAAGAGAAGCTTCGTGTTGGAGTGAGGTTCCCATGAGTAGCCAAGGGGGGGTTATTGCCCCAGGTTGTGTCTCTGGAGGTTGGGGCTTGGGGGCCCTCTTCACTCGAGTGTGATGTCCCACAGAATGACCCCTGCAACCTCAGGGCAGAATGGGTGGGGCATTTTCTTTCATTTTCTTTCTCTCTATGCCCTTTCTTTCCAAATAGCCCTGTGTGCATGTAGGATGGTATATGCATATTGGGAATCTAAGTAAACATTTAAGATCTTCCGGGTCTTGAGCTCTAAGGTTCAGGTGAAGGTTATCAGCTCAGCTTTTTGGGCAGAAGTCCCTGGGGGTAGGCTTCTTGCTTCTGGATCACCAAGTGGGGTCCGTTCTGCTTACGAGTGAGCTGATCTTATGGGCTCTTGGTTTTCCAGGTTACTAGAAACACACAGTTTGCTGGCTGGAAGGCAAGGTCAGTGGGTATGGGCAGCACCTGGTTACCAGATTTCACAAGGGCTTTCATGGTTTCTCCTACCTGTAGGGCACACTTGAGTTGTTCCGTTTCAACTAAGGGGGTTAAGGGGGCTAAGGGAGTGAGAGGGTTAAGGTGTCCTTTCTCTCAGGCTTGGGGAATGGGTCTACCATGAATGAGTTCAAATGCACTTAACTTTAACTTATTCCTTGTTGCTAACCACATGCAGAGCAAGGTGATCCAAGTTTCTTGAGTTTCCTGACATTGGCTAAGGCCCATGTCTTAGCCATGACTATTGGGGTCTCCAGGCTGAGTGCAAGGTCCATTTTATGCCCAGGGCACTTGTAATCCCCTTTGTCACTTGAGATTCAAATGCTAGACCATTATTGCTTTGGAGGGATCCTGGGAGCCCAAACCTGGGGATTATTTCTTTTAGTAATGCCTTAGCCATTTCAGCTGCTATTTAGGTTCTAGCAGAGAATACTTCTATCCACCCAGAAAATGTGTCCACTAGTACCTGAAATTGCCTGGTACTCTTGGCATGACAGTGAAATCAATCTGCCAGTCTTCTCCAGGGTATGTCCCTCTGGTCTGAATGGGCCTTATCTGGGGGCCTCTGGGGAGTCTGGTGTTAGGGTTGTTCATTGAGCAGATGGGGCAGGTCTCAACTATTTGATTATACTTTCCATGCCAGGAGTTACCATGATCTCAACTAACTAGTTATATAGGGCTTCCCTCCCATAGTGAGTTCCTTGATGAGTCTCCCTGATGGCTTGACAAGCTGCAGTTTGGGGAAAGAAGTATTGCCCATGTTCATTAACTAGTCACACGTGGCCTCCTGGATCTCTATTGAAGCCCCATTTTCGGACTTTGTCTAATTCTTCCTTTGTGTAGGTTGGGGAGTAATTGGATGGATCTGGCCTTACGTGTATGAGGAGTAGTTGCCAAGTTCCTGGTTTCAGGGCCCACCTTTTTGGCAGTTATGTCCGCCTTGTTGTTCCCCTTTATTACCTCCCCATCCCTCTTTTGGTGACACCTACAGTGAATCACTGCCACATTTTTGGGAAGCTGTACTGCTTCTAAGAGCTTCGATATACTTAAGCCATGTTTTACCTGTTTATTCTCCACGGTAAGCATACGCCCTTTCTTTCCAAATAGCCCTGTGTGCATGTAGGATGGCATATGCATATTGGGAATCTAAGTAAACATTTCAGATCTTCCAGGTCCTGAGCTCTAAGGCTCAGGTGAAGGTTATCAGCTCAGCTTTTTGGGCAGAAGTCCCTGGGGGTAGGCTTCATGCTTCTGTGACATGGGTCTGGGAAGTTACTCTGTATCCCACCAGCCCTTTCCCCTCTCTCATAAAACTGCTCTCATCTGTGAACCATTCCTCTTTGGCATTTAGGAGAGGCTCACTTCCTAGGTCGGAGAGACTGGAGCAGATTGTGTCTATGGTTTCTACAGAGTCATGCTCCAGGGGCCCCCTTTCTGTGGGTAGTAGGATGGCAGGATTTAGCATGTAACATTTTTTTTTTGCGGTACGCGGACCTCTCACTGTTGTGGCCTCTCCCGTTGTGGAGCACAGGCTCCGGACACGCGGGCTCAGCAGCCATGGCTCACGGGCCCAGCCGCTCCAGGCATGTGGGATCTTCCCGGACCGGGGCACGAACGTATGTCCTCTGCATCAGCAGGGGGACTCTCCACCACTGCGCCACCAGGGAAGCCCTGTAACATGTTTTTATGGTAGCCACTGGACTGTCTAAAAAGCCCAGCCTGAACTTGCACCGACCTTCCATGGGATAGCCATTGTGTTCCCTTAGAACTTACTAAAGCCTGAATCTGGTGGGGGGTCCATATAGTGATTGGCTGACCAAACGTTAATTTTTCAGCCTCCTTTAACAGGGTTGTGGTAGCTGCTACTGTCCGTAGTCAAAGTGGCCATCCCGTAGCAGTTTGGTATAGTTGTTTAGAGAAAAAAGCAACCACTGGAGTAAGTGTTCCCAGTTTTTGAGCTAATACCCCTAGGGTGATTCCCCTTCTCTCATGAATGTAAAGGTCAAAGGGATTAGCTAAATCTGGGAGGGCCAGGTCAGGGGCCTGATGTAATTGCTTTTTCAATTCTTGAAAGGCCCTTTTGCGTTCTGAATTCCATTCAAAAGAATCATCATCTTTCAATTTTTCATATAGAGGCCTAGCTATTAGACCATACTTAAGGATCCAGATGTGGCAAAACCTGGCCATCTCCAGGAAAGCCCTAAACAGTCTTCTAGTTTTAGAAGGGCTGAGGCTGCAAATGGCTTGGAACTCTGAGGGCTAATGGAGTACAGAAGAAGGCATCTTTTAAATCTACTACAGAATAGCAGGTCCCGCTGGACAGTAGAGTGGGCAGCAGAGCGTAGGGATTAGGAATACTGGATGTTTATCCTTGGTGGCTTCACTGACTGCGCTGAGGTCCTGTACCATTCAGTATTTCCCATTGTGTGTCTTTACAGGAAGAATGGGGGTATTACAGGCTGATTGGCATGGTCTAACAAGGCCCTGGTCAGTTAGACCCTATATAACGGGCGACGCCCAAAAAGACCTCACAGCGGAGAGGGTACTGTTTTCTATTGGGCCATGTGTGTCAGGGTTTTAGACGGACTATCTTGGGAGTGGCTCCTACAGCTCGTCCCGCCAGTCCCTGGGCCCAGGTCTTGGGATTTACTCTGGAGAGATCGATTTACTCAGCCTGGAGAGGTTTATCCTCAGCCGCTAACATTATCATCTTATGCCCTTTGTCTAAGGGGACGCCAGTCTCCAGTTTGTCTCCCATTAGGTGGATAGTAGCTCCCAATTTATGTAAGACATCTCTTCCTAGCAGAGGTATAAGGCATTCAGGGACATACAGGAAGGAATGGGTGAGTGTGTGTTCATCCAATTAACATTCTAATGGCTCTACGAATGCCCATTCTTGGGCCTTCCCTGATACCCATTGTTTTATAACTCTTGTGACTGAGTTTGCCTGATCTGGTGTTCAGAACTGAGTAAGTGGCAGTGGTGCTGACTAAGAATTCAACAGTCTTGCCTTCTATGTCCAGTGTCAGCCAGGGCTCCTCAGGGGTCAGCTGGAATGCCAGCTTAGGAGACCCCTGGCCCCATCATTCTTCGTCTGTTTGGACTATCTGCCTTCAAGGGTAGTGGCTGGGATCTGCCATTTCTGTCCTCCTTTGGGGGCGCAAGGGCATTCTTGTCCCTCTCGTTTACATATGGCGAAGATTGGATCCTAGTTTCCTTGGCCCCTCGGTGGGGGCCAGGGGTCACTCACAGGAGTTGAGAGTCTCTATGGGTGGTCAGTCCAGATCCCTGTGCTGACCCATTGACACTGGAAGGCAATAGCCTGTAGGTGGGCTTGCCTCTGGGCCTTTTTATCCTCCAACTTTTCCTCCTCTAAATCTCAGTTGTTAAACACCTGGTAGGCAATCTTGATCAAGTGAGAGGTAGGGGTATCTGGTTCTATTTCCAGAAGTTTATGTGCTTTGGGAAATGAAATATGACCTCAGGATTGCATTTCCTTCTGGTGAAGGAAGGGTCCGTGATACTATAGATTCAGAGGCATCCCCTGAAGCGCTCTAGGAACGCCGAGGCGTTTTCCATTGGCTCCTGATTGATTTCCTTTATGTTCTTCCAATTAACAGGTTTCTTTCCTGCTGCCTGGATTCCCTTGAGGATCATATTTTTATAATGGGTCACACTCTGTCTTCCACCCCCTTCTTCATTGTCTCAGTGGTCTCAGTTTGGTTCATTATCTGGAACCACTTGATTCCCCGGTCTGAAGATAGCATGACCTAAATTGTTTCTGTTCTCTTTGTCTGCTTCCTCTCGGGCTTTTGAAAAGACTGTGGCCTTTTCTTCCCCTGTTAGGAGTACATTGAGGAGGGTCTGGATTAGCCCACGTGGGGTCATGGGTCTGAAAGATTTCCCTAATCACATTCAGGAACCCCTCTGGATCTTCTCTCAACCCCTTACTATGACTTTTCCAGTTATACAGATCAGAAGTGGTAAATGGAACATATACCTAGATGAGCCCTCCTTCTCTATCGGGGACCTGCCTCAAATGTAGTACTTTTCCTGGTGGGTTGTTGGACCCTGGCTGGTAATTAGTCCTGATTCATGTACTTGCTGGCCTGGGTTCTGGGGAGGGGGCATCTTGGGCCTGTGGCCCAAATCGGAATATATGAAGGGAAGGGCATTGGGAGGGAGCTGTAGGAGGAGGGTTAGGGAGGAGATCAAGGAGGTCCTTGCGGGGGCGGGTCAAGGACTGGTATTACCTCAGTGGAGGAGGGTCCACATCCCTTTTGAAGGCCTTTGTTCTGATATAAGGCCATAAAAAACTGGACATAGGAAAAAGTGGACATCCCATTTCTTTTGTCTCTCACATAGCAGGTCCAATTGTGAAACAATGTTATAATTTAGAGACCCATCAGTGGGCCAACTTTCCCATCTCCCAGCCAGTATTGGGGTTAGGCTGTATTACACAGGATTTGTAGCTCAGGAAATTTGGAACCAGCACCAAACTATTAATGGACTCCTCAAAAGATCAAAATAGGGGGCATCCAAATGGCATGGACTCTGATATAACGGGGGGTCTCCCTTGAATTTGTAATGGCTTGTACTTGAGATAGTTAATCCCTCTTGAGTCAGAATGCCCCACAGAATGTTAGCCAAGACTAACGGCCCAGATCGCTGGGGCAGCTGGTATTCTGTGCTGATACCAGCAGGAGAGCCCTTGGAACCTTGGCAAATAATCACCCAAGATTTGCCTCATAAGCAGAGTGGGGAGGAAAGGTTGCGTGGTGGGTGTTTCCTGTTCTTGTCAGTAGCTCACAGGGCTTCCTGATAATGGGGTTCCTGGTCCTGTGAGCAGCTCACAGGGCTCCCCAGCCCACTTTAGAGAAACTAGAGCTGCCTGGAAGAGGTCAAGTCACAGTCCCATACCTACCTTGGGACACTTTCACACTGGGACATCAGATCGAGTGTCCTCATTCCGTTTTGTCAAGTGGCCCTTATTACCTAGCCCTTTTCCCAGTCTCACCTCTTGGCTCACATGGCTGGCCACTTTCCTTTACCAAACCAAAAGTGATGACGGAGAATGCTACTGTTGACCCTGGAGGTTGGCAAGGAGGACAAAAAGCCCTGGTGCAGCCACTACTGCCTTGTATAGGGGTCCCTCTCATCCATAGGTTCCCTTCGTCCCCGGGCATCTGGTACCATGAAAGCCCGGCCAGAGGCAGCAGGCAGACACATGTGAGTTTCAGACTCCAATCCCCAATGATGCCATATTATGATCCCCTCAAGGGGGCACAGTCCAGATGACTCTGGGAGCTGTACTGTGTGTGCACCACACCAAAGTGTCAGGTTCCTGGGCAGAGTTGCTCTGAGTTTGGCTGAAGGCTGCTGCTGTTCTACCTCATCAGAGTATACTCAAAGGCTAGAGTCATTCATCCTCACCTGAGCCTCCCAAAGCATCTGCAGGTCTCCCGCTGGAGCTGGGATGAGCTTGGAACCTAGTGGGTAGGTGCTGGCAAAAAGCCACCATCCATCCCTTCATGGTCACCAAAATTTGTTATGACCTTTTTTTGTCAAGCCCCAGTAAGGGTCCTCCTGCCCGGTGTAGCTTGCAAATAGAATGAGACCAAGTTTGGATCAGAAGCGAAGGAAAGCTTTGATCAAAGAATGGAGAGGTGCAAGCTCTCGCTCTAGAGTACACGATCTCCCCTAAAGGCCATTGGTGGGCTGCTTTATAGGGTTCTCATCAGTGGGGAGGGCGGCAGAGTTCTTCCAGGCTGGGTGCAACTGCCCTGCTCAGAGTGCTGCAGATCCACACGCCAGGTACAGCATCTTTGCACACGGCCCACCACTGCCATCGTGAACTGAAGTGTCATGTGCAGCACTTCTGCACACAGTCCACCCACAGGTGCAGCCATTTTGCACTAGGAACTTTGGCCTGAAGTGCCAGGTGCAAGGCCTCTGCATGCAGTACCCCATGAGCAAGTGAAACTAGACTAAGCACAAAGGAAAAAAAGATTAGACTTTATTTTATTACCCAGATTCTGTTTTTATTTCCTGGGAATTGTTAATGGACTTTGCTGTTGACATTTACATAATTGGTGAACTGGTTTGAGATGGAGCTTCAGTTGAGGGGTCATTGGCAGTCATAACGTCAGGTAAGTCCAGTGATTCTAAGTAAATAAAATACTGACAAAGCCACAGCTGCACTTGTTTGAGCTGTGTCATTTGAGCCCACCAAATTATTGACTTAATCCGGACAGGTCCAACATTTTGGAATTAAAAAAAAATTTTTTTTGTAAGGAGGTTCTGGTTGCTAACAGTCTAAGATTGCAGAAAGAATATAACTTTTTTTTATCATAAACAGTCTTTATGGAGTCCTTTTCCTTGAATTAAAAATGGGTAAATGTGTGTTCAAATAAGCACTTCACGTAAAAGATCCCAGAGCTGAGTTATATGATTCAGTAAGTTAAAATTCCCAAAGATTTGCAGGTGATGCAATGGACGTCAGTGTTGCATTTTCTTAGTATAAACCAATTCCACTCTTGGTGGTTCCTACAACAATGGTTGGTTTGTAGCAATCCTAAAGCCATGAAAATTAATAGGGCTTGGATGACAGTGTCTGAAGGCAAACCCTGGCACCCCAGTGGAAGACTGGCCCATCTTTTTGATCTCTAGGGTGCTCCTCAAACGCTAAGTGCATCAGAATCACCTGGAAAGCTTGAGGCCCAGATTCCTGGGCCTCACCCCCAGAGATTCTAATTGAGTGGCGTAGTCACCACGCCTGGGAATCTTTATGTTTAACAGCTGTTCCAGGTTGATTCTGATGCAGGGGGTATGACACAGAAGGATTGGATTGTGCCTTTTTTTTTTTTCCTACTTCCAGTATCTGAAGGTAACTTGTTTGTGCAAGGGCTTAACAACCTAGGCCATTACGGGAGCTTTCTGTGCTAGGCAGGTATTAAACTGTTTTTTGTTTTAATCTGTTTTTTAACAAGTGTATTTGTATACCAAAGAACTTTATATGCCCCTTGGAAACGTTTATTCCTGGTTGAAATTCAGTTTTGAAGCCAGTGTTTTCAAGTCCAGTGAGTTAAACTGTCTTACCAAAGTGGTTGGGAATGTTTTACAAATCCTACCCTTTAATCCAAATGAAAATAGAATACAGACACCACTAAAACAACTGCAGATATAATTCATAATCTAATCAAGAGAGAACACCACTAAGTAATCTGACACGGATAACACTTCTCTACAGTGGGGAAGCAGTTGGTAAACAATGTTGCAAAAGTGCTCAGTTGAAATGGTGGTTTAGTCTGTGAAGCCTTTGTGGGAGGAGAGGAGAGAAGAATAGTGATGCTTTCCAACTGTTTGAGTACCACTGGGATTTTCCCTACTTGGGGTTTAGGGACTGTGAGAAGGACCTGAGGTTAGCACCTTTCCTTTCCGTCTGCCCTTAGCTTTTCTAGTTATTTTTCCCCTCTTTCCCTTGCTCTCCATTTTTGCTTTCCTTTCCTTTTTCTCAGAATCATGAGTGAAGTCTGGGCCCTAGAGTCCATTGAAGGGGGTTATTTGACCTTTTAAAAAGATGGCTGGGGGCTTCGTGGTTAAGAATCCGCCTGCCAATGCATGGGACACGGGTTCGAGCCCTGGCCCGCGCAGATCCCACGTGCCGCGGAGCAACTAAGCCCGTGCGCCACAGCTACTGAAGCCGTGCTCAGCAATTAGAGAAGCCACTGCAATGAGAAGCCCGTGCACCGCAACAAAGACCCAGTGCAGCCAAAAATAAAAATAAATTAAATAAATTAAAAAAAAAAAAGATGTCTGGGTGATACATTGACCTGCAGGCTCTCAGTCAAAGGTCTCATCTTCAGGATGGAAAGGGCACAACAGTTTGTAAAACCAACCCATTTTTCTCCTTCCTTTGCATGCCAGCAGAGCTAATTAAAGTCTACTGTGATACTTTCTGAAACAAGAAGGAAATAGGAAATTAGCAACCTGAAACTGAATTGGAATCCCATACAAGCTGCCATCCTGTAGCTGAGTCACTAAATGGTCTGGAAACTATTTGCCATCTAGCAAGACAGAAGGAGGTTAGGATGGAAATCATCTAAAAACAGATGACTCAGGATGGAAATCATCGAAAAACAGATGACTCAGTTTTCCATTTTATAAAATGTTCAGTTCCAGCTGCCTGATTTCCCTGTTTAAACAAAAGGGATAAACCATGACAGACCAGTGGCATCTAGGATGGAGAGTTAATAACTGCTTCCTGCATTGGTGTCAATCAAAAAGGGGATACTTCCCACTCACTGATGCATTGGGTAACATTTTGCAGAAGCTTATGACATTATGTACCAGGAAGAGGAGATGTAAGCCAAAGGAAGATTCAACCATGTGTTTATTTCCTGCTTTGTCAGAGACTCATGTGGTGGGAAAGAATGAGAAGGCCTATGTTTCTGCCCCAACTTTTCTATTTACACACTATGTGACCTTGGCAGGTCATCCAACCCTTCTGAGAGTGTTTGATCATCTGTGAAATGAGAATAATATCTGCATCACAAGGCAGTTGTGAAAGACAGGTGAGTTAGTATACTTGAGTTAATGTACATTGTAAGCCTGTAAAAATGTAAATATCTTTGTTGCTGTGAAGGTATTTGGAGGGGTTGGCAATGGTTACTGGGTCACACAGAGAGGTCAGTGTATTATTATTGCATTTAGAGGGGAAATAGTGAATGTTTGAATGGACTTACCCATTATCACAGGTATATTTTTATATGTATGAAGATGGACCTCCATTTGAAACGTTCAGTTATGTCACCATTGATTTCAAAATATCAGATAGCAAATGCATCAACAGTAGGCGTTTCTTATCAAAGTAATAATAGCCATCATTTAATGCTCCCTTTAGACTGAGCACAGTGATAATAAGCTCTTCTTTTCATACCATCACATTAAATCATTGCCCTATGATGTAGGAGTTATCCACAGCTGCTATCGACAACACGCCTACGCCAATAGGTATTATTATTCCCACTTTAGAGATGACGAAACTGATCAAAATTCAATTTAAAAAAATTTCCCGGGGTCATACACCTAATAAGCAGAGCAATAGAGTTTCAAACCCAAGTATGTTCACCCTAAGACATGTGTCCTTAACTACCAAAATCTTGAAGAGAATGGAAGTCACACTATTTTCTATTGAATTGGAACAGAAGTCTTGGCCTCTGTGACAAGTTGACCTTGACTTAAGTCCCTGTCTTTGAAATCAATACATGATGATGAGCGTAGCTTAGACACCTGTACACACACACACACACCCTTCCTCACACCTGGCTCTTGTCAGCCATGAGTTTGCTATGAAGGAGACGTGGGCTGTTACTGATAAAGAGTCAGAAAGCTTAGCTTTTATTCCTGCCTTATTGCTGACTACCTATATATCTTTGAGTAAGTAATTTAAAATATGAGCCCTGGGCTTCCCTGGTGGTGTAGTGGTTAAGAATCCACCTGCCAATGCAGGGGACACAGGTTTGAGCCCTGGTCCGGGAAGATCCCACATGCCATGTAGTAACTAAGCCTGTGTGCCACAACTACTGAGCCTGTGCTCTAGAGCCTGAGCCACAACTACTGAAGCCCACGCACCTAGAGCCCGTGCTCCGCAACAAGAGAAGCCACCACAATGAGAAGCCCGCACACTGGAACGAAGAGCAGCCCCCTCTCGCCACAACTGGAGAAAGCCCGCGGGCAGCAACAAAGACCCAACGCAGCCAAAAATAAATAAAAATATAATAAATAAATTTTTTAAATATTTAAAAATTAAAAAAAAAAAAATAGCCTTAATTTCCTCTTTGAGTCACGGTCATAATGTTTATCCAGCCCACCTCACAGGGAGTTGGGAAGATCAAGTAGAATGGTGCACATAAAAGTATGTTTAGATATTAAAGAAGCTGGGGGGAGGGGGGGTCTTTATTAAAAGTTTATTCAACCAGCAAGAGACTGGGAAAAGGTGTGGTGAGTAATACAGAAAAAGAAAAAGAACTCTTAATCCCCTGTAATAGTCACTCCTTTCATGATACATTTGATCATCTAAAAAAGTGTTCTTCAAAGTATGGTGTGCCTACTGGTGGGACACAAGATTATTTTTAGATGTACTTGAAAAATGTATTTTAATAGTTCTGTGCTCTAAAGTACTTTAGAAAAATAAAAAAACCCTGTGATTTCCCAGGTTATTGTTGAGAATTCAGCTAAGTATAAAAAGTGAGTCGATTTAAAATGAATTAAATAATAAAGTTCAGGTATTACTTGGATCTGACAAACATGGTAAAAGTAGAAGGCAAATGATTTTAGAAAACACTGACAAAAGTGCTCTGTTTGAAAACACAGTCTTATCTCGGAGGAGCTTGTCAGGTCTATCTCTGATCTCTCTTGATCTCTTCATGTCTTCAACAACAGTAATAATAACAGTAAAGAGCTCTGTTGACATTCTCTCCAAAGCTCACCCCCCACCGCCACCTCCCCGACTCTGTGTGAATTCACTTACCCCATAAGGAAGGCAGTTCGAGCCAATGGGTGGTTTTATTCCTTCTCCAAGAAATACGCTTTTTACCCTGCCTTACACAGAGGATTCAAACCAAAGATGTACCTCTACTCAGGGCATGAGTCTCTACTTTGAAAAGTGAGAATTTACTCTTGGTATCTTAAACATGTTTCAGAGAGAAAGCCTAAGTGCTCTGGAAAGGTTTGTAACAGCCCTACTGGGATCGATTCCTCAGTTCAGGCCCTGAGTATTTGCCGGTCCCTAGATGCATCTTAGCTGCTAAAGGTTGAAAGCTAGTGACAACTATTCTACTGCAAGGCTTGTTTTGCAAGCCTTTGATACAGGGCTTTCATTTAAGATGGCTTCTCCAGGCTTGCTGAGAAACCAATGTTGGCCTGATGTGACTTCAGAAGAAAGCAACATAGTCTTCTGTATTAAGGGACTTCAATGGACCATGTTCAATTTTTCTCCAAATATAATCTAGCAACTTAAACAGCTGTTGAGAGTAAAATAAAGAAGCATCATTTATTTAAAAAAAAAAAAACAAAAAAAGCACCTTCAGGTATTTTCTTGAGAAGTTCCTGGTCTAATACAGACATTTTCTCTCACCAGCAGTCACACAGCTAGGGGTAGTCTGAGATCCGAACCAGGGTCTCTCTGGTTCCAAAGACAGGGACTTTCCCCCATACCACAGTCCTTGTACTCAAATCCTGATTGATATAAAGGAGTAGCACTTTTAAAATAATTTCATTAAGGAGAAAAGAGAATCAGAATTTGATTAAGCTATGGGGACAGAAGTGCTTGCACACCATTCATGGGGGCTCCAAGGAGATTGCTGGGGAACTGCTTGGACCCCAGTGCTGCCAGGGCTGTCTGTGTTTGCTAAAATGGCTAAGCCACACTCCCACTGGGGTTGAGCTAGGGATGAGCCCAGAGCAGGGACTGACACACAGTTTGTAGCTCTGCATGTGGACCTCTTCCCCATCCCCCTGCCCCAGAAGATGTAAAGAGGGGGGAAACAGAGGGCCAGGGGTGCTGAGTCATTAAGGAGTGGGGGTGATACGGAGCTGTTTGAAGAGAGAGATTTCCCTCACCCGAGAGGTTTTTCTCCCTTTGACAAATTTAGCCGAAGGAATCTGACAGCAAGCCACAAGCTTTCTCTGTCAGGCTGAGCAGGCAAGAACCATGTGAAATATTTTCCCACGCCACTTCCACCACCCTCACAGAATGCTACCTAAGTAGTTTCCATTTTCCTCCTGTGTTCCTATGCTCAAGGTCAAACAGTAACTGGGAAGCTGACATGGTTTTTGGCTGTTGTGTGGTTTTGCCACTTGGCGGGGAAATTGGAGCAAGCTCTTTCTGATCGTTGGCCCGTTGTGAGGTTGCCCACGAGACAGGCTCTGCACCTGTTGTTGAGTTATGCAGACACGCCAGGCAGGGTCTGCAGAGACTTCACTTGTTAACCTCCTGACGGCAAATGCCTGAGGACGGGTGCCAGGTCTTCCTTAACGTTGTAATGAGCACACACCTTCTACACACGCACTCAAGTTATCCCTATTATTTGTCTTCTTAAATGGATCACCACAAAGAACTTGTTCTGAATTAGTCCAGGTCCCTGATTCTCAGTTGTTTTTGACACTGAAGTCTCTCTTTCCCTCTGCTCTTTAAGCTTGTCCCTTGCTTTGTTGCTTGCCTCTAGCCGGAGCCCTTCAGAATGTCTGGTTCTGGAAGCCGAGCTCATGATACCCTGAGGTTGCCGAGTGGCAGGTCTGGCCCCAGGAGAGAGGTTCTTCAGGTGATGTCAGACTCTGGGCATAGCCAGCAGCTCAAAGCCCTGCTGAGGCTCGTGTGATAACATCCCAGACTAATGGTCTGCTATGAAACACTCCTCAGTATCCCCTAAAACTCTGTTATCTGGCAAGTATTTTGTACTTAATACCCAGAAAATGTGAAATCTCTGGGCTCTTGGGGGTTTTCTGAATGTCAAGTCAGCAAAACTCTAAACAGCTTTTGAAGTGAGTGCATAAAATGTGCTTGGAACAGCGACCTGCCTCCTCATTTCTGATAACAGCTTGATTTAGTCTCACTTATTCTGCCAGAACAGAGTCCTTTATACTGGGGTATGTGGGCTACCACCCCCACACCTTAAAACTCCTTGAAGATTTTGCAAAGGTATCACGCCAAGATAGCTGACATGAATACATTTCCAGTGCTTCAATTTCCATATGAAAATTTCCCCAAATTGATCTGCCTTTGGTGGAAGTGAGGATGCCAGTAGAAGTCCCACTGCAGTCTGAAGAATGAGAAGAAATTCAGACCAACTCCAGTAACATGGCGCTGGGCATCCAGGAAAGAGAAGAGTACTGTAGGGAAACCACCGAGGCCTGGTGGATCAGCCTCGCAGGTTGAGGTGGAGGGTGAGACCCAGGAACTCAGACCTTTTTTTCCCAGGGACAGCAGACCTTTCAAAGGGCCCTGCCCTCCCAGAGCAGAAGTAACTGTAACTGGGAAAAGAATCTCCAGAAAACCCTTTTGTTGGTGCTGGTTATTGGTTTGAACTGTCAAGCTGAATTGATAACAAGTCTCTACGTATGATTTGCCAGTTATTTTTAATTAGGCGAATATAACAGCAAGTATGTGGGGGGAGGGGGATTTTCAATGAATAATTTGATTCCTAAGATCTCTACACACTGTAGATAAATTACTCTCCCATTATAAATGGCTAAACATATACTTTGCTTAACAAAAGCTCAAAGGGGGACAAAGGAAAGATGAGAAATAAATTTGCACGTCTGTTACCCATTTGTAGTTTGCAAGGTATTTTCACATCATCTCATTTAATCCCCTAATATTTTTCCTTTGCCACATTTAAGATAGGAACCACTAGGGTGGGCTCCCTCTGCTCCCAGCCTCCGCTTCCTAAGTGAATCTGCACCTGCACCTTGCTGGCCTCCTTCCCACAGTATTCGTGGGATGCAAGGTGTCCCTGCTCCTGCCCAAGGCTAATTCCACCTCCTCCCCTTCCCTGGGGCCCCATTAATCATCCCCACTAACTTTAGCATCTTCCTTTCAACTGGCTCTTTCCCACATATTAACATGGTCAAATCTCTCCTGTCTTCAGGGAAAGAAGACCTGCCTAACCCGATGTCCCCCTGTGCTGTCTGCATCTCACTCTTCAGTCCTCTGCTGTCTGGTTTCTGCCTCCCATAAGACTGTTCTCTCAGAGGTGAGGCATCAAATCCAGCGGACAGCTTTCAGTCTTCATCCTACTCAAGGTTTCTTGAGCCATTTGGGGCTTCAGACCAATTCTTCCTCCTTGAAACCTCCTCTTTCCATGGCTTCCAGGGCACCCCTCTTTCCAGACCTTTTCCCATCATCTCTAGCTCATCCTGCTCAGGTACCTTCACTGGGTTCTCTTCCTTCACCTGCTTTTTAAGAAACTATTATTTTTGAAACATAACACACATACTGAGAAGTGTACAAATCATAAGTTTACAGGCTGATAATTTTCACAAACTGAACACGCCAAAGTAACTGGCGCCCAGATCAAGAGACAGACTGTTTCCAGTGCCCACAGAAATGGTCCTTATATCCCCTTCCAGCCACCATGCCCCCCAAAGAGTAGCTTGAAAATCAAGCATGAGTTTTGCCTGTGCTTGACCTTTATGTATTGATAAATGTGAACTATGAATGCTTTGTATCTGGCTTCTTTTGCTTAGCATGTGTATGGGAGAATTACCCATGATTTTCTAGATGTAGTTTGTCTCCCGCTCATTGCTGTATGAGCTTTGACTGAGAGAATACACCACAATTCATTTATCCATTCTTCTGTGATGGGTGTTTGGTTAGTTTCCAAGGTTTTGCTATTAGAAGGCATGGTGTGATAAAACACTTATGTACCTGCTTTTTTAAATGGTGAATTCCCTAGATTTCCATCCTAGACCTCTCCCTCTACATAGTCCCCCAGTGAGAATCTGGAATATTTACAGAGTAGATGGGCAAAGATGGCTTAGACATGAAAGCAGTGTCCCCTCTCACTAAATAAGAAAGAAGCTGTTAGAAATGTTTCACGTAAATTTTTTTCAATTGCTATTTTCAAAATCTAAAATTCAATATCTGCACGTTAGCACAACAAAAACCTGAAGTCCAAAATTCTTACAGGAAAGGTTAAATTAGTGCCAGGTAACGTGCAAGATTCTCATAGGAGAGATTAATTTAGTAAAATATTTGTTTTTCAGCAAATGGGGCCAAAGATTCCATAATACTACTGAAAGCTTAGATTCTGTTAGTTTGATCATTAGTTTCTACTCCATGAAAATTAGTGGTGGACCTCTTTTATGACACCGTGTAAACGTTCTAGCAAGGCAGAGTAGAAAATGAGCATGCCAATCTTGCTGCAGTGATCAACCAAGTCAAAGCAACATATGATAGCCCCAAGCAACAAGGCTCATTAATAAGACCACATCAAGTAAGAGTCAAGATTGATTAACAGATAAAATTGAGCTGTTGATGTTTTAGGTAAAAGCAGAGTTCTGGGATTACACTTGCATCAAGTCTGTAAAGGAATTTTTAATGTATTTTGCTACTGATTTACTTGATAATTCAGAAATTATTTTTATTTTGGTATAACCATTCTCAAGAAAAAATGTCAATTTAAATCCAGTAATATAATTAGCAATCCATATTAAAAGATATTACTTTTTTTAAAATAACATGGTAAGTTTATTTTATTTATTTATTTAGTTTATTTGGTTGTGTGGGGTCTAGCTTTTGGCACGTGGGTTCCTTAGTTGAGGCTCCAGGCCTCCTTAGTTGCGGCAGGTGGGCTCCTTAGTTGCAGCTCTCCAGCTTCTTAGTTGTGGCATGCATGTGGGATCTAGTTCCCCAACCAGGGATCGAACCTGGGCCCCCTGCATTGGGAGTACAGAGTCTTGTCCATTGTGCCACCAGGGAAGTCCCAAAAGATATTAATTTTATACCGTCCTGAGGAGGTAGAAAAAATGCACTGCCAAAAGTCGCATGATTTCATTATTTTTCTCCTTGAAAGATATTTTTAAATACAAGGCATGTAGAGATTATTTTTTGAAGAAAAATAATTATCTCTTCTACTCTGTGCCAAATGGTTTGGAAACATTCACCATTTCTCTCTGATGATAAACTATGTGGTATTGCTTCTACTTTTAAAAACAAAGAAAAAATGTGTTTACAGTTTCCCTTTGAGGCTCTTTAGAAAGAATTCTTGAACACTTAGTGAACGGTAAATAAATGTTAAACAAAAAGCTGGTTCAAAATTGGAAACAAATAGCAATGTCCCACTTGATTCACTGGCCACCAAAGTACAGTATTTACAGAATCAGTTGATATAATTTTCAGTTTTGATAAACTATGAAAGAACTTCAGTCCCAGCTAACAATGCACAATGGCTGCTGTGTTTTGAACACACACATCTTCCCACTTGTTATGCCTTCACACTGATTAGCATGTTTTTAAAAATTGTCAACCTTTTCCTAATGGATACAGGAATTGACAACATTGAATATTTTGGAATTCTGCTTTCTTAAAAGATCCTTACGGCAGTGTAGCTCTTCTATAAACTTTGCTGCAACTCTGTTGGGTTTTCTGCTATATTAATATTGTAATCACGTACCTACCCAGGAAATTTATTCAGATACATTCTATAGGCTGCAAATAAATTTTTTTGCCCTATGTCGGTTGTCCAGGTCATATCCTCTCCTGGATTAAGATAACTCACATTAGTCAGGAGTCTTTTGGTTGCCAGTGATAGAAGCCAAACTTGAGCTAAGTTAGGCAAAAGTGGGTTTTATTGGAAGGATTGGGGTGTCTCACAGCTAAATTGCCTGAAAGAAAAAGCAGGGGAGCAGCTGTGTCCCAGGGACAGCTGGAAACAGGGACACAGCTGCAGCTGGGACTCATGCTCTCTGCCTTGGCCTCTCCTGTGCATTCCCTTCATTCCCTCTTACTGTGGATCAGATTTCTCTCAGCGGTGGGGTACACAGCCTTGGGTCCACTGCCCGTCCTATGGCACTTTTGTGCAAATTAGAAGGTGGAGGCAGCTTCACAGTTGCATAGTTTGGTGAGCAGAGGCATCTTTGTGAATTGAAAAAAGCACTCCTTTTTCTTGGATGCAGCTCTATACCAAGGCCCAAGGTTTGGTCAGCAAAAGTAAGTGAGATTTCAGCCACTCTACTCTTCTCCTGCACAAACTACAAACTGAACCTAGTGACCCAGCATGGCCTCTAATTTCTCCAGCAGCTTCTGTGTTTCTGTAATGCTGAACTCAAGCTTCTCTCAGGTCTACAATAAAATATTCTGTGACTAGGCTCTGATTGGCCCAGCTAAGGTCAGGAAACCACACATGACCAGGCAGCTATGGCCAGGGACCCACAGCATTTACTAGTCTACTGTAGACCCTTCCCTTGGCGTTGGGGCCACCCTCAGAAGAGAAAAATTCTTTGTGAGTTAGGCAGCCAATCTGTTGGCAGCTCCTACCCAGGTTTCGTATTTTTTTCGGAGAAAATTATGTAAACTGATACTTATTTCACTATTATCAAATATTATTGAATAAGCTGAGGAAATATTTATGTTTTTCATCATGATTGAAGGAGTTTGAGGATTTAACTGCCAGTGATTTAGTTTTAAATTTGGTAGGAATGAACTCAAAGTTAGAAATCAAGATATTTTCCCTTTATCTTACATTGTGATGTCTCAAAACTGTCTTTATGCTTATGACATAGATTCACAATGCTTCCCACCCTACCTATAATCACCGTTTTCAAAGAAATATTTTCAGTGATGTGTTCAGGGAACATTTTACTTTCTTCAGCTTGTTTGAAATGAACTATGGCTATCTACTGGTATTAGTTCATTATCACATTTATCTCTACTCCAAAATTACAGTGATTCTAACGCATTGAACATATATTTTTCAGAGTATTTTTTCCAAATAGAAACTTTTAAAAATTATAAATTATTTTTCTCTGCTACTGAATTTTTGCAGAATAATTGGTACAAATAACAGAATGTCTCTCTCTCTTTTTTCTTTTTTTGGCCATGCCACGCATCTCGTGGGAAGGGATTGAACCCTGGCCATGGCAGCGAAAGCACCGAGTCCTAACCACTGGACCACCAGGAACTCCCAGAATGTCTCTTTCTTGATAACACTGCATTTCAACCTTCAGAAACAGGAGTGAGGAAATCTTTAAAACTTCATCATTTGTCGTAAATTTTTGTACTTCTGAAGATAAATATGGGTTGATATGTTAACTTCACAATTCCCAAACCATGCACAATTCCCAATCCACATGTAAGGTCCTAGCCTGAAACCACTGCATTCCTTACATTTACATCATTTCTAGATTTACCCCAATCAATTAGTGTTATTTGTGATAATTATAAGAATAAAATACGAAGTTTTCAGCACCATGCTTTTTTTTTTTACATCTTTATTGGAGTATAATTGCTTTACAATGGTGTGTTAGTTTCTGCTTTAGATATTTTATTCTTTTTGTTGCAGTAGTAAATGGGAGTGTTATTTCACTTTCAGATTTTTCATCTTTAGTTTATAGGAATGCCTGTTTTTGGTGTCTGTCCCTAGTGGCTAAGGTTGGTTTAGTGGGTTGTGTAGGCTTCCTGGTGGAGGGGACTAGTGCCTGTGTTGTGGTGGATGAGGCTGGATCTTGTCTTTCTGGTGGGCAGGTCCTTGTCTGGTGGTGTGTTTTGGGTTATCTGTGGACTTACTATGATTTTAGGCAGCCTCTCTTCTAATGGGTGGGGTTGTGTTCCTGTCTTGCTAGTTGTTTGGCATAGGATATCCAGCACTGTAGCTTGCTGGTCGTTGGTTGAAGCTGGGTGCTGGCGTTGAGATGGAGATCTCTGGGAGATTTTCTCCATTTGATATTATGTGGAGCTGGGAGGTCTCTTGTTGACCAGTGTCCTGAAGTTGGCTCTCCCACGTCAGAGGCACAGCACTGACTCCTGGCTGCAGCACCAAGAGCCTTTTGGGAGGTCTGAGGTCTTCTGCCAGCATTCAGTGGGTGTTCTATAGGAGTTGTTCCGCACGTACATGTATTTCTGATGCATCTCTGGGGAGGAAGGTGATCTCCACGTCTTAGTCTTCTCCCATCTTTCTCAGCACCATTATTGCCTAGGCATATTCTCAGAGGTATTTGAGAAAACTAAGAACACAGCCTTTTATTTTGACATAATTTTTAAAAAACTGTAGTTACCTGGTGGGAGCAGTGGTGGTGAGGGTGGGGTGGAGATCACACCTAAGTGTAGTTATAATATTTAAAGAGCCTCAGCCTCACCAGTCATTAGGAAAGTGCAAGTCAAAACCGTAAGATACCATTTTATACCTTCTAGGATGGCTATTATAAAACAAAACAAAGCAAAACAGAAAATAGCAAGTGTTGGTGAGGATATGGAGAAATTGGAACCCTTGTGCACTACAGATGGAATGTAAAATGATTCAGCTGTTACGGAAAACAGTCGTTCTTACGAAAATTAAATATGTATTTACCATTTGATCCAGCAATTCCACTTCTGGGTACTTACTCCCCCCAAAAAATTGAAAGCAGAGACTTGAACAGATATTTGTGCACCTATGTTCATAGCAATATTATTCACAATAGCCAAAATATGGAAACAGTGCAAATAACTAGGGATCAATGAATGGGTAAGAAAAATGTGGTATATATAGGCAATGAATATTATTTAGCCTTGAAAAGGGAAGGAATTCTAACATATGCTACAACATGGATGAACCTTGAAGATTACACTAAATGAAATAAGCTAGGCACAAAAAGAACATCATATTTGATTTATGGGTGGGTACCTACAGTACTCAAATTCATAGACACAGAAAGTAGAATGGTGCTTGGCAGGAGGATGAGGGAATAGGGTTATTGTTTAATGGGTATAGAATTTTAGTTTGGTGAGATTAAAAATTTCTGGAAATGGATAGTAGTAATGGTTGTACGACAGTGTAAATGTACTTGGCACTACTAAACTATACACTTAAAAGTGGTTAAAATGGTAAATTTTATGTCATGTATATTTTGCCACGATAAAAAGAGGGTCAACATCAAAAGAACACTTGTGCAGGCAAGAATGTCAGTTAGGTAGGGGTAAGGCCGTTGGAGTATCATCAGTTGAACAGAACAAAGTGCTCATAGTTTAACTTTTTCTGTTTTAACTCAAAGAAAAATAGAATATTTTTATACTATGACAGGACACAATTTACAAAGCTGATGTCTGATGACCACCACTATTTTTCTTCCCTTTGGGAATTTGGAAGGAGGCATATTTCTTCACCAGCTGTAGCTCCCCAGAGCAAT
Source organism: Neophocaena asiaeorientalis asiaeorientalis (assembly GCF_003031525.2). NCBI lineage: Eukaryota > Metazoa > Chordata > Mammalia > Artiodactyla > Phocoenidae > Neophocaena > Neophocaena asiaeorientalis. Next base: position 592,414 of record NW_020173758.1, on the reverse strand, counting down.
CCCACATACTCTCCAACTTTGTCCTCCCTGGGAATCTACTTAATCACTCCCAGGGCTTAATCTTCTGCTTATATGCTGATGATTCCCAAATCTATGTTTCCACCCCAGAATTGCCTGCTGAATATCTCCGCTTAGATGTCATCGTAGGGTCCTCAACGTCAATATATCAAATCCGAGCCCATCTTTTCTCCCACTTGTTCCTAATCCCCGGCCCCTTCTCTGGCATTCTCCTCTCAGTTATGGGCACCACCACCTCACTATCCAGCCAGCCAAGCGCTAAACCCCAGTCATTCTAACTGACTTCTCCCTCCTCTTCATCACCCACTTCCAATAAGCCACCAGCCTGCTGTGTCTCCAGTCCCTCCCCTCTTACTGCCTCCCCTCAGGCCTCTGCTCCCCACCCCACCCCCACTCCGCTGCCAGAGTGAATTTACCACCCTTGGCAGCCACTGGATTAAAATCTGCAATAGCCTTCTGCATGATAAAACCCATATTCTGTAGCATGCAGCAATGTCTTAGCGATTCTGCCCAGAGCCCGCTCCTGTTGGGGTGTGCCCTGCACCCGTGGGCCACTCAGAGATCACTTCATAGGTGCTCAGGAAATCTCAGTTGAGTCAATAATCATCATCAATTCATCAGTCTGATCCCTGGCTCCCTTTCTAGCCTACTCTTTCAGCACTCCTCCATCCATACCCTCCACTCCAGCCTGCTTTACTTCTTGGTGTTTCCCTGGGTAGGATAAGCTATTCCTGCCTCCCTATCTTTGCAAGGGGGTTAAATGACTTGTTTAGTAACCCAGCGTTGTCATGTGTCACCCTGAGCAACGTATTTAGCCCCACTAGACTTAAGGTTCCTTGCCTGTAAAACAGAGTAAATGTCTACCTCACAAAATTGTAGTAAGCATATAATGAGATAACATATGCAAAAGTGGTCTGTAAACCATAAAAATGCTATAAAATGTTAATTTGTAATTCATCAAAGCCTAGCTTTAATGCTGCCACTTCCAAGAAGCCTTTCTGATATCCTAAGCAGAAACCATCCTCCTCCTCTTGGAAGCCCCACCATACATAGCCCGTATGCTCTCATGGATACCATCACACTCCTTAACTTACCCAAGTTCATGTCTCATGTCTACAACCAGATCACAAACTCCATGAAGTCAGCATCCATTCCTACTCCATGGCTCTCCCTCCACCCTGTCAAGGTCTCAAGGGTCTAGAGTCTTTCAAAGAGAATCAACTTCTAAGATTTGAAGAGGTGGAGACTAAAAGTTCCTAGTGGTGAAGTAGCAGGAAGTCTTCTGTTTGCGATGCCCCTTGGGATCACGGATCCACCTCCAAATGACGAGTCCATCCACTGTGAGCTGGAATGACAGTAGCTGACCCACCCGCTGCCAGTCCTCAAGCCTGGACTGCGTTAGACATGGCTGGTCAGTCACAGGCCCTGTTCTGCTGAACGTGGAGGGTTCCAGCAACTTTTCCAACACAGCTCCAGGTAGCCATGACTAGTTGATCAATTTCAGCACAAGAGAGAAAAATCCTTTACCATCCACTGAGCTCAGAGATGCCTGCAAATAGCTGGCCTAAAGTCACTATAGAGCAAGATAAAGAGTTAAAAAAAGGGAGGGATGACTTCAGATCTGGCATGTGGGCTAGTTGGGCTTTAAAGTAGATGTCAATCCCTGGGTGCTGGCTCTGGGCAGGCTATTTCAGAGGACACGGCCCGCACTATATTTATGCACAGAGATTTTGTCCCAAACTGAAAGGTCGAAGATTCCCAAAGGCATCGCCTTCAGGAACCCCAGAAACCTCTTTGATGGGGGAGGGAGCCTGAGGGTCTTGGTTTCCCACGAAATGGCCCCACCTCAGTTCACTTAGTGCTCAGCCACTCATGTCTTCCTAAAAAGGTGCCAACGGAGTGTCAGCCTGTTTTCCTCCACAAAGGGATTACGTGTAATTAGAAGGGATTATGCTTTGAAGGAAGAAACTAGCCTTTAATCAGCCAGAGAAGGACACAGCAGCCTGAGCTGGAGGTGCTCTGGGCGCCATGTATGCCTGTTGCTGCCTGTGAGCCCCAGCCATAGACAGAGGGCTAGGAGTGGTCTCCCGGTCTTCCGTGGTCAACAGCATGGGCTTTGCCAGACAGATCAAGCTTCTGCTCTGGAAGAACTGGACCCTGCGGAAAAGGCAAAAGGTAACAGGTGCAGCTTGTGGTCTCACACTGAGGAGGTGTGGAGCAAATAGACAGTGGAGAGAGGGGCTGGGGTGGGAGTGGGTAAAGTGAGTAGCCAATGGGCTGGTTGCCATTTATCACTGAAGCAGCAGGTAACTGTCTGGCTCCTCTGTGAGCCTCTCTGGCAAATGTCCTTCACAGTAAGGCGTGCTTCTCTGTCCTGAGGTAGCTGCCTTCCACCTACAGCCCAGCACAGCCATATTATAAAGTCTGCTTTTGCCTGCCCTGAACATGAATCCATTGCCTGCCCATCCCTCCCCTGCCCCTGGTTTTTAAACCTGCTCCTCTGTCCATATGCCCTTGTGCAGCCATACTGTGCGGCAGGAAGAGCCCTAAGTCCTGAAGATCAGGCTCAAAGGAAAACCATGCTCTCTAAGAGCTTTCCAATCCAATGATACTATGTTTCATTGGTTCTACAAAGCACACTGGTTTTTCACATTTCTGAAACTGGACTGCAGCTCACAATCAAGTGACACATTCTTTTCATAGTGTGCAAAAAATAACAGTGCATCTAACAATTGATGGTGTCTTAGAGTCAATGAGATATCTTATCAACAACCACAGATGTTTACTGAGACTTCCAGTGAGCACACATGGGACTGGGCTGGATCAGGGACTTAAAAGACACAGATCCTATGTACTTCGAGTCTGGCTGTGAGAACCCAAAATATGTTTTGAGACCAAGAGCAAGAAAAAGGAACATAGTCCAAATATCTCCTGAGAACAGGCAAGAGCCACAGGAGATCAGGGATCCCAGGGGTATACATGTAAATCTGACTGGCCTTTGTAACTTTTTTCTAAGAAAGTGTAAAGAGTGAATATGTAACTATAAAGAAATAATGCACATTGCTATGGCCTCAGGGGCATGGCAATGCCAGATGACTAAAGGAGCCGAGAGAAGATGAAGGGGGGAGGATTGAGGGGTGGGCAGGGTTGGGATTAGAGGGAGCCAGGCAAAGCAGGAGAGCTTGGAAGGAGACAGGGAGGAAAACGGACTGTAGGGAAGAAGAGAACAGATCTGTTCCAAGCCTCGATTCAGAGTGGGTTTGTGTGGGCAGGACAGGGTTTTTGTGGGCGTTGGAAAGAAGGTTAGAGAGGGAAGGGGGCCAACAGGTGGAACATCTGAAGACCTATGATGAGTGTCTCAGTCAGGGTCCAGTCAGAGGGACTCTAATACAAGGAGGTGTTAGCTAGTACAAAGCTGGTAACTGAGGATGTAACAGAACTCCAGGGTGACATGGAGGTAGCAATTGCAGGATGCAGCTACCACCCCTAGAGCTGAGAGAACCAAAGGGAGAAAGCGGAATACAGAGGAGAAGAACACAGAGGAGATGTTAGCAGAGGTGGAACTCAGCCCTGTGAGTAAGGGATTCAGTGAGGCTGCTGCTGGGGTCTCTGAGCCCGGTCTTAGGCCCAGACCCAGGAGGAAGAAGTCCTGGCTGGCAAAAGGGTTTGGGACTGAGGTAGAATAGCTTAATAACTGGCATGAAAGGGAGCAGCAAGGGACACAATCCAACCATGTGCACAGATGATCCTTCCCACTTGTATGGCTTGGGCAGGACTTAGGGAGGCTGGAGGGGAAAGACAAGTTAGGAACCCCTCCTACTGGGAGACACCAGTGTCCTCAGGCTGCTTTCCTTTGACAAAGCTGGTGTGATTTTCAAATTAGCACTGAAGTTATTTGCTATCCCAGGAGCCAAGTGCTAAGGGTAATCAGAGACTCAATCTTGTTTCTGGGAGCTTCCTTTCTAGAATGCAAATAGGCAAAATTGAAACAGACTCATTACTAAATTTGTTCACTTATTCATTTAACAACATTTGTTATTAAAGGAACCTTCAATTAACAAATACTTAATAATTGCCAGGCACTGTGCCAGGTGCTGGGTACACAATGACCAACAAGACAATCACGGTCCCTGCCTGCATGATGCTTATAATCTATGGGATGCTGAGAAATTAACATTCTCACTCAATTTGACTCTGAATGTGCTCTTCATGGTCCTCAAAAAATGTACCCAAGGACTACAGCTGCTGGCCTGAAATGATTCCATTCCTGTGGCAAAGCATGTTGACATATCCTATCCTAAAATAATCCTATTTTCAGTCACAGGGTTTGGCTCAGAGGTCCTCACAGTCTCTGCTTCCTTTTGCTGGTGTTGGTAGGTGGCCCCTGTTCAGGGACTCTGTCTTCTCCAGTGTGCTTCCTAGGGGAGCACATTGCCCGCCCCTCTGCAGCAAGATGGGGCCTTTCAGGGTGAGGACCTTGACTGCGGGAATCTCCCAGGAAGCACCTAGTTGGGGCTGACATTTGTATGATGACATCCTGGTGGCCTGGAAATTGAGGTCTCTGTCTGGTGTGCCTCCAGCTAGCTTCCCCTCTGCTCCCACATTCCGAAAATTGCTCCCACATTCCGAAAATTTCCAGGATGTCTGGATATGATGGAGATATCCCCACAGCCCCTAAAAGCTCTTATGTAAAAGCTCTTATGGCTCCTTCTGTAAACTTTTGAAGCTGCCTGTAAAGTTTCTGGAAGCTTCTGCCTTCACAAAATGGTGACTCTACGAAAGAAAAATACAACACACGCAGCCCATAACTCAGCTCCTAGGTTTTTAATTCCTCAAACTTTCATGGTTTTTGATGTTTACTGTTGTGAGCAGAGCAGGAGCAAAAACCAGATACCAAATTTCCCCATTCCTCCTCTCTTTATCACTAAAAGCATAAATGAAAGTCTTCAGATCTCTGTTTTCCTCCCTCCCTTTTTTTCTTCCTCTGTTGACATTATTAAGTATTACCAAGTGCCTGGCACTACACTAAGTATCACCTCATTTAACCCTCACCTCAGTTCTGTGAGAGAGCTACCACTATTATCCGCCATGGGTACTGATGAGGTTGTTGAGGCTTCAGATGTTAGAGACTGGTGGGGCTGGATCCAGGACTCCAGGACAGGCAGACATGTCAGTTACCCCACACTGCCCCCATGTATAAAGCCCCGTCTAATTAGCTGGTCAGGAAGACCACAAAGGTAGGGTGACTGTATAATTTATCATCCAGTCCAGGGTAGTTTTAAAAGTGAAAGGAGGCACTATTAATAATAATAGTAATAATTAATAATTACACCAGCACAATAAGTGTAAACTGATACTGGACCTGGCAAACCAGGCTGTATGGTCACCCTATATGTCCTATATAGCCAGGTGAGTTAGACAGCCCCTCCCCTCATGGAATTCAGAGCCAGGTGGAAACAGGTGCCTGTGCACAATCGCTGAGTGGAAAACCATGTGCAACTGTGGAGTAGAAGGAAGCTTGGGGTGGGGGATAAGGATGAGCTCTGGGAGCTCAGAAGAGAGACTGGGGTTGGCAGGAGTAAGAGAAGGTTCCACAAGGAGTTCATTCCCAGAGCATGCGTTTCCAAAGATAAGACCTCTCCCACTGGTGGGGACAAATACATGTGCGCCCACATTTCGATGGGTCAGGCACTGTGTTGGGACGGTTTATAAAGACCATTAGATGTGTCTCTTGCCCCTTAGAGCCCATAGTCTAGGGCCCCTTGGTGTCATCTCCCTGGTCCCAGCTTCCATATCAGGGCGGGATACTTGGGGAAGCCTAAGGATTCATGAGAGTACGGGGCTTATCATTTCTCGGACCCCAGACCTGGACATCTGGTACCACTGTGACCTTGGACTTGGGGACCAGAATTAGGTGAGGAAAACCTGGCAGGTGTGGAGAAGCTGGGCAGCCAGCTCCAAGCCTTCCCAGGTCCTGGGTCATACTCATCCAGGCTGAGAACCCTGTTTGGGCTCTCGGTGCAGAAGGGAGAATCCTGCAGCTCATTTCAAAACTTGGCCACCCGCTTTCAAATTGAAAACAGAGTAGGAGGGAAGAAAACCTAACTGGCCAAGATTTAAAACAACAAGCACGACTCTGCCCTTCCCTGTGACCCCTCCTCCCCTAAGTAGGTTGAGTGGTAAAGAGAGGGGGAGGGGAGGGGGAAAAAAAGGGAACAAGGAAATACCAGTTTGGGAAAAAAAATTTCCACCGGCCCCTTCTGAGCTTCGGCTGGGCTTAATTAAAGTTACAGACATGTTTAAAGAGAAGGGGTGTGGGGAGTCAGAGCTGCTCTGAAAACATGTTTTTAATTACACTGTGGAATTTCTCCCTAGGGTATGCCTGTGCACAGTTGAGCATCAAGGACAAAGATGCCGCTCTGGGGTTGGGGTGCTGAGTCCACAATTCTGGGGGAGGGAGAAGAGGTTGTTGTGAGGACGTGCCGGGCTAGAAGGGCTAGAAAAGAATTGCCGGTGGTCTTTGTGCAGGGAGTGAAGTGTGAAATGCAGCCCTTCTAAAACAAATGCTTGCAGAGTTGGAGCAGTAACCCGCTGCATATTGGAACTACCTGAGAAGTGTTAGAAAACAAACAAAAGACACCGAGCTGATGTCCCACAGCCAGGCATCCTGGTGTAATTGATGTGGGGCATGGCCCAAACTCCCCACAGGATTCCTGCCTGCAGCTGCGTGAGAACCGCAGACCTAGGTCAACGAAGGTGATCATTGGAGAGGCAGGGACTATAGGCAGAAAACAGCAGCCCTAATTCAGAGATATGGTGAAGAGGAACACCTGCAAACCTGTACTAGTCCTAGCACTAGGCAAAGGATGAAGGAGGAAAGGAAAATTCTGATCTGGTCTCCTCCTGATGGGTGGACTTCCAAAGAACAGATACTTCAAAAATACAAGAGTGGGTGAGTGAGTGGGTGAGTAGATGAGAGAGTGTGTGACTTACATGGCAAAGAGAGATGAGGTGCACTAGCTTAAGTTTAGGAGTTTTATCCATGGGACAGGTAAGACAGGCTGGCTGACCCTCCCATGGTCCAAGGTCCTCTAACATATGGAGTAGGGGACAGTGTGTGGTTAGTTTTCTCAGGAAGCCCCATGTTTCCAAACTGACAACTGAGCAGTTCTGACTCCAGAAAGGGAGAAAAGGAGGAAACATAAATGTGAGTGGAGGGCAGACCTAGGAGTTGCAGATAATTTTAATTATAACTCCTTGCTCTTCAGACTTTATAATGTGCTGTCACCTACAATGTCCTTGTGACCCTTGTGAGAGTCAATAATAAATGGCTCACGTTGATAGGATGTTACCACGTGCCAGACTCTGCTTTAGGTGTTTTACACAGTGAACTCATTTCATCCTCACAGCTGCTCTGAGAGGTAGGTCCTGATATCACCCCCATTTTACAGAAGACACCCTGAGGCATGGAGAGGTAGAATGGGTTACTCAAGGTTGTACAGCTAATAGGGAGTGAAGTTGGCTAAGAACCCCTGGTATTGACACACTCTTAACCCTCAGTATAAGCTGTAGGACAAAGTATTCCCATTTCACAGATGAGAAAACTGAGACTTGGGGATTAAGCAAGCCCTAAAGTGACTCCTAACCTAGCTCTTCCCATTCGCAAATCAACATCAATGTCTTATACACCAGACGATTCCCAGATAGACATTGCTTCATGGAAGGTGGCTGACTTACTAGATAGGAAGCCAGTTTTGCAAGCAGTTGTCTTAAGGAAGAGTCAAATGTGTGGAATCTCGACTGGTTGTCTCATTTCCTTGGTGAGGACACCACGAATAAGTTTTGGTTTCATTGCTTGCATCTATCACTCACATTGCTGTCTTGTGGAACTTGCTCCCCGACCTTGCCCACTGACAGGGCGGCCTGGGATGGAAGGCGTGAAGCCAGCATACATGTCCCTGGGGAAAACAGTTTGTTAAGTCTGCAGACGGTTGTTTACCTAAGCCTCTAGTCACCTCCAGCTTTCCAGAGAAGCCTCCTAGACCAGTCTTGACACAGACTCACTCATTCCACCAATATTTACTGGGCAATTATTATAAGCTTGGCCCTGTGTTGGGTGTAGTGACAAGAATAGATGTGGTCCCTGTCCTCAGGAAGCTTATAGCTAGTGGGGGGTCCACCTTCATGAAGGAGTAATGACTGAAGTACGATGAGTGATAAAACAGGGGAAGTGCGCTGCTGTGGGAACAGCTGTGCTGGCTAGTACCCAGCCAAGATGGATGAAGCTGTTAACAGTGAGATAGGGTCACCGGGGACAGTCTTTACTCTTCCTCCCTTGATTTGCATGACCTGGGGGGACTGCCAACATTTCTATGGCTATCAAGTATGCTTGGGGTCAGTCCTCTTAACGCGGGATGGGACTTGTCCAGTACTGGTGTTTTGCCATGATCGGAGAGAATATGTACCTTAAGGAAAAATCTATTCTTTCTTCTTCCCATAATGTTTGTGTGAGTTTTTCCTCTAAAACATCCTCCCTAGACATATTTTGGATAAAACATTTTGTAAAAAGTTACAACTGCATAATCACCACCTACCCTGAACGGCTTTTGCTTTTTCTTCAACGTATTGTCTTTTTACCCTCTTCGACTTATGTTATGATTTGTAATAATTCAGTTGCCAGCAGACCTCACCAACAGAAAAGGAACAAAGGTTTATTGAGCACCTGCTATGGTGTCCACTACTTTGCTGAGAGTTTAAGTACATTTCTTTGGAAGGAACAACAAAGGGTTAAATTTAAAACCATGAGAATAGCCCCTAGCAGATCTCTATATACTTACATTTCTATTCTTAGCCATCTGCCTTAATTCTCCTTTAAATCCTATGAGTTTCCTTCCATTCCTTATGGAATGGGGGTTGGGTAGAAGAACTATTACATTCCCCAATACATACCCGCCCACCCTTCCCCCAATAATCCCACACCTCCACTCGTACCCTCATGTGCAATGCCGCAGGGTGTGGGCTGAAGCAACCAACTTGTTCTCCTTCCTTTGGAGTCAAGAGTCCTTAAACTCTAAATTGAACCTAAATTTAAATACCTACTTTCAATTGTATGTCGGTATCAGCAACCTCTTCCAGTATTATAAAATCCTGCGGCGGCATAAGTTTAAGCAACAAGAAATTGTTGAAGGAAAACGTTGGTATACCTAGATTTCTGGGTTTTTAATTTTGCTATGGATCACAGTAGTTCACAGAGGCATTTGCACCTTCATTCATTCAATCATTCATTCATTCATTCATTCAGTGACCTCACATGCAAAGTCTAGCAGCGCTAGAAGAAGACAGGGCTGGTGTGTGTGTGGGAGTGGGGGGAATGTGGAAGAGCACTGAGCCGGGAGACAGGAGGCTGGATTTTGGTTCCAATGCTGTCACTGCTGATGAGACACTGCACAGGTCACCTGCCCTTCCTGGGCCTCTGTTTCCTCATCTGCAGAAGGAGAGGTTACAAGGATACCTTTACTACCTGCAGCATCAGCATTACCTGTGAGCTTGTTAGACATGTGAGGTCTGATGGGGTCTTACAGGATCAGAATTTGCACACATGTGCACAGCAGCATCCAAGGGCATATCTTGATGACCTTTGACGAAAGTACTGTGCTAATGCAGTTTTCTAAAATAGAGGCAGAATGGAACCCAGAGCGACACCAAGTCTCGTTAGTCTAATATATCAAAGTAGAGGCAGTATGGGAGATGGGATTTTAAAAAAAGGAAGTCCTTTAGGTAAATATACCACAACCAAAGTCCTATTGCATAGACAGGCACTGAAATGAAGTATGTCTGCTTTGGGTATGTTTCCTGTAATCTCTTAGCATCACTGGTCTTTCTCTCTTTTTGTTTTGTTTTCCCAGATTCGCTTTGTGGTGGAACTTGTGTGGCCTTTATCTTTATTTCTGGTCCTGATCTGGTTAAGGAATGTCAACCCACTCTACAGCCAACATGAATGTAAGCATAATGGGGGTGAGGGCAGGGGGAACCTTGGCAGGCCTGGAGGGCCTATCCATTTGTTTAGAAAGGTTTTGGGGGCTGGGGGTGCCGGGATCTGATCTGCTTATCATCATTTTATGCCTACGATGCAGAAAACAGAGATTCATCGGCGTTATGCAAACTAACTTTTAAATCCTACACATTCTATGCAACTACTTACATGTGGTTACTGAAGAATTGTGTAATTATTTTTTATTTGGTTGTTTTTTTCCTATACCTAAACTCTTCCTAACTTCAAAGGGAGCAGATTATAGATGAGTTCTTTGAAATATTTTGGAGACAGTTCAGAGATATGTTAGACATGTTGCTAAAGAAAAATGAGAAGGGACAAAAAATAGTATATTAATAATATAGTATTTCTTGGACCCCAGAGGTGTCCTGGGACCGAAGATGAGCCTGTAAGTACCTCTTTTGTACTATGCCCCTCAGAGAAAGCCTTCATCTGGTTTCTGGCCAGGATGACATCTTCTGGCTCTAGACAGCTGAGGTGAGGGCCTCAGGAGTTACACACAGCTGCTCAGTCCCCTATTCTTGCTCCTCAACCTCTTGTTTTTAAGTTTCAGGCCCCAAGTTCTGACTCAGCCTCCTGCGCATCAAACTCTTGCCTCTTTACCTCACCCCACAAGGAGCCCATAACCTGCGCCTGGGCCCCCTTTTGCATGCTTGGGGGTAGATGCTCAATACATAGTTGTGGAAGGAATAGATGGACCTCTTCTCCTCCTCAAGCATCAGCAACTCGCAGAGGCTTCTTGCACTAACATCTCTCTGCCTCTCCCCATCCCCCCACCAAAACGATGTGCTTCTCCTCTGTTCCCCCTTCACACTTCCATCCATGCCTCTATTAGGACATTTGTCCAACTCTCCACTACACTGGGAGTTTGAGAGAAGAGACCCTGTCTCCAGCACTCTGCACAGGGCCTGGCATATATTAGATGTTCCTGCTTCGTTTTTTATTTTTCAACAAATTAATTTATTTATTTTAGTTTTAGCTGCATTGGGTCTTCGTTGCGGTGTGTGGGCTTTTCATTGCGGTGGCTTCTCTAGTTGTGGAGCACGGGCTCTAGGCGCACGGCCTTCAGTAGTTGTGGCTCCCGGGCTCTGGAGCTCAGGCTCAGTAGTTGTGGTGCACGGGCTTAGCTGCCCCGCGGCATGTGGGATCTTCCCAGACCAGGGATTGAACCCGTGTCCCCTGCATTGGCAGGCGGATTCTTAACCAATGCGCCACCAGGGAAGTCCCACCCCTGCTTCTTAAATGTTGGTGAATGAAGGAAAGCACCAGAAGGGCAGGGGTCCTTCCTGCAGAGGCTCTAGATCCTAGGGCCTGCATCCTACTTAGTGTCAATGACTAACTCCTTGTCTTCATTTCCTGTCTTAAAGGCCATTTTCCCAACAAGGCGATGCCCTCAGCAGGAATGTTGCCATGGCTCCAGGGAATTTTCTGCAATGTGAACAATCCTTGTTTTCAAAGTCCCACCCCGGGAGAATCTCCTGGAATTGTGTCAAACTATAACAACTCCATGTAAGTGTTGAGATTCCCACCATACCAGGTGGAAGCTGTGCACCCTTTATTCTCATCTTGCCCTGGAGTTCATGTGTGAGCACACAGAGCATGTGATGCTGAATGAGTGTTTTTGTGGTTTGCTGAAACCTTAAACTCAAAGGAACAGGGCATGTTTCCTCTCTGGAGCATTCTATCAGCTGTCAGGGCACTTGAGGAAAATGCTTCAAACTAAGGCCACATAACACAATTTCTTGGTTCATATATCCCCAAGATGTGACTTGGAGTCTAATTTCAGCCCCCTGCTGAGATGTGTCCACTGCCTCCAGGTTATTCACCTTCTTGGATGGAGTCACTGGATGAAAAAAACTCAGTTCCCCTTCTGTATCCTTACATCACTGTCCACGCTGGGTCGATTCTGAGAGATCCCTGTTCCTTTTAAAAGCCTTCTTGGACATCTAAAGGCTAAGAAAAATGTCAGGGAACCTTTTGAGGGTGAACGAAATCAAGTTTACAAGGTGAAGTTTGCTTCTTGGAAGACAAAGACAATTTCCAAATCCTCTGTCGTAAATGCTATCGGTTCCCTTGGTTGGCAAAATCTTAGTATACTGCCTGAGAGCAGAAGTTCTTAACCTGTGGGGCTGACGACCATTCCGAGAATCTGATGAAAACTGATGGCCCCTCTCCCAAGAAAGATGGACACACACACACACACAAAACATTACACTGTGCATATGATTTCAGGGGACTTGTGGACTCCAGGTTAATGACCTCTGGTCTGGGATCGAATTCAGGTCAAATTCCATACGAAAAGGGTCTATTTTTGGAATTCCCTCTCAGAGCAGGAGTTAGGGGGACTTGATGTAACGTGTTCTATGGACAGAGGCTCAGGGATGAGGACAGGATTGTCCTTCAGCCACTGGGCTGACCTCGAGCTGCAGCTTGTGACGTTTCACCAACAAAGGCTTGTTGGGGAGTAGGCTTCACCTACCTGTATAAACATCAAGTCAGATGGAAACTGAGATATTTGGTTACTCCAGTTCTTTCCTTAGAGGAGATCTGGATATAATTCCTCCAGGACAAAACTGCATTTTGACTAAAAAAAAAAGAACGTTTGGTAATTCAGCTTAATACTCAGAGGTAGCCTTCCCCACTGGGAACAGACCGCGACTGCTTTTGCCCTACAAAGGCAGAGGTGAGTAGTTGTGACAGAGACTGCATGCGCCACAAGCCTCTAATATGCTTACTAACCCCCAGATGGTAGGAAGATAGAGGAGGGAACACAGAACACCCATCTTCCCGGGAAAGTCAGCAGATGGCATCTTAGCCGGGCTCCCATGGCTGCAAACACCACCTGGAAGCTTTAATTTACAGTCCGTACTTTCAGCTTGAGCTTCCTTGAGGTGCCTGAGAAGAAACACCTGCCTAGAGACCCCATGGGTCACAGGATGGGATCAGGGGAGACTTGAAGGCATTTCAGTGGAGGCTATATGGAGCTTTGGTGGGACTGGCACTGACAGTGTCTACAGATTGAGAGGTGGGAGCGGGGGAAGGGAAGGGGTTTCAGACTCCAGCTGTACTCAGCATTTGAACAAGGAAATCTGGGTTTCATGTTTCACACACACATTATGAGTGAAATATTCATTTGCTTGCAGGGCACAGAACCATATTTAAACAAGTTTAAGCCTCAGAGGGAAAGATATGGTTTGGACACTAGACCTTCTTGAAAAGCCAGGAGCAGCAAGGCAGTCCTCAGGGAGTGGGAGAAGAACTGGAGAGCCGTCAGGAGGTCTTCCCTCCTGTCTGGGCCTACAAGGTCCAGCCTCTCTGCCTCCCTCTGGGCTTCTACTCCATTTGCCTCTCTCCATGGACCAGTATCCCCTGCTTCTCAATGCCTGGGCTGGCGCTAGTTGCCCAGTTCACGGTCCCTCAGCTTGGGCAATCAGAAGAGCATCCCTGAGTACCATTCAAATTCCTGGGAACAGATCTGCTTAGCCCAGCTTTATTCTTCTTGTCCATCAGCCTTGGTGGGTGTGTGTGTGTACATGCATGCAGAGAGGACTTTGCGGGTTAAGCATGGCTGTTAGAACCTGCTCATGTGAATGGCTGGAAGGGCAGGTCTCAGAGAAGTGGGTACTGGCTGGGAAGAGCCTCCAGTAATATCTCCTAATATCATCCTATTTAAGGGTTCTTGGGACAGGAAACACATAGAGAATGGGGTTGAGAGGTGACCCAGCCCTGGCAAAGTTGGAAGACTTTTGACAACAAATTTCTCACTGCCCGTGTTATCTTATATGTATAAGGAAGTAAAAATATACATAATGTAATAGATAGGTCAAGCAGGTGGTATCTTAAAAAATTACACAAGGTATTATGATGATGATAATGGTGTTGATGAAAATGACAGCTGTGTCTTTATTGATGAGGCTCTTTCTTACAGCTTGGCAAGGGTTTATCGAGATTTTCAAGAACTCCTCATGGGTGCACCAGAGAGCCAGCACCTTGGCCAGGTTTGGACAGAGCTCTGCACCTTGTCGCAACTCATGAACACCCTCCGGGCGCACCCCGAGAGGATTGCAGGTGAGGTGGGCTTCAGTGTTCTTACTATCACTCGCCTCTCACTTGCCTTCTCCATCAGAGAGATTGAAGATACAGGAAAGAGTTTGGAGATTTGGTTGGAAAAGATACCAGAGGATGCAGGAAGGTGTGGGACCTAGAGGCAGCATGAGGCTTACCTTGGCGAGACCTCCTCTTCCTGCCAGCCTTGAAGGTGGGAGGTTGGGAAGGAGGGCCGGAAAGGTCTCATCTCAGGTGAGTCCAGAGATAGGAGAATGCAGAGAGTGATGGTGCTCTGGGAAGTCTGAGGCCAGGTGAAGGGCTGGAAGCAGGGGGAGGGATTTGTGGAGCATGGTAAAGGTGTGGAATACTTTCACAGAGTCCTAGAGAGTGAGCTACCCAGGACCGTGTGGAAGCAATGCCAAGTAGCAGTACGGAGCCAGGGAGGTCAGAGCACATGCTTGTCGTGACATAAATATGTACAGTTACTCTGTTTCTTCTGGCAATATTCAGCATCCCAGGCCCGGAGGCAGAACAGGCGCAGAGTGGGGGGATGAAGGGCTGGGGGCCGGTAGGGAGGTGCCACAGAAAGTCCAGGAGGGTGGTGATTGGACTACATGGATCGGGTTCAGGCTGCATACGGATGGAGGAGAAGCCAGAAGTACTACAGTTGCCCAGGGGAAAATGGAGGGGCAAGAGAATAGAGGTCTTGGTGGGCTCCATGACCCTGTTTAAGGACTGAGAAAATAGCAGGATGGAAAGATTGACAGATGTGGTCAGAATGTGAAATATGTGAATTCAGGATTTCAAAGGCATGCAGGACAGATAAAAACAAGCCCCCAGGTGTGGCCATGGTTGTTGAAGTGGAGCGGAGGTGAAGGTTAGGTGATGGGGAGGGCAAGGAAATGAGAGGCCACGCTGGCTGGACCCTGAGGTGGTGTGGGTAGGAGAGCCACTTGGAGGCCAGAAGCGTGAGGAGGAAGGGTGGGGGAGCTCCCTCTCCCATGCCCCTCCTCCCCAGGGGAAGAACTAGAAACAAGCAAAACCCAAACCCAGTAACCACTCTGACGTCTCTTTTTAGAGCACAAGTGAATGTTGTGCGGTTGTCACATCTGCCATAGGCTCCCCTGTAGGTGGCCGGAGAGACTGGCCATGGCAGTGGCCTGGGCACCAGCTGGACCACATCCCCTTGCAGGGGCACATGAGCAGCTGGAAGAGAACAGGGCTGCCAGGACCCCAGGGGTCACTGCAGTCCTGGGAGTGGAAAAAATTTTTCAGGGGTGGGCCTCAGAGGCTGCGAAGGAAGTGGTTTGTTGCTGCTGGGAGATGTCTGCTCCTAGGATGGAGACGGGGAAGTGACTGTCAGGATGATCTTGGAGGATGACAAGGATGAGGAAGGGGACATCCAACAGGACGGGGGGGGGCTGGATAGAAGAGCTTCTGCTCGGGGAGAATGGTACAGACCAACTCCCTAGGGCTCCTCACCCATGCAGCGCAGTCAGCAGATGTTTGGTGAGTGCCCACTGAGCCAGGCAGTGTGCCAGTCCCCGGGGACAGAGAGGTGGTCAGACCAGTGCCCTCCCCTGAGGGCTCCCTGGGCAGAAGTGGAAGGACCAAGTGGACAGTGACCACACCATGTGGGGGGCTGGTGGAGGGAAGCAGGGGGGCTTCAAAGAGCACAGGGGAGTCAGGAGGGGAAAGTTCTCCAAGGAGAACCTGATCCTCCTCCCGCTGGGCCACTTTCTCTCTTCTCTCCCCACTGGAGTGATAAAGGACACAGATATGATCAGATGACCGTTAAGATTGCTTCATTACATTCTAATTCTTTCAAAGGTAGTATACTTTATGTAGTAAAACCAGGTTACAAACTATCTTCTTTGTTGCTCAGAAGTTTACTAAGATTTTACTTAACTCAAGCTTAAAGGGCCTTGCGGGGTATGAGCACAGTCAGCATTTTAATAGTGAGGGAAATAATGGGAAAGCACAAACAAAAAAGCATTTTTTTCCCCAAGGTTAAACAAGCGGATGAGAACACGGGCTTATCCGACCCCAGGAATGACTGTCTACCCCACTCATCCAGCAGATATTTCATTTTGTTTTCTGATTGTCGGATGGAGTCCGGCTGGGAGGAAATATAAAGGAAGTCATTGCAAACCACAATGTCTCTGTGGTCTTTCGAGCCTGTATATGAGAACCAAAATCACTCCTTCCCAGCCTGACGCAGGACTAGTTTTGAATCGGCGCAGGTGCTCCTTCTGCCGGCCTTCGGGCTGTCGGCGAACGTTCCCTTCAAGAGGGCAGCTTCGGGGCTCTGGGAAAACTGAGTCAGGGAAGGCCAGCCAAGGCTCTCCAAAGGACTTTGGGGGCCGAGAACACAGACTCTGCAGAACCCCTGACCTTGGTGGCCATGAGAGGGGAAAGGGGACCATCCCCAAGGAAAGAGACAGAGTCTCTGAAGGAATTCCAGGCCAGGGACTGAAGTCCACCGTCAGAACTGAAGACGGTTTCAGAGTCTGTCCCAGGGTGCCCTGGGGACCTTGCCGGCTCTGAGCATTGACTCCCCAGCCCAAAGCTGCAGCGGAGGGTTAAGCCTTTGAAAGCGAGGTGGGCGGCTGTACCTGGGGTGTGCTTTTGCCTGTCAGTTCCCGGTCACCTGGGAAAGTATGCCAATGGTGACCCAGGGCATTTTCCTTTCCTAGCAAACCTGTAGTACTGCATTCTCCGCAGAGGAGGATTAATGGTAAAAGACCAGCCGTGAAGCCCCCTCCCCACTCACCCCCAAGCAAGCTGCAGTCTCTCAATCATCTTTAAACGCTGTCTTCCCCTTAGCCTCACGCACACCTTCTCCTGGCTTCCCCCACCCCAGCCTCAGCTCCCCTGACCTCCATGGGCCTCAGCGGCCCCCTCCCCCAGCCTCTAATCTTCCCAGGGAAGAGAACAAGAAGAACCACATTTTAAACTACATTTATTTTTCTTTCCTCAGGCCCCCAGTTCACATTTCTCCCTCGGGAGTCTGGTGTAGCTGCTGTCTGGTATCGGCCACTGCTTACACTTTCGGCCCCACGCTCTCCGAACAGGGTGGCCCCGGCCCTCCTCAGGTGTGCTGAACCAGCACGCTCCTGCCCCTTCTCCCTAGGGCCACAGCAGCCCAGGCACCTGGCTGGGAAGCTGGACCAGGGCGAAATCACTCCCAGTTTCCCTTGTTTTGTCCCTTCTCCCCAGCCAGGTATTTGTATGTAAGGTCAGGTGAGGGAGTTAAAGAATAACGAAGAGTTTACACAGTCAGATAGGGCCCTGACTCTCAGGTCAAGAGAACAGATATTTATTGGGTGTCACCTGTCATTCCGCAGACATTTACCAAGGACCTGATTCCATGTCAGGCTCTAATGCTGGGTGTCAGATAGAGGTGACTTGGAGGGCTTACAACTCTGTGCCCAGCATTGCTAGGTATGATGAGGAGTATAATAAAAGCAGGATCCTTAGCTCCCTACTCTCAAGAGCCTCTGTGTGTGTGTGTGTGTGTGTGTGTGTGTGTGTGTGTGTGTGTGTGTGTGTGTGTTCGGGGTTGCATTGCTGGAGGCCAGAGGATATAGTATCATGCTGTATATAAAGAAATGATTCAAAGATGAACAACCAAGCTGGTGCCCCAGGGGAAGAAAAAAGGAAGCTGGGTTTGGAAGATGACAGACATATGTTATTGAAAAGGAAAGAGGGCAAGAAGAAAATAAACCAGCCCCTCTCAGAACCATCCCCCTCTCTTGGGGGAATGCCCCCAATCCATGGTTTCAGTTATCTGTGGTCAACCACAGTCCAAAAATATTAAATGGAAAATTCCAGAAGTGAACAACTCATAAGTTTTAAATTGTGTGCCGTTCTGAGTAGCATGATGAAATCTTGGGCTAACCTACCCAGGATGGAAACCATTCCTTTGCCCAGGTATCCCACTTGTTAGTCACTTACTAGCTGTCTAGCTTAGCTTATCAGATCGACTATCGCAGTATCACAGTGCTTGTGTAAGAATAACTCTTATTTTATTTAATAATGGCCCCAAAGTGCAAGACCAGTGATGCTGGCAATTTGGATATTCTTTTACTGTGCCTAATTTGTAAATTAAACTGCATCATAGGTACGTATGTATAAGAAAAAACATAGTATATATAGGGTCTGGTACTATCTGTAACCACTGTGGGGGGGGGGCTCAGAATCTATCCACTGAAGATAAAAGGGACTATTATATATTATAGTCAGGTTCCCCTAAAGGCTTTGGGCTTTTCCTAAGCAAAAGGTAGTGATACTGAGCTACCTGGCAGTACAGCTCTAAGGGACATCCATTGTGGTGAGAGAGGCTGCTGTGTGGTGGAACCTCGGGGCTGGTTCCCCTGCCCCAGCTGCACGGGCAGGCCTGTGGCTGGCCCATCCCCTTTCAAGAGGAAATTATCAGCGACATCAATCTGGACAAGGCATGTACAAAGAAAGTCACCACTTGAACGTAAAGGGTGACTGTCAAGCACTTGGGGAGCTAGGCCTCTTGGCGGCCTGGGGAGAATTTGGGGAGGAAGAGCACTGTGGTGTTAGAGCCTGGAAGGAACAGGGGCATTTGGTGATTAAAGTTATTTAAAGAAGAACTAAGACATAAGCAGTCAACCAGGCTTCCGGAGAAGTTGTGATGTAGAGATAACTGTTTTCATGCAACCCAAATGCTTTCCCTTAATGTTGAAAGGATTTCATAAATATCTGGGCCCGTCCCCCTCTTCTCTGGCTCGTGCCTCATGAACTGTAGCAGTGGGCCAGCTTCAGAGTGAGTGTTGGCCCTGGAAGCAAGCAGAGAAGGTGGGTGTGCCTCCCCTGGGAGGGGTAAGAATAATATTAATGCAATCAGGTCAAGCATTTTTTTGAGCTGGGAGCTAATAAGCACTTTACCCTCCTTATCCCAAGTCACCCCACAACGATCCTAAGAGGTAGATGTGGAAAGTGCAGACAGAGAGGTTCAGTCACTTGCCCCAAGGTCACCGCAACTGTTAGAAGTCCTTTATGCCTCCTTATAAAGAAAATTCTGCTTCCAGTAGGTTTTGAGTGGAGCTGAAAGAATGTGACTGGGCTGATCAGGGCATGAAACTACAAGCCCAGGCAACAGGCCAATCCCCCTTTCCCCACTTGAAGATTTTCTTGTCCCAGACAGCCTGATCTCTCTTAGTACGTGTCCATACCCTGAGCTTAGAGCCATAGCTGAGCTGACAGAAACACCAAGAAGGGTTCTCTACCCCATGACAATGGCACTAATTCTCCTCCTATTCTAGACTAGGCTTTCTCAGCCTTAGCACTATTGACCTTTTGAACCAGATAGTTCTTTGTTTTATCAGAGAAACGGGGTTGTCCTGTGCCTTGTGGGACGTTTGGTGGCATCCCTGGCCCCTACCCACTAGCATCAATACTTTCCCAGTTGTAAGAACCAAAAATGTCTCCAGACATTGCCAAATATTTCCAGGGGGACAAAACTGCTCCTCACCCCACCCCATTGTCCAAGACCAACTCCACAAAGCATCCGATGACCACCACCCCGACCTAATTTTTTCCACCCTGTGTGCCTTCTCACTAAATTTGGCTCGTCTGCTCCAGCAGTAAATGCTGTGACTGCCACTGGTAGGGGCCCTGACTCTTAGGCGCTCCCAGGGAACCCAAAACAGGGCCTTCCTCTGATAGTCAAGTTAGAAATCAATTCTAGATGTTTTCCTTTTTTTGACCCATCTCCCCTCCGACACCCTGTTCTTTTTTTCATTCGTACGCAGGAAGAGGAATACGAATACGGGATGTCCTAAAAGATGAGGAAACACTGTCACTGTTTCTCATAAAGAGCATTGGCCTGTCTGACTCAGTTGTCTACCTTCTGGTCAACTCCCAAGTCCGTCCAGAGCAGGTAGGTGGATGTCATTGGTCAGTGGTCCCTGGAAGGGAAGGGTGGGCACTGAGCCTGAGCCTGAGAAAGGCAAAGGAGACCTTGAGTTTCTTTTTTCCTTCTTGCTTTCACATTCAGAATCATTCAGATTCGTGTCGCACACTCAGGAGAATACCTGGGATTCACTTGTGGTGATGCGCATTCCCATCGCAGGATTCTGGAGTGGCACAAATCCTGGCAGCCCTTAAAACATCTCAGAGTTTTATGACTGGAAGGAACCTTAGAGACCACGTGGCTCAAACTCCTTTTATAGTTGAGGAAACTGAGGTTTATTCATGTATTCACCAAACACCTAGAGATGTTTTAGGTACCAGAATACAGTGGGAACAATACGAGGAAACCCCTGACTCTGGGAGCTCATATTCCAGCGGGGACGACAGGCAATAATCAAGTAAGCCAAGGGCACTTACATGCGTTTCCAGATTGTGAAAGGGGCTGTGAGGAAGGTCTAGCAGGGTCGGAGTTAGGGAGGGACTGGGGGCAGTTTTAAATTCAATGGGCAGGGAAGACCTTCCTGAGGGGGTGCTCTTTGAGCAGATCTAACTGAAGAGAAGGCACCATGCAAATGCCTGTGAGAGGAGAGTTCCAGCCAAGAAAAAGGCAAAGCCAGGGTCTGAGTGTGCTGAGGTGGCCTTTGAGGTCACAGAGCCCGATAACGGCCGTAAGTAGAGCAGACCTCTGATTTCCTGGACCGTTTCTTCCCAGTGCCAGGCGAACTCCTTCTGTCCCCCCCAAATCTATTTTGTCTGTTTCATAATCTCCTGTATTTATTCAGAGTGTTTTGCCCACTAATATATGACTTTCACATCTGTTAGCGCCTGCGCTACTCACATTAATCCCGAGATGGGTCACACAGATGGGGAAACTGACGTGCCTGGAGACCGACTGACTTGTGCACAGCTGTAGAGCTAGAATTGTCCGAGCTGGTGTGGAATCAGGTCTTCTCGTTCCTAGTCCCGTGCTCGTTCAGTGGTTCTCAGGGTCCAAGACCAATAGCCTCAGCAAGGACTGGGAGTAAATTCTCAGGCCCCATCGCAGACTGACCAGCGGTCTCTGCTTTAACAAGCTCTCCAGGTGGTTCTGATGGCTCAGGGTTGAGAACCACTGCTCTAGTTTGGGGCCTCATGGGCTCATGGCCCAGCATCCTGGGGGTGTGGATTCCTAGTGTGATGAACACGGTGAGAACGCATGGTAAGCAGGGGCCTTAGCACAGACGCCCCGCCTGGCTCTCCTGGCCAGGACCGCACCTCCTCTAGACTCCAGGGGAGATGGAGACGTAAATAGAGAATTTCAGGGCCTGTGTCAGTCCTGAGGCAAAGGTCTGCACAGGGTGCCGTCTGAGCCCAGAGAAGGGAGGGGACCCACCTGCCTGGCTGAGTTTGGCTCCTTTGAAGGGGGTTTTCAAGCTGGTTCCCAGCACAACAATAGAGAGGCCCATACCTGCTTTTCTGGCTTCTCAGACCCTGAGGTTTTCACGGAAACTAGACAAGGGGAGCTGAGGTTCAGCCCTGAGGCAGAGTGTCAGGGCCCTTGGAACCCAGCACCCCCAGTGCCCAGGTTTGGCCACAGTGCGCTCCTGGGGCGGCCCTTGGGGTCAGGCCTGGCTGCCCGGCCCTGCTTGGCTCCCCTCCCATCCCAATCCGGGGGCGGGGGGTGGGCAGCATCACTTGCTCACTTTCCCCTTTGCTTTCTCTTCAGCTCATAAAACTCAAGTCCTAGAAATGCCTGTGATGACTTCCAGTTGGTAATAAAAGGGAGATGGAGATAAGGGCAGGAATTTAGGGGAAATTTCTTTCCAGTTCCTCACCTACGTGACATTTGGGTTTCTAGTTGCTGTGCTGCTGGCATTAGGGCTGAGCCTTTCTTGTGGGGAGAAGACAGGGCCTGGGCCACTGGGGTGTGCCTTTATTTAGTGTTGCAGTTTCTGATTAGCTGATGCTTCCCTGATCAGCAGAACTCAGAGCTTAGGAAGGAGCCCAGCTCCTGCACTCTGGAGGCCAGTCGTGTGGACCCAGCTCCCTCCATGCCTCCGTACCCACCCTGCTTGTTAGCCCGACTGCCTTGTGTGCCTTCCTCCTGATCTCTGTCTCGGTCTCCTTGACAGAACTGTCCATGGGAATTTTCCTCCATGACAGTAGTGCTCTCTCTGTGCTGTCTGTAGGGTAGCCACTAGCCACATGTGGCTGGTGGGCACTTGAGATGGGGCTAGTGCAGCTGAGGAACTGAATTTTTAAATGTTATTTAATTTTAGTTATTTTAAATGTAAACAGCTACATGGGGCTTGCAGCTCTTTAACCAATCATCCTCATCGTACATGGAATTTCGTTCTTTACCATTAGGACTGGATATCCCTCTGCCTAGTGTCTGAGCACAGCTCCAAAGGGAATAGCATCACTCGTTCTCTCCCCATCAAGGGAGTGATTAGGCAATTAAAGTAATATGGTTCTCTGGTCCATCCCTCATCACACCTCTCACCCCCAGCCCTGGAACCTCCTGAACATTCTTCCAGGCCCAGCTCAAGTGTTGCCTCCTCAGTGAAACAGTTCATAAACCCTCCCTTCTTTGTCCTTCCCCCCCCCCCCCCAATTTCCCCCCCCAAAAATTAAC